>NC_062225.1:1200000-1500000 GCF_902686445.1 Sciurus carolinensis
GGCCAAGGGCGCAGTGGGCCCCGGCCGCGGGCGGCGAGGAGCGGCGGGGTCTCCTTCGGGCCCCAAGCCGCCCGGTTCCGGCCTCGGCCAGGGTGCGCGCCTCCCGGCCGTGCGCGGCCCCGCGACCCGGCCTCCCCCCCGCGCCGCCCGCTCACCGGGTCCGCACGCCCAGGCGGCGCCCTCGGTCTGCTTCGCGCACGCGCACGCCGCCTCGGCCGCCAGCCGCACTTCCCGGCAGGCCGGGAGCTCGGCAGGTACGGGGGCCGGAAGTCCAATCCGAGCCCGGCGCCCGCTTCGCGTGGGCGTGGCCATAGCTGCCTCCACGCCCCCCCCGGACCCCGAGGACCGTGCGGCTGGTCAGAAAACTGCAACTCGGACCAGACGCGTCTGCAGGCAAGATGTGGCTCGCGCTGGTCCTGCTGCTGCTGCTGCTGCTGCTGCTCCTCGCGGGCATCCGCCGCGCCTACCTGGGGCAGTTCGCCGGGCGTTCCCCGAACCCTTTCTCGCAGGACGTCAGGCGGCCGCCCGCGCCCCTGGTGACCGACCGGGAGGCCAGGAAGAGGATCCTCAAGCAAGGTCAGCGGGACCAGCGGTCCGCGCAGCGCTCGAGGGCCTTGCCAGCTGGACTGGCCTCAGTTTCCCCGTGACAAAGTGCCGGGAAGACCTCCTTGCACGTGGGTCCCGTCGTAGGTGTGAGGTGATGACTTTGCACTTGCAAGCTCGGCGGTGCCAAGGGCTTGGCATAGCTGGCGCCTCCCTGCCCTGCAGCCTTTGCGGAAGCGGGACTTTCCCCATTGACTTTCTGACCCCAGCTTTCGCCCACAGAAACCTCTCCCCACTGCAAGAGGAAATGGCTTTGCCGGCCAAGGGATTGGATGGGGTAGGCATGGTCCCAGCTCATAGGACCTAGTCTGGATTCTAAACTTGGGAGAGGCTCAACAGGGCTCCTCAGCTCTAAGCCCGTTGCTCCAGTCGATAGGAAACTCAGGTGGGGTTGCCTGCAAGGTTAGAGAGAGTATTGCTGGAAAAATAAGCAAAAAACAAAACGAACGACCCCCCGCCTCCAAAGTATCCCATTGATCTCCAGCGGCCCTCTTGCTTGTAGATTTTTTTCCCTTGTGACCAGTCTCGCTACAGTCAGACGATACATTTTTTCTTTGTGTGTGTGTGTGTGGTAGTGGGGTTGAACTCAGGCTACACATGCTGGGTGAGTGCTCTGCAACTGTGCTACATCCCCAGCCCTTCCTACTTCGTGGCCTGGAACTTGTGTTCCTCCTGCCTTGACCTCTTGAGTAGCTGAGATTACAGGTGTGCACTGCCATGCCTGGCACTAGGAAGATTTTTAAAGACTAAATGTATATGGAAATACCCGTACAGCACCAGTTGTTCCTCTTAAGGTGTTCGCTCTCCTCCCCAGTGCAGGGGGTGGTGCTGTGATTTCTCAGAGTAGCAGCCTCTGGGCAGCTCAGTCCTGCCTGAGCCTCTGAATCAGTATCTGGAAGAACCACATGCACCCCAGCTGCTCTGGGGGCACTTGCAGACCCTACATCTTCCAAAGAAACCCAGCTTGTGTATGGCTGGTTCCTGAAGCTGCCAGCCTGCCCCCTAGCATTTCCCCATCCCCACTCCTTTTTCTTTAAATATATTTTTCAGTCGTTAATGGACATTTGTTTTCTTTTTTTATTTACATGCCGCGCTGAGAAGGGAACCCAGTGCCTCACACATGCTAGGCAAACGCTCTACCACTGAGCCACAACCCTGTTTTCTTTCCTGGCTCTTGCTCCCTCAGAAGGATCTACACTGAGGTTTACCCACCTGTACTGTTGTCCTCTTTCTCTCTTTGATCCTGTAGTTAACTGATGCCTACTTTTTTTCAAAGCTGTACCCATCCCCAGGTATGGAGTGGTCGTTGTTAAATTAGTTCAGACCAACACACATCACTGACTGGTCGTGAGCACCCCCTCCCAGCTGCAGTCAAGGGCTGCATGCTAAACCGCTCTGAGGTTTCTTCGGGGGGAGTCTTTGGTTTTTCCGTCTTTGCCATTTTCCTGCCCCTGCCTGAGAAGCGCACCCTCTTCCTCCTCCCTTCTGTTGCAGTTTTCTCGACGAGTCATGTGCCAGAGAACCTGGATGTGGTGGTGATTGGCAGTGGAATCGGGGGCCTGGCTGCAGCTGCGATTCTGGCTAAAGCTGGCAAGCGGGTCCTGGTCCTGGAGCAGCATACCAAGGCAGGGGGCTGCTGTCATACCTTTGGAAAAAAAGGCCTTGAGTTTGACACAGGTTAGGCTTGTGTGGAAAAGGGCGGGAGGAGCCATTGGGGGTCGCACATTCCTCTGTCCTGTGGCTGCCATCTTCTTTCTGGGCACCCCTTTCCTTGTCTGACAGCCATACCTGCTGATCTGGTCGTGTCTGCTCTGCCACCTCCCTGCAGGAAGGAGGGCAGCCCTCTGCACCATCTCTTCCACTTTACTTTCTTGTTCCCTTCCCAAGGTTCAGTTCCATTATCCCTGTGCCACCTTCTCTTCCCACCCCCCAACAGGGATCCATTACATTGGAAGCGTGCAGGAGGGCTCCATTGGCCGCTTTATCTTGGACCAGATTACTGAAGGGCAGCTGGATTGGGCTTCCCTGTCCTCGCCTTTTGACATAGTGGTTCTAGATAGGCCCAGTGGCCGAAAGGAGTTCCCCCTGTACAGCGGGAAGAAAGCATACATTCAAGGCCTCAAGGAGAAGTTTCCCCAGGAAAAAGATGCCATCGACAAGTACATGAAGCTGGTGAAGGTAACTTAGACTTGCTCAGGACCCCAGTTTATTCCCAAGACTGACCTTCCTCATTAGTAGAGGGCTGGGCAGAGGAATGGCTGGAGTGGGCAGGGCTCGGCAGCTGCCACTCCTGCTCTGGCCTCCGGAGGGCACTCTGCTCTGCTGACTATGCTGACTTCCAGGTGATAGCTCTCTGCTCCTTTTTATTTCTTCTGAGATGGGATTTCTGAAAAGGAATCTGACCAGGAAATTAATAAGTAGAGAAGACTCACCTGAGTGTGCAGGAAAGGAAATATTCAGAGTACAGAGTTTTGGTTTTTTTCCAAATTCAGGCTGGGTGCAGTGGTGCACACTTGTAACGCCAGCTGTGGTGTTGGGGGACAGAGGCAGGAGGATCCCCAGTTCAAGATCAGCCTGGGCAACTTAGCAAGTCCTGGCATTAATTCGTTTATTTATTTATACTGCATAGAGTCAGCCTACCACTGAGCTACGTCCACAGCCCTTTCTAGATTTCATTTTGAGATAGAGTCTTGCCAAGTTGCCCAGGCTGGCCTCGAACCTCCAATCCTCTCAGCTAAGCCTCTAGAGTTGCTGGGATTACAGGCACATGCCTTGCCAAGACCTTGTCTCAGAAAGCCTGGGGGTGCAGCTTAGTGACAGAGCGCCGCTGGGTTCAATCCCCAGCACCGCAAACAGCAAACACAGAAACAAATACACACTAAAATCCCAATTCAGCAGTGCTCACAGGGGTAGGTGTTGCTGGCCCTCGGCTGCTGGGAGGTGTCGGGAGAGACGTTCGGTTGCAGCTGCCCCAGAGCGGGGCCTGTTCCCACGCTCGGCTTCTTTCCCAGGTGGTAGCCGATGGAGTTGTTCATGCCATCTTGCTGAAATTTCTCCCGTTGCGCATGGCTCAGCTTCTCAGCAAGTGCAGGCTGCTGACTCGGTTCTTTCCGTTCCTGCATGCGTCCACCCGGAGCCTGACTGAGGTCCTGCAGCAGCTGGGGGCCTCTTCTGAGCTCCAGGCCGTGCTCAGCTACATCTTCCCCACCTACGGTGCATACTAGCTGCAGGCTCTGTGTCCCTGGACAGGGGCGTGGCCTCTTCATCTTCCTTCCCGACCCCGCCTGGCCGACAGACGGACCACAGTGGCCCTGGCCTCTGCAGCCTGTGGAGAAGTCTCTGGCTGATTTTTCTGTTGGCCACCACCAGGCTCCTGGCCTTGGTGACACGCTAGTTTGCAGGCTCAACCTTCCGACTGGCCCCAAGGTTGTCAGGCACTGGTGGGATGGAGATAGCTCTTCTGTGGCCCTTGCCCCTGGGAGCCTGGGGTCCTAGGATGGACTCGGTGGTGTGGAGTTCCCTTCTGAGTGGTCCTGGGTCCCTGCTCACTACCCTCCCTCCCCTCTTCCTGTAGGTGTGACCCCCAGCCACACCACCTTTTCCATGCACGCTCTGCTGGTCGACCACTACCTGCAAGGAGCCTTTTATCCCCGAGGGGGTTCCAGTGAGATCGCCTTTCATACCATCCCTGTGATTCAGCAAGCTGGGGGCGCTGTCCTCACAAAGGCCACTGTGCAGACCGTGTTGTTGGACTCAGCTGGGAAAGCCTGCGGTGAGCACCATGCTGTGGGCTTTGGGGTCCCTGTGGGCACAAGGTCCAGAGGAACCAACCCCGTGCAAGCTAAATTTAGAAAGGCTAAATCTGCTGCAGAGCAGTGGCGGGTGGCGTAGTGATGAGTCTGGGAATGAAAGGGTTACGTGGTCTCCAGAGAGCAGTTCGTAATTACTTACTCCGTAGATAAGAATATTTGTCCAGTGATCCGTGACCCCCTCCTTGATTGTGGGGCTGTGTCGTATTTTTCTTGGTAGTGCTGGGGATGGAGCCCAGGGCTTTGCACATGCTGTGCAAGCACTTGACCCCTGAGCTAGGTCCTTAGCCCAGGGCTGTATATTCTCTATTTTATTTACTTATTTTGAGATGGGATCTCAGTGTGTTGCTCTTTTGGGCTAAACTTGCCATCCTCCTGCCTCAGCCCCCCTGCAACCAGGACAACAGGTTGTCTGTCTGTACGCCTTCAGGGTTTGCTTAGTGATGGATGGAGTGAGCAACTTGTGCCTTTGGTAGGCTGCTGGAGGCCAGCAGGTGTCAGATATTGACTGTTTGTGAGCGTGGCAGAGATGCAGCTGGACACAGAAGGGACCAGATCACAGAAGGTCAAGGTGTCCTTAGAGAGTTTGGGTATAGGCCTCTGGCAGCAGCAGAGGAACCTGGGAGCCAGTGCGCTGTGGGGTGGAGGGAGCCAGGAGGGAGCCAGGAACGACTGTGGCAGAGGTGGGGTGCTTGTGGTCACCTCCCTGCTGGCCCTCCACAGGCTGGACCCCAGGTCTGAGGAGACGGGGTGCAGGCCAGGAGACCTGTGGAAGTCTTCCTGGTGCTCAGAGTCTCAGCCAGGCTCCTGTACTGCAGGTGTCAGTGTGAAGAAGGGACAAGAGCTGGTGAACATCTACTGCCCCACTGTGGTCTCCAGCGCGGGCCTGTTCAACACCTACGAGCACCTGCTGCCAGAGAGTGCCCGCTGTCTTCCAGGTAAGACCGCTCCGTGCGGCTGCCTCTCCCCCTGGACATTCTCAGCCTAGGTGACACCATCCCTCTGTCTTACCAGATAAAAACTCCGCGTCGCGCCCCAGTGACGGTGGTTAGGGAGGTGGCGGCCCTGACAGGTGGATCAGCCTCCTCCTGCTGCCCAGCTCGGAGCATCAGGAGCAAAAGCCAGGCTCTTAGTGCTCCTGTGGGCCTCACTGGAAGGGGCAGGAGCGTTGGTCAGCCACAGGGGACGTCGGGGCCAGTGAGGTGGGAAGTCACGTCGGGACAGTGTGTGACTTGAAGCTCTGGTGTGATGTGGGGAATGGAGGCTGCTGACCAGAGGGGACCAGTCACTCAGGAGGGAAGACAGGTCCGGACGAAGGCCTCTGGCTGGGGCAGGAGGTGGGAAGGACAGAGCAGCCCCGGATGTGGCTGGGATGGAGTCCGTGGCTGTCAGTGGTGTCTGGAGAGCAGTGAGGAGGGAGCTGTCCCCTCGAGGGAATGCCAGGGAGGCCCAGAAGCAAAGTCGTTTGGTAGAAAAGTGTGGTCCTGGGTTTTCTAGTGGGGCACGGGTGGGGCGAGGTGGCAGCTGTAACTGTCTCTAAGGTTTAAAATGGCACCTCAGTCAGCTTTGCGTCGCTGTGATAAAATACCTGGGATAATCAACTCAAAAAAGAAAGCGTGTTTTGCTTCACAGTTTCAGAGGTTTCAGTCTTGGTCACTTGGCTCTGTTGTTTTGGGGCCTGTGGTGGCAGTTTGCCACAGTGGGAGGTGTAGTGGAGGCCTGTCTGCCTCATGGGAACCAAAGAGAGAAAAGGCTGGACATGGTGGTGTACCCCTGTAATCCTAGTGACTTGGGAGGCTGAGGCAGGAGGATTGGAAGTTCAAGGCCAGCCACGGCAACTTAGCAAGTTCCTAAGTGACTTAATGAGACCCTGTCTCAAAACAAAAAATAAAAAGGGCTGTGGACGTTGTTCAGTGGTTAAGCACCCCTGGGTTCAATCCCCAGTACCAGAAAAACAGAGGCCCAATGTTTGCTTCAAAGACACACCAGGGAACTCAGCCTCCCTTTGGGCCCCACCTCCCAAAGGTCGAACCACCTCCCAGTAGCACTGCAGACTGGTGACCAAGCTTCACTATATGGCCTTTGGGGGACCCTTACCAAAACCACAGCAGCTGGGCAGCTGTCTAAGTCCTGGGCTGGGGACGTGGCTACGTGGCCCTGCTGCCAAAACCAAACCAAACCCAAAGCCACGTGGGTGGGGTCACCAGGCCGTGTCCGCAGAGAGGTGTCTCTCGGGGTGACTGAGTGGGGCATAGCAGAGACTGCCCAGGGCAGGGCAGCGGGCGGCCTGGCTGGATGCGCCAGCCTTGCCCCCTCCTCTCTCAGGAACCCTGCCCTGAGAAGCCGGCGCCCGCCTGGCCTGCTCCCCTCCAGGCTGGCAGCACCCCAGTCCCACTCTGGGCTTCGCCCCGTGCACACCCTGGCCCTGAGCAGTCCCAGCTCAGGCACCGTGGTCCCCAGGCAGTCCAGAGGCTCTCCAGGTGAGCCCCGCGTGTGCTGTTCCACAGAGGCAGTGTGAGGCTTGACCGAGACCCAGGAGCTGGGGGGCTCCTTCTTCCCAGCTCTTGGGGTGGGGCTGTTTTGGCCTGCCTCTCAGAGGGGAGCCGGATATCTGGTGGCCTCTGGGACCGGCAAGGCCAGCTGACCAGCAGTGGAAGAGGGAAGCCTGGCAGAGGAGCCTTTTTCCATCCACAGGCCGGGGACACGGGGGTGGTCGAGGGACGGATCTGGGGAGAGAGGCCATTCTGAGGGGCTTCTGGAGACCAGGGGTTTCTCCCGGCGCCTGCCTGTGCCCCGCCTGGATGTAGGACCTGGGTGGGAGCCGCTGTGGAAGCCCACGTTCTGTCACCGTGCGCCCCAGGGCTGGGGCTCTGCCGTCGTCGTTGATGCTTCCCTGTGCCCCCAGCCCTCAGCGAGTGGTCCCTCGTACCGTCCTGCAGAAAGCCTCTTCCAAGCGACGGGCCTCCTGTGACCGCTGTGTGCCCAGGGCCTGCGCCGCAGGGCCCAGTACGTTTCAGGGCATCCGCGGTCCTCGTTCAGTGGGGGCAGCAGAGCGGCTGGAGGTGGCGGCTGGAGGGGGCGGGAGGCGGACGAGATCATGGGCGTTTTCTAAGAGCTGGTCTGGGGTCCTCTGCCGGGGACCTTCGGGCGCTGCTCTGCAGGTGCTGTGCCCTCCGCCGGCCGTGGAGCGTTGAGCCGTGCTGGCTGGCCTCCGGCACACGCACGGCCACGCTGACGACGAGCTCGGAAGGAACGACAGCCGTGTAAATGCTGAGACAAGGCCACGGCAGACCTGCCCACCTGGTCTTCACCTTGTCATCTGCTCCTCACGTAGGCCTCAAGGGGTGATGGAGCAGGTAGCCAGCTGCTCTGCAGGTGCTGCCCGCCAGGGGCAGCCCAGGGCTGGGCATCACCTGTGCAGAGCTGGATCAGGCTCCGTGTGGCGGGCGGGAGACAGACGAGCGGGCAGAAGGCCTGGCCCTCCTAGCTGGCCGCTGAGGACCAGCTGCAGACGTCCGGAGCAGGGCCTGGGTCTGCCCGCAGCTCCACCGGCCTGCCTCACCGTCCGGCAGGTGTGAAGCAGCAGCTGCAGATGGTGCGGCCGGGCCTGGCCACGTTCTCTGTCTTCATCGGCCTGAGAGGAACCAAGCAGGACTTGGGTCTGCAGTCCACCAACTACTACGTTTATTTTGACACCGACATGGATGACGCGTAAGCGGGTGTGCTTGGGCACAGGTGCTGGTGCGGCTGTCCGCCACGGGACCCTGTGTGCAGTGCGGGGCAGGTGTCGGCTGGCGTGGGGACCCTGTGTGCAGTGCGGGGCAGGTGTCGGCTGGCGTGGGGACCCTGTGTGCAGTGCGGGGCAGGTGTCGGCTGTCCGCCACGGGACCCTGTGTGCAGTGCGGGGCAGGTGTCGGCTGGCCTCAACCCTCGGGGCCTCCTGCCTGGACACTGGGGTAAGCAGTCGGGGCCGGGACCCCGGAAGGGTTCACAGGGCACCACATCTGGCCACGTCCCCACAGGATGCAGCGCTACCTCTCCGCGCCCAGGGAGAAGGCCGTGCAGCTCATCCCCCTGTTCTTCATCACTTCCCCTTCAAGCAAGGACCCCACCTGGCCGGCCCGCTTCCCAGGTGGGGCTGGGCGGTGAAGCTGCCTGGGCCAGCGGTGGGCAGGGCTGCACAGCAGTGGGCAGGGCTGCACAGCAGTGACCCTGCTCTGCGTCCCCAGACAGGTCCACTATGATCGTGCTGTTACCCACTGCCTACGAGTGGTTCGAGGAGTGGCAGGAGGAGCCGCAGGGGAAGCGCGGCCGGGACTACGAGGCCTTCAAAAGCTCCTTCGTGGAAGCTGCTGTGTCTGCGGCCCTGCAGCTGTTCCCACAGCTGGAGGGGAAGGTGAGCGGGCGTGCAGGTGGGGGAGACCCTGGCCCTGCAGCTGTTCCCTAGGCTGGAGGGGAAGGTGGGCGGGTGTGCGAGTGAGGACAGACCCTGGGTGTCCCTGCCCTGTGCTGGGGTGGGGCCCTCGTCCGGGAGGCAGAACCGGGTCTTCGGAGCTGCCCTGAACCTTGCCTGCCTGCTGCCTTAGGTGGAGAGCGCCACGGGAGGGTCCCCGCTGACCAATCAGTTCTTCCTGGCTGCCCCCCGAGGGGCCACCTACGGGGCTGACCATGATCTGGGCCGCCTGCATCCTCACGTGGTGGCCTCCCTCAGGGCCCAGAGCCCCATCCCCAACCTCTACCTGACAGGTATACTGCCCATTCTGCCAGGATCTGTGACCTTGGGCCTCCCTGGCACCCAAAGTCCTGCAGTGGGACTGACTGAGGGGGCTGTGACCCTGAGCCCTGTGCCCTCCTGCTCCCCACGTGGGTGGACACTCACGGCCTGTGCTCTTGCCTCCCAGGCCAGGACATCTTCACCTGCGGGCTGATGGGGGCCCTGCAGGGCGCCCTGCTGTGCAGCAGTGCCATCCTGAAGCGGAACTTGTACTTGGACCTCAAGGACCTCCGCTCGAGGGTGCGGGCCCAGAAGAGGAAGTAGCTCCTCGGGGCACCCTGACTCACCCGTCGTGCCTCTACTGCATTTATTTCTGGCACATAGAAAGCACTGATTGTTCTGATTTCTGGACGAGGTCTCCAGTGGGAGCTCTTCCTGGGGGCAGGTGGTGGTCTTCCTTACCTTGAAAATGCCTTTCCTCCTAACTGGTCCTGCTGCCCCTGTGGGCAGCCTTGAGGCTACATCTCCAGGGTGTGTATTCCCACTCCTGTGTTTTGATTCAACCCAGTGAGATGTCCTGGGGATGGGACTCAGGTCTGAACACATATTTCCTGTGGTGCTGGTGATGGAACTCAGGGCCGGGTACGCGCTCTGCCCCCGAGCTACACCCCAGGCCACAAAATGCATTCCTGTTTCACATATGCCTTATATACAGACCATGAGTATTTTATAAACAAAATTTTTGCACTTCGACTTGTCACGTGAGGTCACAGTGGCACTCAGAGAGCTTTGTAAAATTCAAGAGTTCTTGATTTCAGTCAGGAATGCTCAGCCAGCATGAAGGACAGACAGGGAGATGATTAATGGTCAAAGGTTAAGAAAAATAACCTTTTCACTTACTACCTGAAGTACCAAGGGCCTTGTTTTAGTACATTTTGATACAGAATTAATAAATTCAATGATTTCATTGCTTTGATATCTGAAATTTATTTTGGTTTCCATTCAGTGACAAAATCACATTGAGATGGCATTTATAGAAGCTCATTAAACATGTACTGAAAAATATCATTAGACCAAATAAGTTTTAAAAAAATAAAATTATATGATTAAGTTACAAAGAACTGAAAATATAAAACAATGCTAAACCATGACAACCCAGTCATTGGGCAAACAAAGAAGGGAAACAATCTCAACAGTTGATCATGTACTTAACCCGCTAGTTTATGAACTAAAGACGCCTATTGGAGCGTGAGGGGCTGGCTCTGCAGGCAGCTTCGAGTGCTGTGCAGCTCACAGCTGGGCCCGTCCCAGAGGGGTTTCTGAGTGGGAATGTTCAGGAAGCCCACATCTGACTTGGGAGCCAGCGGAGGGGAGCCGCGCCAGCTCTGGGTGAAGCCTCAACGTCTCGCCACTGAGCCTGCTCCAGCAAGGCAGTGCCTGGGGCGAGCTTCCTGCAAGGGCTTCAGGCTGTGTGCATGCCCAGGTGCCCACATGCAGGACCACGTGACAGGAACTGGCATGGAAAAGACGCAAGCATTACCACGGGGAATTCTGGAGGCAGAGCCCTATCACCCAGTGTTTCATTAAAAGCCATCACAGAGAAACTTGTCAGTATGCATAGCTACGCGACAGGTCTTTTCAAACTGTCCACGACTGCAGCCCCTTCCTCCTAATGCAGAGGCACCTCTTGTGGCTCCACCCCACCCCCTGGCTTGAGATGCCTCAACAGCTTGCCCCCAACCACACAAACTCAGAAAATATGCTGCCAATATCCACCTGCAGAAAGACAGCCATGGTGAAAAGTGAACTTAAACCCCATCGTGTTCCTTGGTACCCTTGTCATGGAGACAGCTGCTGCCAACCTTCTTCCTGCTCCAACCTTTCTTCCTGCTCTCCTCTTTAAGTCGACATGTCCAGGTCACTGCCACCAGCAGCCAGAAAGCTGTGCAAGCCCTCATCTGTCACAACCAGGTGGCAAGAAGAAAGAAACATCTCTGGAAGAAGTAACTGAACTACCAAGTCCCCAGCAATGTCACTGTGCTAGGCAAAAGCTACAGGGTCGAGGGCAGTCTTTCCAGATCAGAGATTAGGGTAGAATCAAGAAGCAACTGCACAGGGCAGGCAGTCAGACAAGGGAAACTTGGGTTGGGTCTTGATTGGGAGGTTTCGGAAAGGGAGAAAACCTTACCAAGTAACAAAGATGGGAAGCTGGGGGGGCACGCTAAGAACAAAGGCACAGAGGCAGAGGTGGGAGCTTTGGCCTGTATGAGAGGTGCAGGAAGGAAGGTGTCACTACACAGAGTCCTCGATACCAGTCCACAACCTGATTCTCTAAGCCACGAGAAGTCCAGACAGAGCCTCAGACTGGGCCAGAATCCTGGGGAGATTGATGTTTCCAGGACTCTCTAAGATGGACAGAACCAACTGAGGTGGTTCATGGGGAGTCAGCAGAGGGAAGTGAAGTGGGTGGGGGTGTGGACGGGGGAGCAAGGAGAACGGAAAGAAGTCAGCTGGAGATTTAAAACCAGGAAACGAGAAAAACGTAGGTTTGTGATGTGGAGTTCAGACGACTGGAAGAAAGGGCAGCGGAGAGGCCGCGTGACGGGGAGGAGAGTCCGCTTCAGCGACAACCTGGCCGTACTCGTCACACACAGCATGACTGGTCAAGGGCAAGGACGGGTGGAGAAGACGGGGAGGCTGTCAGAGGCCTGGCTGAGGGTCTCATCCCCACAGCAAGGACGAGGACAGCATCGGACGTGAAGAAAGGGCATGCCACCATGCCTGCCAGCAGCACTGACCTCAAGAACAGGACTGAGCTCTGAGGATGAGTCCAGTGCATCCAGTGGCCCTAACAGGAGGACAGGGACTAATGTGGGTTTGTGAAAGTCACAGAGGATGGGTGGTAGGGAGAAGGATGCTCAGAGGAAGCAACGTGCAGATGGCACAAGCCAGCCACGGGGAGCAGGAGGGGAGGGGGTCAGCAGGCAGCACCAGCCAGGGTCTCAGGAACCCAGGAGCCTGAGACTCCCCATGCTGGGCAAGGTGACACAGGACCTGTGCACAAGCAGCAACGTGGAAGGTACTGACCGACTCGCCACAGCATGGAGCCCACCACGCCTCCCTCCTAACACGGTCTTTGTGTGGCCCTGAGAGCTGAGATCCGACTCTCCTCAGGATCTGGACAACAGGGCAAGACTAGAGAAGATTAAAAACCCAAAGAGCGCCATTCAGGATACTACCCTGCTGCCCCAGGGGAACAGGTTCCTGACAGGGGAGCAGGGAAAACTTTACCAGCTGTCACTGGCATCTTAACAGAGATAAAAGTAATGGTCAGAGTGGTTTTTTATAAATAGAAACCTATTTTGTCTATTTTGGGCAACAAGAGCAAAACAGGGTTGGTGGGAGACCTGTTCCACAAAAGGTTTTTGAAAGAAGTGCAGAGGAAACCCTTCTGCATTTCCATGTGTGAAGCCTGGACTGCCCTTTTCAAGAAGCTCCAACTGAGTGGCTGGATCAAAGGACATCCTGTTTCAATGATGATTACTACTTATGAAAAATGATGGAAAGAGGCTTTACTTCCAGAAACCCCAGTCCAGCTCTGTGTTCAGTACGACCAAACACAAGGTGATCCGCTGCCTCAAGTAATAAGAAATACCAGAACAACGTGGGGGCTCATGCTGGATGGGTCAGACTCTCAGGCAAAAGCACTTCTTCAGTCTGCTGTTTGGTTTGCTAAAGCCTTTGAAGAGAACCGTGTGCCCTGCGCCCTCTGCCGGTCAGCATCTCGCCATCTTCTACATCTTTGTAGGGGACGTCCCTGCCCCAGGAGGTGTAGTAGAAAAGCCCTCCTCGTGCAGGCTTCCTAAGTCTGAGGGCAGAGCCACGGCCAGGGCCGCGGCGTGCAGGCCTGGCCCCGTTCCCACAGGCGCCTCCACTCACACTCCGAGGAAAGGACAATGGAACAGGCAGCACAAGGGTCACAAGCACACGCCCCAGCGTCTCCTAGGCCACGGTGCTTTCTCCTCATTTCTCTTGATTCAGAAACAGATCAGCAGGGAGGACGAGGGTGTGGCAGGCAGAAATCAGAGCTGAAACAGAGCAACACAGTCCACTGCTGAAGTTCACAGTCTTCCAGAGGAACGTCACATGGCTAAGATTTATAGGGGGCTGGGCCGGGGCTCAGTGGTAGTGTGCTTGCCCAGCACGTGTGGGGCCCTGGGTTCAATCCTCGGCACCACATAAAAATAAAATAAAGGTATTGTGTCCACCCACAACTAAAAAAAAAAAAAAAAAAAAAACATTAAAAAAAGATTTATAGGGCTACTGTCATGTATAACTTATTAGAACAAATTAAAAAGAAAGATTTATAGGGGTGGCTTCACTTTGGGGAAAAAATTAAAAATTAACTAAGACAAATGGATCCAGCACCATACAAATAACAATTAAAAATAAGAGCACATCAAATGATCTGTTTCTTTGGTAATGGGGACTGAACCCAGGGGGGCTTACCCACTGAGCTACATCCCTAGTCCTTTTTAATTTTTTTAGTTTTTAGTTTTAGGAGACAGCCATTAAGTTGCTGAAGCTCTTGCTAAGTTGATGAGGCTGTCCTCGAACTTATGATCCTCCTGTCTTAGCCTCCTGAGTTGCTGGGATTACAGGTATGCAACACTGCACTGGGCTACATTGATGAATTTTTTTAAGTATTATTTTTATACACATTTTTAGTTTTTGATGGACCTTTATTTTTATTCATTTATTTATATGTGGGGCTGAGAATCGAATCCAGTGCCTCACACAAGCTAAGCAGGTGCTTCACCACTGAGCCACAACCCCAGTCCAACACTGGTGAGTTTTAAAGTTGGTCTGAAATAAAACATGAACTAGGATACACTTGAGGAAGGGAATCTGGGAACCCTGGCTTCTGCTTACACTCTTCTGCACTGTTTTGAGTTATTCACGTGTATTTTTGTGTGTTTGCTTCGGTACTAGGGATGGAACTAGCGTGCTCTACCACTGAGCTATATATCCCCAGCCTTTTTTAATTCTATTTTTTATTTTTGAGATAGGGCCTTGCTAAGTTGCTGAGGCTGGCCTCAACTTGGGCTCCTGCTGCCCCTGCCTCTGGTGTTGCTGGGCTGACAGGCATGCACCATGGTGCCCACCATATCTACATTTTTTCTAACCAGAAGAGTTACAATGAAGGAGGAAAAATTCTTATACCAAATATCAGGGAAAGCAGGAGGTCGGAGCTGAGGAAGCTGACCCAAGATGCCTGCTGGCAGAGACATTGTAAGCGGAATGATTTCTCTGTAGCTGGTACAAGGAGTACGAGTAAACTGTGCTCCCTGAAGGAAACACGGGAACACTGTGGAGCGGGGTCACGCCTCCTCCGCCACTGCCTCCATGCTGCTGAGGAGTGGGCAGGAAGGACGCCTGCTGGCATCTGGCTAGCCGGCTACCTCTGGAGCACCTGATCAGCTCTTAAACTTTGGGATGGAGGACTGTTCTCCCTGGAGGAGGTAGATGGCTGTGCTCAGGAGGGTCAGCCCACAGTGCTGAGTGTGGGGCTGTGCCAGGGATCTGAAGGCCTATGTGGTTCTGGGCTCATTCGTTTTCAGGAAGTGTAGTCTAGTAGTCTAGTACTTGCCACCCACAGTGTGGCTCCAGCAGCATTTGGTGTCCCTAAGAACTCCCAGAAATGTACACAGTTCGGCTCCACCCCATACTAAGTGAATAGGTTTTGCTTTTTAACCACAATTCCCAAGGTGAGTCGCATGCCTGCTGCAAGTGTGAAGAGCTGCTATAGTGCACCAAGCTCAGGCCTGGGCATCTAGGGAGCTGCTTCGGTCCTCATGTCACCACTATCTTGGAGAGGAAATGTTTCTGCACAGGTTAGCTCTCTTATCTGTCAAAGAAGCTGTGGCAGAGGACAGAAAGGCTTCTTCCTGCTGACTTTGTAGATAGTGCACAGTATGTGGAGGTCGGGGGAATGGCAGTAGTATCCCCAGAATCAGCTGCCACCGCCAGTCAAACACAAATCAACTGCTGAGCCCCCTCAGGTGGCATGTCCCTTCCACAGACCTGGCTCCCCGTTCCTTACCTTAAGATTCAAACGCTGGTAGTCACTGGCCTTTGGTCGCCGAGTTACTTTGGATCTTTTTCCCTCCAAAGCAAAAGCAATAATCTGGGGAAAGCAAAGGAAAAGTGATTAACAGATGGCTCTGTAATGACATATTCCAGTCCCTGAAATCAGAGGCAGTCAGTCACGTGGTAGCACATTTGCTAATCACTGCACTATGCAAAGAGAAGCATACCCACAAAGAGGCCTATTTGAACTACAGTGATTTGAGGAGGGGTGGGGGTGGTGTATGCTGGGATGGAGACCAGCCCAGGGCCTAGGGCATGCTAGGCAAGTGCTCTGTCAGGCTGGGAGTGCAGTAGTTGGAGAGTGCTTGCCCAGCATATAGCAAGAAACCCTGGGTTGAAGCTCTAGTGCCTCAAAACAAAACAAAAAACTTAAAAAGAAGGATGAGGCCTAATTACATCAGAATTCTTTATACTGCTTAATAGGAAATGACAAGATGGAATAAGATTGCTCTGAGCTCTAGCTTGTAGGACCTGCATGATTAAATCTTGGGTACTCAAAGACCTGTTCAGTCCTGCCCTGAGAGCTCTGGGATAGGTCATTCCTTTATTACTATTATTTCTTAAATTCTGAGACAAGGTCTATGTTGCCACGATGGCCTGGAATCCTCCTGCCTCAGCCTCCCTGGTAGCTGGGATTGCAGGCGTGTGCTACCTTAATCAAATCTTTGTTTTCTCTATGAAGTCATTATCAGTAATTATTTCTCATCTACAAATATTCTCTTCCACCCACACTTTGCTTCTTCAACAATCACACTCTTATACTAACACTCTCGTTATGAAGACTCATATGTAGAATAAGAAATGTATACTTTTACTAGTGGTTTTCTCTCATTCTTTAATGCCATAGACCTGATGGCCATCATGAATTGAATTCTCCAATTTTAACCAGGTTACTGAAACTATCTTCTAAATTCTCAGGGTTCAACAGGAAACACAATCACTTTGTTATTAGAGTGACTGCTGAGGGATATAGGTACCTTTCACGCTGGTGCTAATGAAGAAATAAAAGATGTTTTTATCTGTAATTTTCAGAATTTCTTCTAATTATCAGTGCAAAAGAGTCCTGGGCTCTAGCTATTGATACCAGAGTGTAGCTCAATCTGTTCTTGTATCTACCATAGATGGGAGACAGAATGGGAAAGAAACTAGAAATGATATATTGTCTTAGGCATGGGAGAGTGAAGAGCTCTGCCTCAGTTAGGTCTCCTGTGGCTGTGAAGCATCTAAAGTCAAGGTCATGGGAGGAGGTCCCACTTATGTCATAAAATCTTGTCCTAACTTGGCACCGAATGCAGCAGGACTCGGGGGAAACAGGTCACATGACTTACAAGAACAAGGAATCCTGCCAGGATCTGAGGAAAAGCTGCAGTTTGTCTTAAAATCCCCAGTGCTCACAGGCAGATAAGCCATGGAGACCTGTGGGTACACCAGCAACTCCCCTCCCAGGCAGCACCAGGCTTACCTTTCGCTTATTGTGGTAGGCAATATAGAGGACAGCCACGAGAATGGCCGCAGTGACCAGGTATGCAAAGAAGTGGCTGCTCTCTGCACTGGCACTTCCAGAATTGTCTTTATAAAGGTCATCCTTCTCACTATTCATGGAATCCAAAAGAGTCCCTTCACGGTTCTCATTGGAGGCAGGGCTGGACATCTTTTTCTCTTCTTCAGCTGGTGAGCCCTCTTCAGGCCCTGTGTCACCTTCTTCAGCCTCCTTGGGCTCTGCATCTTCAGCAGGTTCTGAAGACTCATCTTCTCCCTCCTGCTGGGGAGAAGAGAGGTCCGAGTCCACTGTCACTCTCTCCCCAGCTTTAGTTTTGGAAGTTTGCAGAGAGGGGTGATCTTTTCCAGGCGGCTGGGTTTTATCAGTCTTGGGGGTCTCCTGGTTACCTGACGAGGGACTGGCGCCTCCTTTCAGGGGGCCCTGCTCCTGTTCCGATCCGCTGGCTCCTCCATTCGGGGGGCCCTGCCCCTGTTCCGATCCGCTGGTGACTCCTTTCGGGGGGCCCTGCTCCTGTTCCGACCCGCTGGTGACCCCTTTCGGGGGGCCCTGGCTCGGTTCCGACCCGTTGGCACCTCCTTTAGGGGAGCCCTGCCCCTGTTCCGACCCGCTGGTGACTCCTTTAGGGGGACCCTGCCCCTGTTCCGACCCGCTGGTGACTCCTTTAGGGGGACCCTGCCCCTGTTCCGACCCGCTGGTGACTCCTTTCGGGGGGCCCTGCCCCTGTTCCGACGCGCTGGTCCCGCCGATGCTGGAAGGCCGGTCGGGGGGCGGCTTCTGCGGCGAGGACGGCCGGCTCTCCAGGGGCCTGCTGGTCCCTCTCTCTGTAGAAGACTGGCCTGGGGTGGCTCCCTTCTCCTGCACGGGGATCAGCCCATGCGAACTCGCGGCGTCCGGCCCCGAGGCGAGCGGCGTGGGGCCTGAAAGAGAAAACCAGTGAGCCCAGCAGGCCGGGCGGGAGGCAGGGGCCCGGGGCCGCGAGGCCGGGGCCCGGCGGGCGGAGCGGGGCGGGCGGGGGAGAGGCGAGGCCGGCGGCCCCCGGCCGACATGCAGGTAGGGAGCCTGGGGCGAGGATGGGATGGGCAGGGGTCTCACCCGCCGCGGCGACATTCAGCAGGAGACACGCAACCAGGAACCGCATCCTGCACAAACTGCGCTTCCGTTTTCTACAGCTCTCGCGAGAGCTGCGCGCCGAGCTCCAAACTCGTAGCCCCGCCTCTTCCTGCGCACGCCTCCCTGCGTCGCGCGGCCCCGCCCCTTCCGCGCGGCCCCGCGGCCCCGCCCCCCCGGTCCCGCTCGGCCCTTCGTGGCTGACGCTGGCCCGGCCTCGGCTCCGAGTTCTTGTCTCGCCGTTCGGGGCTGCACACGCGCCGTTGCCTGCTCTTCCCTCCGCGGCAGCCGCAGCAGGGCGGCGCCGGCCGTGGTCCGGGGACTCGAGGCCGCCGGCCGCCGCCACTCGCAGCAGCCTGGGCGTCCAAGGCCTCCCAGCATCTTTGCTGAAAAGCGCATCCTTTCCCGATCGGATACGTCTAGTAGAAAAGAGCCTTCCTCCTCCCCTTCTGCCGTAGTCGTTCCTAGCGTTTTGAGTGTTTTCTGCTCTGCAAACAATTAATGTTTTTGATTAGGTAACAAATAAAAACATGGCTCAAAATCAAAGCAAAAAGGGCTCAAAAATCAAAGCAGCAGGATTTTCAAAGAAATATACATTAGAAAATTCTGGCTCTCTACTCATCTATCGGTTACCATGTAGTTATTTTCTTTCTTATTTGGTGTTTTCTCTTTTTTCTAGGCATGTCCATTTCCTCCCCACGTTGGAGTCATCAAGTAAATAGTTTTGTATTCCTTTGTATACAGGTATCGTGATGTTTAAACATTGTGTGCGTTTGTGAACAGTGAACGTTTGTGAACATTTTATGAACGTTTGCCAGGCTAGGCACTTTGAGACAGTGATTTAAAAAATGATAGGTTTGGGCTAGGGATCTAGCTCAGTGATCAAGCCTTTTCTAGTATTGCAAAAGCACTGATTGGATCCCCAGCACTGCTAAAAATAGCTTTTAGGGGACCTTGATGTCACCCAGTTACTCAGAAGGATGAGGCAGGAGGATGGCTTGAGCCTAGGAGTTGGGCAAGATAGTGAAACCCTACCTCAATAATAAATTATTAAATAAGAGTGACAGGTTTTAACTTCATGGAGTGTGTGATCTAGTAGTCCACATGAATAAACAAATGTGTGTGCATGCATTCCAAGAACTGCCAGGAAGGAAAGAGTGGGAAGTAGGGATCCATTAAGGAGGGGAATCTTGGAGCCCGGGGTTGCAGGTTGTAGATAGGTCCCAGGTGAGGCTGAAGGGAAGACAGGTGTTACAGCACATGCAATGGCCTGCAGGTGGGTGGGAACCTGGGATTTTTGTGGAAGTCTGAAGACCAGACTTGTCAAAGAGCAGCAAGGGGAACTATAGGGAATGAGGCTGGGGCACCCTCAAACGTGTATGTGCGTGTGTGCCCACAGGCAGTGAAGTTCGCAGTTTAGTGGCCTCGCACCTGTTTGGAGTGTTTTACTTCCTCCTCCTAGAGGTAGGGCCTAGTCATCCTGCACAGCTTCTAGTTTCCCGCCTCACCCCAGGTCCTCAATGTGGCCCATCCTGAAATCTGCCCTACGCAGCAGCTTCCTGACAAACATTTCCCTGTAGAAGTTCAGGTAATAGGGACAGTTCAACAGATCTGAGTCTGACTGGCCAGTCTGCTTGGGCGTGACAGCCATCAGGGTGAGAGTTCACAGCACGGTGGTGTGACTCAGAAGGGCGTCCAGCTCAGCCACCTGCCCCTGACCCACACCATGCTCCTGCTGCCCAGGCACCTCAGAGCCGCCTCAGTTGGTGTGACTGCCCAGCTCCGAGCGTATTCCTGCTCTCAGTCCCCCCGCCAGCACTGGCCACGGGAGACCCAAGGCCCCCTGCCAGAACTGGCCGGGGAGACCCATGTAGGCAACACGCTCGGCCCCAGGGAGCCCTCCGCCTGCGGTCCTTCGACTTCTCTCTTGCTCCTGGCCCAGGCTGAGCCAAGTGTCCCAATGGCTGGCCTTTTCCTGTGGGCTCTGCTGCCCTCTTCCCTGATCCATGAAGCGCACACTGCTTCTAGCACTGTCTTGTCTGCTGCTCCGTCATTCCCGACCTAATTCCTTTTAGGGTTGGGCTGTTCTGGAGATTGGCTGTTGTGGTGGAGACGGGCACAGGCCAGAACAGAGCCACAGGGCATCTGCCGGTATAAACCCGATTCCCATGAGAGGGCCTCTTGGTCACTGGTGGGCACCTAGGCATCAGACCACCTGCAGGGCAAAGTATGCTGTGAAAGACATGCTGCCCACACCCACGACCCTGCCCCGGAGCCCCCTCAGCACAGGGCCAGTTCACAGTAGCTCTTCTGAGAGACACCACAGGGCAAATTAGCCCACGGCGCGACGAGGATGACTTTTAAAGGGTATAGGGCTTCTTTTTGGGGTGATTAAAATGTTCTAAAATATTCCACACTGAACATACTAAAAACCATCAAAACTGTCTTTTTTTTCCTTGTGACGCTGGGGCTTGAACCCAGGGCCTCTGTGTGCTAGGCAAGTGCTCTGCCCTGAGTCACACCCCAGCCCTGTTCGCTATTTTAAATTGGCGAATTGTAACTTTAGATAAATGAATCAGGTCTCAATAAAGCTGTTCCCCCAAATATTAACCCCAGCGCCAGCTGCCGGGGGAAGCCCGCAGAGGGTGTCCTGCACAGTGTGAGCCAAGACAGGGGCCAGAGCAGAGGCAGAGACCTCCAGCTGGCAGGCTGGCCGTGGAGGCTGGCCATGGTCCGCACTGCAGCACTGCCTGGCCCAGGCGCATCTGGGACTGCAGGCGGGTTGGTGTTCCCATCCTGCTGGGCCTGCTTCAGGTGGACATGGCGTGGTTTGACCAGGGCTCCATTCCACAGGAAGGAATGTTCAGAAGGTCTTGCAACTGCAATTTTATTTTCTTTTGTGAAAATAAACAATTGGGAGTTTAAATTTCTCCAAAAAACATAAAAACAAAACGAAGTACACACAGAAAAAGCACGTGAGGTGATGGGTAGGGCAGAGGAACTTCCGGCTTTGGCAGATTGTGCTGGCGAGGGCCCAGGCGACAGCAGCTGGGCGGGGGGACATGGACCTCTTCCCTGGGGAAGTGGCAGGCCCCGGAGTCCCTCTCAGTGCAGGGGTGGGGACGTCTAGAGGAGCTTGTCCCCTTGGCTGGGGGGCTGTAGGGTCCTCAGTGCCCAGAGCCCGGGCGGGAGCAGGGTGCTGGTGGAAACAGATCAGGCCAAGGTGTCTTCGGAGGAGGTCCCAGCCTTCCTGGAGGACAGTGGAGAGCCACCCGGGGCTGAGCTTGTGAGGAGAACTGGAGCCGGGCATCAGGAGGGGCAGGACGTCCCGATGGAGGCCCTGGGCCAGCCCTCTGGGCAATGGTGACCATGGGGTGGGGGGGACACGGAGGTGAGGAGAGAGTGGGCAGCCAGGAGCAGGAAGGGGCGGCGGCCGGGCAGCTCCTGCCCAGCGCACCCACCGCAGCACAGGAGAGCAACGCTACTAACGAATTCTTTCTTGTGAAGATTTTTTTGTTGTTGTTGTTTTGTTTTGTTTTGTTTTTTTAAAAAAGCCTGAAGTTCAGCTACGGTCACATCTACAGACGTAAAGTGCTGTTGGTACCAGTCACTCTACTGAACAGTCCAAGTGGTCAAATATTGACCAATAAAGTTTCCTTTTTTTCCTTCTGAATTGTTTCTCCTTGATGAGTCACAGGGCAGCTTAGTGGGCGGACTTGGTGACCAAGGAAAGAGGCTGGGCCTGTAGCACAGGGAGGGCCTGGTGGACGTGCAGTGTGGCAGGGAAGGACGGGGGAGAGGTCAGCAGAGCTGCAGGCATGGACCCCAGGGGCAGGGGCCGGGACAGGAGGGGCGGCTGGCTGCCCATCTGGCCAGAGGAGCTGGCCGCGGCCTTGGCAGAAAGGAAGGCTGCTGAATGGAGAGCCAGCTGGGCTCGGGTCTCGGGCTTGGTGGTGAGGGAGAGGGGCTGGGCCTGTTCCGAGTGGGTGGCCGCAGGGGCGGCTGGCGAGGCCAAGGCAGCGGACGGGGTGGCAGGGGAGTCCAGCATGCTGCCATGGGAGGACGCAGGACTGTCACAGGGCTTCTCGGGAGGCAGGTACTGGACACATGGCTTCTTGCTCTTGGAGGCCAGAGCGCCTAGGGGCAAAGGTGAGAGCGTGAGCAGCAGCAGCCAGGCGGGCAGAGCGGGGCCCTCAGTGTGCCCAGCTCCGCGTCTGTGCGCTGCACCACCGGCGACAGGAAATACTCTGCCGAGTACTGCACCGCACCCAGCACCAGACGCCTCTCCGCTGCCCTGCCCGAGCAGGCGGTGCGGCCACCACACACAGGCAGTCGCCTTGCTGGATGTCGCACGTCAGATGACGTAAAGCGTACGGGAGGGTGGGGGCCGTTTTACACCAGGCGTGCCGGTGTGGGCTTCCTGAGGGACCCGGTGTCTGCAGAGCAGAGCGGGCAGGCGGGTCTCGGAACCGAGTCCCACGGACACTGCAGGACAGCCGTACTTTGGAAACAGGATGCCGTGGTGAGAAGCTGCCGCCACAGCCCAGGCCTTCCAGGGCTGACAGGCCCAGCGAGACCTGGCGGGGACAGCTCAGGCGCCACCCTGCCTCCTTCCTCTGACTTCCCGGAGGCCTCGCCACTCGATTTGGCTAAGTTATGGTGCCCTCGGGGGTGGTGCACAAATCTTAAGAGACCAGGGGAAGTCCCGGCAGGAGGGGCAAGGGCAGCAGAGCCCTGCGGGTGGTGCCAGCCGATGCAGGCTGTGCCAGCAGCGGCACCAGGGTGTGCGGCTGGACACCCGTCCCAGAGGGGCCCCTCTGTGCCAGGTGAGATTCTGGGCTAAGAATCACTAAGCAGCTCTTAAACCAGGCCCTTTCTTCTGGGGGTCAGCCAGAGGAATGTGGGGCCCGACCCACTGGGTCCACGGACGGGCGGCATGCAGTCTGTGCCGGCTGCTTCCGGAGGGCGCTGCCAGGACGACTGCACCATGTCCACCTTTGCCTTCTGCACTGACCCTAGAACCCAGCCCCAAGAAGCCACTCAGCCAACTGAGACGTGTTGGCGGGACTCTGCAGGGCAGCTCCACCTGCAGTTCGCTAAGATCCTCAGCTGGTCACCTGTGAACAAGTGACTGTAGCCCCGCCCAAGTGCACCAGAGGCAGCTAGGGGCAGAGGCCACACGGAGCCCTTGGGAGGGGACAGAGAGGAGGCCCGAGGACCCACCGTCAGCCTCCTGCACTTGCTGCTGCGTCTGTGCCTGTGACAGCTGCTTTTCTCGCTTCCTCTTCTTTTTCTTACCCTGAAAAATACAGCAGAGGAAGAGCTAAGCCAGGGCAGTGCGGGAGTGGCAGCAGCCCAGCAGGGGCCCAGGGCAGGGACACCCACTGAGGCCGGGAGCCGGCCTGCCTTCCCACTCAGACGCTGCCTCCCCTGGCCCGGGCACCATCCTTGGAAGGACCCACGCTCCTCCAGGCTGGTTTCCCATCTCTGTCCCTAGAATAGTGGTCCTTGGTCTCTTCTGAAGGGTCCCATTGAGACACCGCTCTGAATCCTCTTGTCATAGAGGAAGCAGAAGGGACACACGTATGAGCTGTCCAGTGCAGGGAGCTTACAGACCGCCCCCCCCCGAGGCCCACGCACTGGTCTCCATGACCCTGTCCAGTGCAGGGAGCTTACAGACCCCCCGAGGCCCAGGCACTGGTCTCCATGACCCTGTCCAGTGCAGGGAGCTTACAGACCCCCCCCCCCCGAGGCCCACGCACTGGTCTCCATGACCCTGTCCAGTGCAGGGAGCTTACAGACCCCCCGAGGCCCAGGCACCGGTCTCTGCGACCTGGACAGGAGCCCATGGCTCAGGAACCTTTGGACCCAGCACTGTGCCCAGGTTAGGAGATCAGAGGTGGAGTCCAGTTCAAAAGGGAAGGGCACCAGCTAAGTCTGTCCTCAGGCTACCTCCTGGGCCTCCTGAGAATTAAAACGGCTTTCTTATTTTTGGAGACGTGTGACCCTCCCCCTTGTCTAAGAGTCCTCAATACACAGAGTCACGTTCTTCTCTCTGCCCCTGTAGATGAGCTCCTGGGCGCTGGGCCTCCCCTGCCCGGGGGCACTCACGTAGTTGTCCCGAGCTGACCAGGTCGGGTAGAGCTGGGAGTGCAGCTGCCGCTCTTTCCGGGCCAGCTCGTAGTACTTGGCCTGTTCTTCTCGAGACAGGTTGTGCCACTGGGGAGAGAGGGCCAGAGGTGTGACGGGGGCGCGCGGGCGGGCGTGGGCACAGCGGGCGGGCCTCACCTTTCTGCCCAGGATCTGGTTGATGGCTGCGCTCTCCTTCAGGGTGCACTCGGCCACGACCTTGGCCCTCATCTCCTTCATGTACAGCATGAAGGCGTTCAGAGGCTTCTTCACGTGGGGCTTCTTCTCCTCCTCCTTCTTCACGGAGACGGGGGACTTCCTGGGGGGCAGGCGGCTGCAGGTCAGCACGCGCCCCGGCCGCCCATGCTGCTCCCAGGCGACCCCCGCGCCTCTTCCTCCTGCAGTTCCCAACCTCAGGACGACCCCACAGCCGAGCTCTCTGCAGAGTCACCCGGTCATCTCCTGACCAAGGGGCAGAGGGCGGGCGAGCCGAGCCGCCCCTCCCCCAGGACCAGGAAGGTAGGGGCCTTGGCTCTCAGCTCTGCCACGGCCGCCAGGAGTCCTTGAGCGACCTTTCTGCTCTCCCGGCCTCACAGGCGTGGACACTGCAGGGCAGGGAAGGGGAGCTGGAAGCCAGCCGGGCCCTCTCTCAGCCTCTAGGGCCCGCCCGCACCCCTGTCCTTCAGGTGTAGGCCGTCTGGGAGGAGGGGAACAAGACGGGGCGCGGGGCTGGCGGTCGGGGGAGCCAACCGCAGTCCCCTCCCAGGCGGCCCTGACTCACGCGCTGGCCGCGGGGCTCAGGCTGGGTGCTGCTGGCTCCTGCTTCACGATGGGGGACACGATGGCCGGGTGGGGGATCCCTGAGGTGGGCAGGCCGGGATGGGCGGGGGCCACCACGTGAGGGGAGAACCGGCTGGAGACCAGGCTGGGCACGGGAGAAGCGAAGAGGAACAGACTGAGCGCGCCACCCGGCCGGCCCATGGCTGCTGCCCAGGCCCGAGGCGCCAGCGGCCTCTGCTGGGCAGAGATGGAGAGTGAAAGGTCGTCTTCTGGAAAACCAGGTCTGGGAGCACATAAGGACACTCCTCGGCCCCAACACGAAGGTCACCCAACTCCGGTGCCAGACACAGGTGGACTGAAAAACACTGAAGTTGCTGGGTGTGGTGGCGCAGGCCGTCAACCCAGACTCAGGAGGCTCAGGTGGGAGGATCAAGAATTCACAGCCAGCCTCAGCAACTTTGGGAGGCCCTAAGCAACTTAGTGAAACACTGTCTCAAAATAAAAAAAAAATGGAAAGGACTGGGACGTGGCTGTGTGGTAAAGCACCCCTGGTTCAATCCCTGGTATCAAAAACAGAAACAAAAAGCAGAACCTGCTTGGGGTCAGAGGCCAGGGTGCAGGAGGAGCTGGCTCCTGCAGGGGTTGTACTCCCTCCGCCATTGGAGGACTCATCTCCAGTGGGACAGAAACTGCTTTGAACGACCTCCTCTCCTACAACATCTCAAGAATTGAATTCCAGCCCATGGCCTCGTGCGTGTGCCATACTCTCAATGCTTCTGGGCTGCAATGCTGGGAGGGAGGCAGGAGGGGAGGGCCGGGCTCAGTGACCTGTGGTCTCCATCTTCCTGGGGTTGGGGAGGGGGCTCGAGGTGGGAGCTGACAAGGCACAGGCGTCTCCTGCGTGTGGCTGCAAGCTCGAGGCCCAGCCCAGGACTCACCTGGACATGGAGGCGTTCACGGCGAGGGCAGGGTACGGGTGCCGGAAGCCACCGGGAGGAAGGGAGTACACGGGCTGTCCTTGCCTGCAGGGGCCAGGAACAAGGACGTCTGCGCAGATCTTGGTAAAGTTCATGGGGGGAGAGGGGCTGGGGGAGGATGGGCGGGAGCGAGGCAGGAAGGCCACAGGTTCCTTACTGTGGGACAAGCCAGCCGAGGGGATGGGGGATCTGTCCGACAGCTCCAGGAGACAGCGGGTAGTAGGGCGACAGCTCGGGTGGGTGAGGGGGCCGGGGGATTCCTGCTTCAGAGAGCTCGGCGTTAGACCGTTGCCTCACCCACCCCACAACGTAAAAGGCACCACGGACCCTCCCCAGCTGGAGGGTGCCCCTGCCCCATGGCTCTCTTCCACCCCTGGGGCCCGGGCCAGCCTGTCAAGGACCCCAGGGAGGTGGGACTAACTCATCTGCTCTCCATCTGCCTGGGCCTGTCTCTGGGCAGCAGTCGCTCCGGCCACTGGACAGACACCACCAGCGTCTTTAAGAGCATCAGGCACTCCTGACAGAGACCTGGCGTCCGGAGTCATTGGTTAACTGACTTTTAGAAAATCTGCCTCATTTCCAGAGAAAGAAACTCTGGACTTTATCGTTTGGGTCTGTGGTGCTGGGGCTGGAACTCGAGGCCTGGCTTGAGTGAGGTAGCCCACCCTGGCCCCCAAACTCTGTTCCACGTTTGCCCTCATTATCTGCAACTCTCGGAGTTGTTATTTCTCCCAAGGTGGCTCCGGACCGGCTGCGTGCTGTGACGGTTCTGCAGGACTGTGGTGGAGACGGTGGCTCCGCGGGTGGACAGCAGGTGCACAATGACTCCTGCCTGCACTACACCTGCACTGCTGCCAAGGACTCTCCCTGAAAGCAGCCAGTCGAGGGCACAGGTTCTGGTTAGGGAGGCAGAGCCTGCAGCTGGCCGGACTTTGACAGAGCCAACTGGATGTTCACTGTGGGGAGCAGGCTCGAGGAGCGGGTGGGCCACGAGACTCCTGCAAGCCGGGGACGCCAGCTGGATGCAGGTCTGCCTCATCTGAGGCTGTGATGTCCCCAGAGGAAGAGCCTGCAGGAGCAGTGCCTTCGTGCAGATGCCTCACCTGTCTTTGGATCAATCTCCGGAGAGAGGTGTGTGGGAGGGGAGCCGGGGGAGAAGTGGTCGCTGCTGTAGGTGATGAGGGGCGTCAATGGGTGCATGTGATGTGGGTGCTGAACAACAGGGACTTTATTAGACTGAAAGACAGAAAAGAAGGACTATGACCAGTTGCCTGGGAGAAGGGAGTAAGTTAGCTCTTACTTTCTGAGTCGAATGCATGCCAGGTATTTCCCTGTGACATTCCCTTCTGTCCTCATCACAGCCCTGGAGAGGAGGAAGCCACAGGATCAGATCACCCACCCTGACTCTGAAAGGGATCCAGCCCTCCTCCCACCTGGTAAGAAGCTGCATCACCCCGACGTGGACAGGAGGAAACATCAGGAAGGTTAGGTGACCCAGACACAGTAAGCCAGCAGCAGAAGTGGGCTTCCCTTGCCCTGGGAGGCTCTGCCAAAACCAGACTGCTTTCCCCACACTAGCTGCCTCCCCAGGACCCGAGCAAGCATGTCAGAGAGAAGGGACAGTTATTGCTCTATTGGCGGGGGGACTGAGCCCAGGTTGCTTTACCACTGAGCTACATGCCCAGTTTTACTTTTTCTTTTGAGACAGGGTCTCAGTAAGTGGCTGAGGCTGACCTTGAACTTGGAATCCTCAGCCTGGAGTCACTTGGATACAGGCATGTGACACCACACCCAGCGACATCCATTTTTTTTTTTTTTTTTTAAAGGTGAACAAGTTATAAGTGGAGGAGATTTGTTTAATAAAAAGAAATTTGTAAAAGAGATATCTGGAGGGGCCCTGGGGCTAGAACTCCAGACAGCATTATGCCTGTTTGAATCTCTCATTCTGTGGATTCCAAGCCTTTACTCCTTTTATAGGATGGCTGTTTGATGCTCGGGTCAACCGTGAGCTGTGCGCTTCCTAGGCGCCCCTGCCGACAATCGCCTGGCTGTGTTTTCAGCAGGCTGAGCAGAGGAGCGGCAGAGAACAGTCACCAGGCGGGGTCACAGGACCTGCTGGTGGGAGCACACTCCACCTGAACTCCTTCCTGTCCCCTCTGGAGTGGGCTCCTGTGATGCTGCACAACAGTTTAAAACATTTCCTTCTTACTGCCGTCACCTGTTCACTTACTGGCTGTTGACGATGTCGCTATATACGGGAACATATGATACAAATGAAAGTATAAGACATAATTCTAAGATCACTTTCTAGAATCTCAATGCATCTAAATGATGTATTTGGGTTTCTTGGAAACAACTTGGTCAAATGAATGACTTTTGGTATAATAAATGCAGAATTACCAGAGAAAGTGAGTGATAAAAGTAAAAATTATACAGGACAATTTTTTTTAAGTGCTGGGGATTGAACCCAGGGCCTTGTACAAAGCGCGCTCTGCCACTGAGCTACATCCCCAGGCCTGTCTTTTATTTTGAGACAGAGACTTGCTAAGTTGCAGAGGATGGCCTTGAACTTGAGATCCTCATACCTCAGCTTCCTTCATGAGTTGCTGGCTTTACAGACAACAGTTAAAAAAAATGCACAAACTATGATTTAAAAAATAGACTAGCAGGTGTGCGGTGCACACTTGTAATTCCAGTGACTTGGGAGCCTGATGCAGGAAAATCACAAGTTTGAAGCCAGACTCAGCAACTTAGTGAGACGCTGTTTGAAAAAAGAAGTTGGGGTGGCGGCTCAGTGATAAAGCACCTCTGGGTTTGACCCCCAGTACAAAACAAAACAACAACAAAAAAACAAACCCTAAATAGGAGCACACCAAAATATAAATAGTAGTTATGCTGGAGATAGGACTGAGTGATTTTGATTTTTAAAAGTAACTTAACCTTTATATATTTTCTCTTTTTTTATATGGTGCCGAGGATGGAACCCAGTGCCTCACCCACGCTCGGCAAGTGCTGTACCACTGAGCCACAACCCCAGTGCATGAGTGATTTTTAAATTATTTCCATCTCTATATTTTCCAATTTTACTATTACGTAAACACATATGCTTTGATGACGTTGGCCAAATTGTATTGTTATATTGTGTGCATGTGACAATGAATCCCACCATTATGCCAACTCTAATGCACCAATAAAAATATACGGAAGGGGCTGGAGTTGCAGCTGCGTGGTGGAGGGCTTGCCTAGCACGTGTGAGGCACTTGGTTCCATCCTCAGCGCCCCGTAAAAATAACTGCATAAAATAAAAGTATTGTGTCCATCTACAACTAAATATAGGTAGGTGGAAAAACTAAGAAAACGGAAAAAATTAAAAATATGCTTTGAATAGCACACATTTTCTAAGACAGAACTACAAACGACATCAAAAAGCGTTTAGAGAACACAGTCACCGCTGAACCCACTCATCATTTTGGCATTCCTCCTGCCGTCCAGCAGGTGCTAGGTGATATTTGTCTAGGTCATCTGGGGCCACGAAAAGCAGTTTGCAGTGTCAGAAGTCCTGCCTGCCACGTGGTGTTGAGCTTGGCCTTGTCTGCAGTGCAAACCCCACTGAGCACGGGTAGCCCGCCTGGAGCCCACCTGGAGCCCACACGCTGAGTTACCACCGCTGCCCGCCAGGTGGCGCCACGGCCCAAGAAGTGAGCTGGGAGGGGCTGGAGGCAGATAAGCCCTGACTCCTCTAGAGGCTGACCAGGGTGGGGCCCACAGGGACAGGACGTCCAC
Organism: Sciurus carolinensis; assembly: GCF_902686445.1. Classification (NCBI taxonomy): domain Eukaryota; kingdom Metazoa; phylum Chordata; class Mammalia; order Rodentia; family Sciuridae; genus Sciurus; species Sciurus carolinensis. Next base: position 1,229,554 of record NC_062225.1, read on the forward strand.
AGAATAAATGGGCAGGAGCGCATGCTTGCTCACCAGCGACCCAGTCCAGGTGTGTGCACCCAGAGAGAGCGCCTCAGACCTCAGAGCCCTCTGGGGCACGGTTCCTTCCTGCAGTCGCGTGGACCAACTGCTTCCAGTCCATCTGTGTCTAGAACTGCCCAAGCCAAAGCTCTTTAAGCCCCTGGCTCCCCAGCATGTGGCCCCCTTCCCGCCCCTCAGGACTCACTGAAGCCAGGGGAAGGCAACTCTGCAGGGCTCCCGGCCACCTGACGTGCGGTGAGGCCTTCACTGGGCCAGCTTCAGGGGTCAGAGGAAAAGGTTTGCCGCTCAGGCAGTAAGCCTCCAAGGAAGCCACAGGCGTGACAACCGGCTGCCCCGTGGGGGGACACAGGCCATTGGGCTGGTGGCTCTACCTGAGGAAGACATCTGTCTGTCCCCGCACAGCCGATCATCTGCTACCAGTGGAGAGATGTTCTCCTGGGGGCCACGACGCAACTCTTATCTCCTCCCGAGAGGGCTCTGCCACTGGGCCACACCCCACTTTCTGTTTTTTATTGCGAAACAGGGTCTCCCTAACTTGCCTAGGCTGGCCTTGAACTTGCAAGCCTCCTGCCTCAGGCTCAATGGGATCACGGGCATGGACACCACGGCTGGCCACCAGCTTTTTCATCAGTGTTACCAATGCCACAAATCTGACTTTCCACAATGTCGATTCTGCTGTATGCAGAGGTCGATGAGCGGGGAGATGTGGATAAGAATTTCAAAGAGGCTAAAGCTCAGCAGTAGAAACAGAGGGATCGGACTAGGTCACCGCTACCAGCTAAGCTGTGGCCTCTGCAGGCCACAAGCACCTCACAAAACACTTATGGATCCCCAAGGAGACGATGGTAGCAGACACTCCCGAACCAAGTCGCCGCAGCCAAGGGACACAGCAGGACCGGGCCCAACCCAGCCCCTGCTGCTCTTGGCCAGAGTGCACGGCCTGACTGGGAGGAGACCCAGGAAGGCCGGGAGGGGCACTCGGGAAGATGGCCGGCCGGCACCTGTGAAGGCCAAGCAAAGCAGGGGAGGGCAAGGAGCTGGGCTGGAGACCGAGGACTCACACGCTGCCGTGCAGGGGCCCAGGAAGACACCAGCCCGGCAGGAGGTCTCGGCCACCATCTGACACTCACCGACCTCTCAATCTACCTGGGGTTAGGTAAGGAGAAAGGATAGCGTTTCTGCCTTGATTCTGCAACTGTACTGTGGCTCTGTGACAAGGGTGTCTCTGTCCTAAGGAAACACAACTCAAGTAGTTAGTGATAAAGGGGCCACCGTCTCCAAGTGACTCGACAAAACACATACGTGTAGGGAGGTGGGCAGGGCGGAGCGGCGGGTCCAGGGGTGAAATCTGCCCCTGGATAAAAGGAGTTTAGGCATTCCCTGCATTATCTTTGTAAATTTATCTGAGAGTTAGAAAATCATACCAAGAAGTTACTACTGTGTGCTCAGCCTCGGAATCAGCCCTGCAGGTGTTTCAGGGCTTCTGGGTCTACACTGCTCTACTGTTGAGAAGGTAGAGAAGTCGTGTGTTTTCAGCACTGGGGATCGAAGCCAGGGGTGCTGTACCATTGAGCTACGTCCCCAGCCCTTTTTGCTTTTGGGGCAGAGTCCTGCTGAGTTGTCCAGGCTGGCCCTGAGCGTCTGTCCTCTTCCTCAGAGTCCACAGTAGTGGGGATCGCACGCGCACACCAGCACACCCAGCTCCGAGGCAGTCTCGAAGGGGAAAGGCCAGGGAGCGTCTTACTTGAGAAGTGGCATGCTAAGCAGCTCCGGCTGAGGCTGCAGCGGCGGCAGGGAGAAGCCAGTCCCCAGAGAGCTTCCGGCACCGGCTTGGCGACCAGCACTGAGACTCAAGCTCTGCACTCTGCGTCTGAGATGGCCGGGTGACGCCCGCACACTAAAACAGAGCGCGGCCATCGCGAGCGCAGACCGCGGCCCCCCCGCCAGTTCCGCCACGTCCCGGTTCAGCAGCAGCTGCGTCCCCTGGGACTTACTGGGATGGGACTCAAACCCTGGGAGTGGAGTCCAGGAGAGTGTGTGTGTGAGAGTGAGTGTGAGTGTGAGTGTGTGCGCACGTGTGTGTGTTGTAGTCCTGGGGACCAGTCCAGGGCCCTGCTCATGGAGACAAGCACTCTACCAGGTGGATTTGTGTGTCAGTGAGCGTCCAGAGGCTTCTGATGGCTGCTGAAGGCTTGATCGCCACTGTCCTGAAGCCAGGTGGACTCGCAGGGGGCGCCTCCAACCCTACACTCAGTCCACACCGAGTTCCATCAGCAGCCTCTGGGGTGGGGCTGGATCTTGGGCCTAAGGAGCCCCTGGGCTGGTTCCAAGACCCACACAAGAGGGCGAGTCTTGGTCCTGGTGCAGAAGGACCGTGAGGCACTGCCAGAGGGTCTTCCTAGTGCCCAGGAGACGGCAGGGAGCTCTGACCTTGACCCCGCCCAAGGCTCTGACGCAGGGCAGAAAGGAGCATGGTTGTTCACACTTGCCAGAACTCATTACTGTTCAGAGAATGTTCCAGAAAGAATTCTAAATGCTGAAGGAGACTGATAAGTCAAGATGTAGGGCCATGAGTGAGTGTTCATGAGTTATTTGTAACCCTTCCTTCCCTTGCCATTGGTATTAGGCCGTCTTACGTCGTGTTCTGACCAAGGGGCCACGAACGGGCGGGAGGCAAAGTGTTGGAGATGTTTCCTTCGCGTGTGTCTGACACGTCAGAAGTGGCTCTGGAGTGGGAGCCACGAGGAGGGAAGCTGAACCTCACCTGACCCTACAAGACCCACTCCCGCTGACCCTTCGGCCTGGAAACAGAAGTGCTTGTTGCAAGTGCAGGGATGATGTTGGACAAATTGTGTTGTTATATGGTGCGCATGTACGACTGTGCATCATTAGGTACAGCTATAATGCACCAACAAAAAATCAGGGAAACAGAAGCATCTGTGTTTGCAAGTCATGGAACTGTTCGTTACACAGCACTTGTCACGGAAATAGCTGACAATGTATCAAGTCCTCAAACATTTCCAAAAATATCTTTTGGAAAATACAGAAAAGAATATTGAATGACAGCACAATCCCAATTTGCAACCTAGAATTAATTAGCTTTTAAAATTTTTTTGTTATGTTCTTTTTACTTAAAAAAGTGCCGAGTGCAGTGGTGCCCTCCTGCAGTCCCAGCTACTCATGAGGCTGAGGCACGAGTTCAAGGCCAGCCTCAGTAACTGCAAGACTGTCTCATAAGGGCTGGGTGTGTGTGTGTCTTAAACGGGCTGTTGCTCACTCGCGGAGGATGAAGGTGTGTGTAGTGGGGATTCAGAAGCAGAGAAGGGACGTGTGCTGGACACTGGCAGGACTCTGCGACACTGGCCACACGGGGGCAAGGCCCTGACTGGCAGCGGACATATGTTCCAGTGTGCGCGGCAGGTGGAAGGCTGAGCAATGGATTCGAGATTTAGCGGAGATGTTCTAAGCAGAGTGCTGAAGGTGTGGCTTGATTTCCTTCCCACTTTGTTGTTCAAGAAGGAACCGGAACCTGAAGATTGGGGAAGTCTCAGCCTATCCATATCGCAAAAACCGAGACAGCGCGTTCCGCAGAGAACACCCAGGGCCCGGCGGGCAAGCACCAGAGACCGTGGGTGTGGCCCGGGGCCCGCCAACCACCTCCACACCTCTCGGCCTTCGGGGCTGCCCAGCTCGGGTCATGGCCACCTGGCTGTGGACACAGGCTGTCCGCCAGCTGCAGGAGGAAGGGCCTGAGGCCGGGTGCTCTTCAAGGTGCGCTGGGTGCTGGTTCCCCACTCCTCCCTTCGCACAGCCCGACAGGCGCAGGGTGGGTGACTGAGCCCCACGGTGTGGTCTCTGTTGGGTGCTGCAAGGCCTGGTCAGGCGCAGCGCCCCCAGGAGAGGGGAGGGGGCAGGGGCAGCAGCCTCAGGCAGGGTCTGTCCACGGACAGTGCGCTTAGCCATCCCATACTGGAGACACCTGTACTGCTCCTGGTTCTCAGAGCTGGCGTTGAGGTGGAAGTGAGGTAGCGACAGAGCTCCCGCTGCCGAACTCCCGCCACTGCCCGCTGAGGGCTGCTCACGAGCCGCCCTCGGACAGCCCTGCGGGACCCAGGCAGCGCTTTCGCCATCGCCCCTGCCCAGCTCAGACCTCTTCTTGACCATTTCCCCTGACTTTCTAATGAACTCCCATCGCCCAGCGTCTTGATTTCTCTAAGCCAGCCAGGATCCAACCTGCCGCGACTTCAAGGAGCCAGCGAAGCCCACGCCCAGGAAGCTGGGGCGCGGCAGGGCCTCCCTCCACTCAGCCTCCAGCCGCAAAGTGCAATCCTTAGAGTCTCAACTCTGCCCGTAGGATCCCCAGGGAGCTTAAAAACTAAGATCCAGCCCCGCCCAGACCAATTAAATCATGTGCCTGGGGATCAGAGGCCGAACTCTATGGGCTCATCATCGCTGCCACCTTTGCAATCTGTGCATTTGTGCTGGCACCTAATCCGGGAGCTCATCACCCCCTGGTCTAGCTGACTGGACGGGACCTAACTGTGCGCTCCCCTCCGATTTCTCAACCACTGCAGCGGCAGCCGCAGCCCGCTGGTGGCGGTGGCGGTGCCCCCTGAGGGGGCGAGGGCGGGGGCGAGACTCCCACTTAGTAGATGAGGAAACCGTGGCACAGAGGGATGCCACAGTGTGCCTGAGGCTGCACAGGAGGGAGGTGGAGTGGGGTTCAAAGGTGCCATCCTCCTGCCGTGCACACGCCTGGGAGCGTGGAGCTCTGACTCCAAAACCCCACTTGTGTGCAATGGATCAAAAAATATATATATATATATAAAGCCACCCCCCAAAACAAAAGGCTCCTCGCACAGAATTCCAAGCTGACGCTGAGGTGCCTTTCCCCAAGGGCTCTCGAGCGCCCGAGGCCCGTTTCCGCCTTGCGGTCTCAGAACGCAGAGCGTGACATCACTAGGAAACCGTCCCCTCCACTACGGTGTGGCCTCTATCAACAGTTAAGGCAAGGAAGGTCTCCTCCGCGGTGGCCACGGGTGTGCAGCTGCAACCCGGGGCAGAACCTTGGAGAGTTCAGGAGTTTCACGTAGCTTTCCGTCACTTACCCTGAGATGGTAAGTGGCGAGGAACCGATTTATTGGAGGCAAAGGGTCTAGAAAGAGGATGAAAGCCCGCAGGTCCAGCACGGTAGGAGTACAACGCAGCGGCGAAAAGCTCAGAGGAGCCACACCCTCAGGAGCCGCCCGCACTGGAGCGGCAGGGGCAGCGCCAGCCAGGCTGCCTCGGTGGGCAGAAAACACACGCAGCCAGGGAAGCCTGGGGAGCCCTGGAGAGAGCCAGACCTGCCACGGCAGGGGAAGGCTGGACACGGGCATCATGTCCAGCACACCCGTGATCCCAGCGACTCAGGAGCCTGAGAGGAGGACGCAAGTTCAAGGCCAGACTGGGCAACTTAGTGAAAACCTGTCCTGAAATAAAAAAATAAAAAGGGCTGGGACATGGCTTAGCACTCTGGGGTTCAATCTCCAGCAGCCGAATAAATAAATGAAGCTAGAGGAGAAACAACGAGCGGAGAGACCGCAGGTGGACGGAAGGGAGAAGGGCAGCCCTGACACCTCAGATCTGCTGCAGGGTGCTGGGGCTGGCACAGGATGGCTGGGCAGGGGGAAATTCAGGGCTGAGGTGTGTGGTCCACCAAGGTCACTCAAGCCACTAGAGGGCACCCGGACCTCATGCTCACCACCCCAAGAGGGACCCTGGGGCCAGAGCTGCCAACCCGGCCTATCCTGAGCACTTTTCAATGGGCTGCTCTGCCGTGGTGAGGCCCCAGGACCTGCCAGGCAGGCCAGGTGGGCAGGCCAGGGCTGTCTGGGTTGCTCGTGGGCCCTGTGTGGCCCCCTGACCTGCCTCGGCAGATGCTGTGACATCTGAGAGTCACCCAGGACGGTGCAGGGACTGCCAGGCTCTGCCACCGCTGGCTGGTCTCCAGAGGACTGGCAGCCCCACAGGCTCAGGGTGCTACCATTTCTGTTCTGTGTATCTCCTGTCTCCTCAAGTGGACACCGAGCTTTCAATGGGTGGGGATTAGCAGTGCGTCTGAAATGTTCTGTGAGAGAGGGAAAGTGCCCGGTTTGCTCTGAGGCACCCTGAGGTAGGTGGGCATGGGGGTTCCTTACCTAATGTGCTCTATTTTTTGGGGGGAGCTACCAGGGATGGAACTCAGGCACTTGACCACTGAGCCACATCCCCAGTCCTATTTTGTGTTTTATTTAGAGACGGGGTCTCACTAAGTTGATTAGTGCCTTGCTTTTGCTGAGGCTGGCTTTGAACTTGAGATCCTCCTGCCTCAGCCTCCCAAGCCGCTGAGATTACAGGTGTGGACACCACACCCAGCAATGTGCTCTACTTTTATGTATCTTTAAAATTTTACTGAATGAGGTTTCCCAAACATCACCTGTCCCCATGTCTGCCTCACAGTTAGCACAGGGTGGCATCAAAGGCCTGGTCCCTGGCCGCACCCTCTGAGATTCTGGGACTCAGAATGCGGAGACCAACTGGCTGGCTGTGGGGAGCCTGGTCTCAAGGTCGGAACTGAGCCAAATGCAGGAATGTGCAGGGCAAGGGCGATGCTCAGGCAGCATCTCCTCTCCACCTGGATTCCAGCCCCTGGCATGTCCTGAGGAGCTGGAACCTGCTCAGACGGGACCCCAGGGCCCCAGGCCCACAGAGGAGCCCCAGCTTCTGTGCACACGTCTTAATGGATCCTTTCCTGCAGCAGCTTCTGTGGAGCCCCTTAACCGCTGCCTCGTGGCTTCGAGGCAGAAGCGAAGGCAATGTTGAGTGAGATGCAACAGGACAGAAAGGTCCCCGTGCCCACGAGGTGTGGCTGAGGGATCCAGGGCAGCGGCAAGGATCTGCAGCGGGTGTCCTGAAGAGCCAGGTGAACAGCCAGGCCCGTGATGTGCCAATCGTGGTTCAAGGGCGTGGACAGGACACAACTCATGGTCAGCCTGATTGTTCCCGCACCAGAGGAAGCTCTGTTGGCCCATCAGCTTCCGGAAGGTGCCAGGGAGGAAGATGATGAGGAGGGCCAGGGTCACTTTGGTGCTTTACGGTGGAAAGAACTTACCAAGTGTGCTGGAGAGGGCGACCTGGTGTCCTTGACTGTGGTGCTGGAGGGGGCCTCGAGGAGGGGCCACTTCATGTGCAGGTACTGCAAGGGGAGGAGCACACACACCAGTGAGAGGGGCCACCCCAGTGCCCAGCGAGGTCCCCATGCTGCAGGAGGCTGCGCTGACCCTGTGCTCTCCAGGCGGGAGGACCCCCACGCCCAGGTCCCCTCTGCTTCTGTCAGGGGACAAGCTGGTCCCCTGGAGGAGCAGGGGCCACCGATGCCATCCTGCCGGTTCATCCCCATCTCTCGCAGCCTCACCCAATGCTCCCTGAGAAAAGCCTCTTCAGGAGCAGCTGGCCAGCAAGTGATAAGACCCCTGCCTGAACTTGCAGCCCATGGGGTTTCCAGCCCCCAAGCTTGCTGGGCTTCTTACAGTGTTCTCACCCTTCAAAGATCACCCTGCACCCACCCGCTCCCTGGTACTGCTGCAAAAAACTCAGACCCAGCAGGGAATCCCCTCTGCGAACACGTGCATGCACACACACACACACACACACACACACACACACACAGGGATCCCCTATACAAGCACACGGATCCCCTATACAGGCACATGTGTGCATGTGTGCGCACACGCTCAGGGATCCCCTATACAAGCACACGTGTGCGTGCGCGCACACACTGGGGCTCTGTCCCAGTGAAAGCCTCCCTCCACCTGGCCGTGCAGCCTTGGCCTGGGTGGAGCAGAGCCCACCTGGCCCCGAGGGCCCCAGGGCTGCTCCTCTGCCCGCCTGAGACTCAGCTCGGAGCTGCTTCTTCATCTGAAGGGGAGCTATTGTCCCTGACGTCTCGGGTGCAAGGTGCGGGGACAGTGTGGGGCTGAGCACAGCGCCGGGCACGGGGATGTTCATGGTGTCGCCCTGCACACACACAGGCCGCCTCCCTGCAGGATTCTCCAGGCCCCCTGGAGACAGAAAGAGGTCAGAATGTCCCTTGCTCAGCTCATTTGACGTCGGAAAAGGACAGGACGTGGCCTTGCGCCTCGGGCACGGTCCAGAAGTGGCAGGAAACCCTGGAGGGCCCTTGGCCCCTCATCGTCCTAAGGCTTGGCCAGGACGAGGGCTTCGAAGGTGTCCACAGGCAGGCGTAGTCCCAAGGACACATCTGCCAGGCACTGTGAGCCGAACAGGATACAGGGATGGACACTGAGGCCCTGGAGTCCAGCCCCGTCCCCTGCTGACCATCTTCTTCCTCCTTTCTTCCTGGCCCGCCCTGGTGCTACCCAGAGCCTACACCTCCTGCACACACTGGCCGATCCCGATGCCTGTGCAAGGTGAAGGCACTGGAAGTGGGCAGTGCTAGTGGCCCATGTAAGTTTCAAAGCCTGTTCTCCAGCCCCGTCTAGCCTTCCTGCACAGAGCTGGGGCGGGGGTGGACCCGGGCGCACGCTCTTCACAGCTGGACGGTCGACACCCGCCCCAACGCTTCCTCCCCCGCTGGGCCTCCCCTGCTTTTTCGCTGCCACCCAGACGGAGGGGATGTGCAGACACCGGTGATCTGTGGGGATGCTCCAGGCAGCCAGAGCTCACACCCATGCACCAACCCTGTTCCAGAGCGTACTGGGCAAATTCTGGAAGCAACACCCCAACCTCAGGTGCTAGAGAATCCCGCCCCCCTGCAGTGAGACACAGGGGAAGGGAGACCGAAGGTCACGGGCAAGGTCACAGGCGGTGGCTCACAGAAAGCTGCCTTCTAGCTTGGACTCGACTGGGGCCTGGGGTCTGAGTAATGCTGTCAGCACCCCTGGGTTGGGCTGGAGAGTCCTCTGCTGTGGGCGACGGTGCTACAGTGTGAGCAGCATCCCGGCCTCTACCTACCAAAGGCTGGTAGCCTCCTGCCCAATGTGATGGCCAAAAATGACTCAGACGTTGCCAAAGGTCCCCTGGGGTGGGGAGGCTGTGCCCCAATTCCGTGTGAGAGCCATGGGGTTTGCCTGCCTGGCTCTGGGACGTCCAGGTATGCACACGCGTGTGAACACACACGCAATGGCAAAGGGCTCCAGCAACAGCTGTGATCTTGGGTCACTTGCCAAGTGCTTGGTGTCCCACCCACCTAACACGGGGTCTGGGGCTTCAGGTGGGGAGGAGACCACCAGGCCTCTCCTCCCCTTGGTCAAGACTCACACGCTGACTCTACCCTGCAGGGTGGGTGACAGTCTGCAGCCCTGCCCACCGCTGAAGGGCAGTCCCTGACAGGTCTGTCCCACCGTGTGTGGGAACAGCGGTGGGAGGGGGCTCTGGGGTGATGGGCGGAGAGGACCTGTCCTGGGAGTGGGCAGTGTGGAGGGCTGTCACCCCCTTGCCCGCCTGTGCCTCCCCAAGGTTTTGCAGTGTGCTGGGGTGGGTGGAGGCTGCGTGGCCTGTGCAGTGCAGCTGAGGAAAGGCGCGTCGCAGGGTCGGTGAGCTTCCCAGGACCGTGCATCTGGCCACAGGAGCGCGACGCTCCCGGGACCTCAGCCCAGGAACAGGAGGGGGGCAGTTCTGAGGTCCTAGGCAAGGCCCGTCCAAGGCCAGCGGAGACGAAGCTCCCCCTGGTGGTGATTCTCATGAAGGCCAGCCCCTCTCTCACCCAGGGCCTTCGCTCCTGTCCTCGGGGATTAAGTGACATGTGGCTGAACTCAGATTCTTGGCACAGTAAGGAAGTGTGTTTCTCTGAGCCCTCTGGTGTCCGTGCAATGGCTCCTGGAGGCTCGGCTCCTAACCGACCTCCCCACAGGGGAGGTGAGCAGGCCGGACCCTCCCTCCTGGGATTCCCACTGGATGCAGAGCCTGGGCACCGATGGCCTAGCTACAGCAACAGTGGCCACCTCTGGGGTGCTGCATACGATAAGGACTCTTGACAGTCGACACAGAAGGAGCAACCCGACAAGGCCAGGCAGGGCCTGACGCGGCACAGCCTGCTACCTGGTGTGTGGCGGAGTGCCGGAGGCGCTCACCTCCACGTCCCTAGCTCGGGTGAACAAGTCTCTCCGTGACATCTGTGTCAGTGCTGCTGTGGGTGTGGTTTGGCCCATTGCTCCTCATCTCCTCACTGTCCTGCGTCCCCTTCTGTCCTCGGGCCCCTCCCCGGAGCCCTCCTTGGACGGAGCTCTGGGCCAGGTGGGCTGTTTCCGCTCGACTCGGGCCTGGGGAAGGGACCCTGTGAAGGATGCCTGCCCTAAAGAGCTGAGCCCCTTTCCTGCGGGGAGGGGGAGTCGTCCTCCAAGACCAGCTCCGCCTGGAGACCCAGCGCAGATTAACTGCAGCTGTGCCCTGGAATTTCCCCAGCACACAAATCTTCCTGATGTGAAACAGCTGGGAGGAAATCCCAGCATGCCCTGCACAGAGGTAGCACTGCCAGCAGGGAGCAGGTTAACCCTCCCGCTCCCAGGCCCAGGGAGGACGAGGCCCCTGCCAGCCGTCCCGCCCCAGGCTTGCTCCGAGGGGCAGAACCCACGCGGCTCTGGGGACGCGCACATTCCTTCTGTTCACACATTCTCAGGGAAAGCCCTCCAAGCCCCGCCAGGCACAGGCATGGAGGAAACAAAGCTTCCCTTACAGAATCCACAGCAGGGCTCCAAACGGGGCGGGGCGCTGCGTTGGGAAGCCAGGAAAGCAGGAAAAATGTCCCCAGGTGTGAAAATCTCAGCCCCAGGCCCTGCACTTTCTCCACATCCCAGTCTTGCCTGTTTCTGAGCTTCAGTAGCAGAAAATGGGACTTGGCAAGTTTAGGTGACCATTCCTTCTTGCCCCTGTGGTCCTCAGTGGAAGTGACTCCAGAGACCTAAGAAATCAAGGCCCCCTTGAGTAGGGAGGTGAGGACTCCCAGTCCTCCCTGAGAGGAGGCTCAGGCACGGTGCACCACAGGGAGGCTAGGAAACCCGACCCCGCGGGCCGCGCTTTCCACGGTGACGTGCCCATGCTCTGCTCTTCAGGAATATCAGAATACAGACAGAACTCAGACAATGCCAACCTGTCAGTAAGTGGGCAAGTGAACTCAACGTACGCTTCTCCAAAGAAGAAATACAAATGGCCAAGAAATAGATGGAAAAATGTTCAGCATCTTCAGCCAATCAAAGTGCGCGCACCCTCCTAGAGAGCACAGCCGCAACGGCCGTCATCAGGAACACACGCCCTAGGGGGCGCTGGAGAGGACGAGGGGGAAGGAGCACTTCCACACTGGGTGGGTCGGGCATCAGCCCAGCACTATGGAAACCAGCAGGGAGGCTCCTCAGAAGACAGGCAGGGAACCCCCACTGACCCAGATGGACCTCCTCGGTATTGACCCGAGGACTCACCGTCGTCACACCACAGTGACACCTGCATGCCCGCGTTCACAGCAGCACAATCACAACAGCCAAACTACGGAACCAGCCTGGGTGTCCATCAGCGGATGAGTGGACAGAGGCACTGCGGCATACGGACACTGCGGAGTTTCATTCAGCCATGATGAAAAATGGAATTATGTCACGTGTAGGAAATGGATGGAACTAAACACATGTTAGGTGAAGTCAGTCCAACAAAGTCGTATGTTTTCTCTCGTGTAGAGAGAAAAACGAAGAAAAAAGACGTGTGGAGGAATCCCATGAAAACAGAAAGGAGATCAGTAAAGCAGAGAAGTGAGGGAAATGGGAAGTACTGGGGAGCAATATTAAGCATGTACTATCGGATTATATTGTTACATGTGTGCATGTACTATTGTAACATATCCCACAATTACGCATAATTATAATGCACCAGTTAAAAATATGGAAAAATGCTTTTCTTTTTCATTTTTTGAGGAAGGGTCTCACTATGTTGCTAAGGTTGGCCTCTAACTTGTGATCCTCCTGCCTCAGCCTCCTGGGTCACTGGGATTATAGACATGCACCATCATGCCCCGCCAAAGGCAGTTTTTAACAGAAAGAATTGTATTACAAATGAAAAAATATGAAGAAACAAGCACTTTTCCCTTATTCTCCGTTCTGCCAGTGGGCAACTGATTAATTCTGAAAGGTTTTCCAAACTCCTACAGGAGTTTTAGCTTTGGAAAACTAACCAGCCGGATCTTCCCCCCACTTAAGGCCCTCCCCTGGTTGGACTGTGGGGTCAGGGATAAAGCTCCAAACTCGCTGGCAGTCCAGTGCTGACCCCGCCAGTCTCGACCTCTGGCTCCAGCACCTTGCGCTGGGTTCTGGGTGCCGTCCACCTGGAGCCGCGCCCCCTAGAGGTGCGCTGAGCAGGGGTCCTCACGGCAGGCCCAGTACCGCGGAGACCCCGCAGAGGCAGTGCAGGCTCCAGGAAGCCCGGGCGGGTCCAGCTGGCCCCAGAGGCCCAGGATCCTTTGCCTTCTGCGGAAGCGGCCGGCCCTGCTCAAGGCGGAAAGCGCTCCGACGTGGGTCAATGAACCCAGCAGCAGGGAGACGGAAGCCTCTCTCCGGCGGAAAAGCACTGGGATCTCAAAAGCGCATTTTCCATATTTTTAATCGGCACATTATAATTATACATAAGATTTAGGAGGACTGGTTCCCCAACGAGGCAGATCAGACAGAGAACCAGGAGAGCAAGGCCAGAAAGCAGACCTCCGCGGTCTCCTCACTGCATCCTCTTTTCTGTGGCCCTGGGGTGGAACTCAATCGCTCGACATCGCGCTGAGTCCCGAGTCCCTCATTTTCTTTTATAAAAAAGCGGCTTTCAGTGTTTGCATGACCGTGCGTGGAATCCCGCTCGCCACCTCCCGGTCTCCCCAAGAGTAGAAGGCGGGGTTCCTCTCAGGCCTCTGGCCAGCGAGTCCTTGCGAATACACCCATTTACAAAGCCGTGGAGCTCCATCGCGAGCTACTTCTGAAATCAACAGACAGAACCATTTTCTGCAGTTATGTAGGGTCACATTTTTGCAGGTTTCAAACCAAAAAACTGGCAGTTTTCTATCCCTTGTCACATTTAGTTAAAAAAAATTTTGTTTTTGGTATCAAGGATTGAACCCAGGGGCGCTGCACCACAGAGTCGCACACCAGCACTTAAAAAAAAAAAAAAAAATTTTTTTTTTCTTAGTTTGAGACAGGGCCTCACTAAGTTGCTCGGGCCTTGCTAAGGTGCTGAGGCCAGCTTTGAACCTGTGATCCTCCTGCCTCTGCCTCCCGAGCCGCTGGGATTATAGGTGTGCGTCACTGCGCTCGGCTCAACGATTTTCTTTGTTTATTTTGAAGCTCTGCCCCTCCGTGCACTGGCAGCAGAGGGCTCCAAAATTATTTCACCCCTGAGTTGTCAACTTGGAAAACAGTAAACAACAGGAGCCCGCAGGCCGGACAGGCTCCGCTGCCCCAGAGGCCCTAGCCCTGCGCACTCCGCCTCTTCCGCACCACCCCTTTCTCTGCAGATTACCTCAAACTGTTCTCTTCCCCTCCAGTTCCAGAGAACTGGAAACTGCCTACCAGAACTCGAAGGAGTTGTTAAAACATCGGCTCTCTCCGGAACAGCTTTCAGTGAGGAAGGAGGGTGGGGGAGCACCACTGGGCCCCAGGCCCCTCTGGGCTCCTGGATTCCCCTGGCTCACCTTCAGAATGGGGTGTTTTACTTCATCTCTCTAAAGGCAGGACCTGGACCTCATGGCCTCCTATGGAGGAAGACAGAAGAGAGGCTGTACACCAGGCGGGGGGTCTCCATGTGTCAATCACACCAGAGGGGACAGGCGCCTGGGGGGCACCTGGCGAGCTCTTGAGGAACAGGTAAACCAGGGGCTACTTTCTTCTCCCAGCTGCTTGGGAGGCTGAGGCAGGAGGATCCCTGGAGCCCAGGGGTTGGAGGCCAAAATGGGCAACACAGCAAGACCTTGTCTCAGAAGAAAAGAGGGAGAACAGAACAGCAAAGGAGAAGGGGCAGACTGCATGGCCACTCACAAGCGGTTACTTTTGTCACTGTGCTGCCCGCTCTCCCCCTTCTGTGGGGCTTGGTGGGAAGAGAGGCCCTGTCCAGGGGTGTGCAGGTAAAGCCTCTCTAAACAAGAAGCACAGCCCCAGACCCTGTCTTGTAGCAAAAAGAAAGGAAACAAAACCCAAAACCAAAGAAACGAGATCAAGTCTCAGAAGGCGGAGTTGGGCGGGGAGCTAACAACGTGCAGCTGGCTCTCTGCACACTGCTGTTGGGACCAGGGTTCCCGGGTCTGCCCTGACTCGCTGGAACTGTGGGTCCATTCACAGGTGGCTGGAGGCCAATACAGGCCTGAGGTCCTGAGGGAGCTGACACTTGACCAGTGCCTCTTACTGGCAGGAGGGGGGGGAAACCTTTTCCAGCACCAGGCTGGGCCAGCCTGGTGGCCCTGACCAGGGGACCCCTGGAGCAGAGCCCTGTGCGTCCACCTGCCCTTGGGTCCTCATTTCTGTGGCCTGGAGCTCCAGGCCCACTTCTCCGGCCTGTGCGTGGGGCCCCACCCTGTGAGCCGTTCCCTGTCGGTTTCTTCCTGGACTTTGCTTCAGGCCAGGATTCACTGGGAGCCCGTGTGGGTGAGTCCCAGCCCTTGGCTGCAGTGCGCCCCACCGACCTCCCCGAGCCCGTATGGTTTTGCTCGTGGACGGACAGTCGTGGGGCACAGCTCTAGCTGTGAGTGGGCGACGGGGCCAAGGTGTGAGCAGGAGGTTTGAGACGTCTTACCAAGTTTCACACGGTGCTAGCTTCGGGGCAGGAGAGGGTTTATTCCCATTGCCCGTCCACACAGGTCACTAAGTTTCAATTTGCATTTCTGGGTTATAATAAGTAAGGCTGGGGATGGGCTGGGGATGTAGCTCCGAGGCGAGCGCCCTGAGTTCAATCCCTCATACCAAAACCAAAACACAGGCCCAGACGAAGGGCCACAGTGCTAACCAAAGATGTCTGAAGCAACCCTAGTTCAATTATTTTCATCCCAAACCTGTGCCTTCCGCCTCCTCAACCAGAAGCCTTAAATCCTGTGCCTTTAGCTGCTTCCGGCCTCCACGGGCCACCAAACGCCCAGGAACCCAGGCCTCCTGCGCGTGCTGGGCCCTGAGCAGCCTGTCCTGGAGGAGCTCAGCAGAATGACCGAGGGTGGTGCAGGTGAAGGGCCCCAAGGCTCTCCAGGGAGCCACCGCTGCTCCTGCCCAGCCCTTCTTCTTCAGTACGCCTGTCGCTCGCCCTCAGAACCTGTCGCTCGCCCTCAAAACCTGTCGCTCGCCCTCAGAACTGCCTACTGACTGGCCCGGGAGTGGGGGCAGCTCTGCAGAGCACCCAGGAATGCCTAGAGAGCACACAGAGGTCACTGGCCTGTGGGCCACAGGGGGGCTTCAAACCGTGCACAAGTGACCGGGCCAGGAGGGCATGCCGGCACACTCGGGTCCTCTGTCGTTTGTTTAGGGTGCTGGGACGGACCAGGGCCTCATGCACGCTAGGCAGGTGCTCTACTGGGCCACATTCTCAGCCCTTAGGCCTGGGAGACAGGGTCTTAAAGTTGTCCAGGCTGGTCTCCTAGAGATCCTCCTGCCCGGCCCTCTGACAAGCTGGGGTTACGCGTATGCACCGCAGTGCCTGGCTGTTTGCTTCATAGAGCATCTTATACTACCTGATTTCATGTTACCGACCTCTGGATACAGGTAAAGCAGATACTGTCGTCTTCATTTTGAAAACGGGGACACTGAGCCTGCTGGAGTTTTCTGAATTGACCCAAGGTCACCAAAATAGTTGACGGTGGTACAAGAAAGCAGGGCTCTGGGCTTTCACAGATGAACTCGGAGGGTACAGGAGGTAGATTTAGCCTTGGCCTGATCCTGGAAGCTTGGAATGGCAGGTGTGGGGTACGGGAGCTGCCGTGCCCCTCTGCCCACGGCAGGCGGAGCCTGGGGGTCACGGCACGCTCCCTGCCTTGGCTGTGCAGGACCAGGGTGCCTGGCACAACGCCAGGCAGCTACCGACAGTGGGTGGAGACCGCTCTGCCAGGCTTGGATGGAGGTGGGAGAGGGTGACGCTCCGTGGAGCAGCAAGAGTAGGAGGCAGGCCCCGGAACCTTCCCCTGCTGCCGGCACCAGAAGACCAGCTCCTGCGGGGCGGGGGCTGCAGAGAAGGTGGCTGCCACAGAAACAGGCACCATCCGCAGGGAGCCCACCGGCCAAATGCAGGCCTGGGAACTCTCAAGTGTGTGGGTTTCCCTGGTGCGGGAGGAGCTGGAAGGCATCCCAGGTATTGAGGAGGCAGGAAGCAGGGCCTGAGTGTGATCAATGGGGAACAGGAAGTGCTTATCTGGGGCCAGTAACACAGCAGGAGAGCAGCCAGGCAGCCCGGAGCTGCCTCCCGGTGCAGAGCTCCTGGTCCGCTCAGTCCTTCCCCGGGCTCTGCCCGCACAGCGCTGGGGAAGCCACAGCCCTGGGCACGGGGAGACACCCCTCCACAGGTGGGCCGTTCCAGGTGCCGTTCCCACCCTGCAGGTGAGAAGGGACTGAGAACAGGGCAGCCCAGCCTCCTCCACACAGGGCCACGGCTCCTGCACAGAGGCCCAAAATGCAGGTTCTGCGCCTGGCCCTGGTGTGAGTGCAGACACACGGGCACACGGCTGCCAAGGGGTTGGGGACGAGACAGTCCTGCACCCACCCTGAAGGGAGGCCAAGGAAACATGATAGACAGAAGGGCAGGAAGTGAACCCTTATCAGGGGCCTTGTAGGTCAGACACCTGCCGTTAAGTGGTACCAGGGATTGAACCCAGGGTGCTCTGCACTGAGCTACACCCCCAGCCTTTGTTATTTTATTTTGAGACAGGGACTCGCTAAGTGGCTGGGGCTGGCCTTGAACTCACAGTCCTCCTGCCTCAGCATCCCAAGTGGCTGGGATCACTGGTGTGTGCCGCCGCCCTTGGTGTGGCTAGAGACTTCACGTGCATCACTGCAACACACACACTTCCTCGCCTCAGCAAAGAGTGCTGCTCCCAGCTTCCGTCTAACGAGCACCCAGCAGGTTCCCTTTACGAGGCCTCAGCCTGCAGGTGTTTGGTGTACACACACACGTGACAGGAGAACTTTGATTTCTTGGACACTTGCTTACAAAGAGGAGCCACTGGAAAAACGTGTCAATAGCACAAGGTGGTATGAGGCCAAGACAGCGCCAGCGGAGGGGCTAGGGAGGCAGCTCCAGACTGGCCAGGGACATGGGGTGCAGCCCTGTGTGCGGGCGACCCAGGGACTGGAAGAGGGCTGTCCAGACCCCGGGTCAGCACGTCCACCTCCTATCTCTACGCCGACCTCTGCTGGCCCGTGGCCCACCATGCTCCTCAACTCCTGCTCACAGCGAGGCTCTGCTCTCCTCTCCTCTACGTCTCCCTCCGCCTCTCGGGGACGGTACCCAGTCTTACGTGTCTCTTGGCCCCAGTGGTGGCACATCGAGCTGACAGGTGCCTGGCCACCACCCCAGGTGCTTCGGGCGTCTCGGACTCTCTGGAAGTGCCCCTGCCCAGCCAGCTCCAGGTGGAAATGTCGCCTCTCTGGGAAGTCAGTGGCTTCTCTTGCGGTGATCCCTCTCCGGTTGACCAGGTGAAAGCAAGTGACACGGGGCAGTGGGTGTCCGGCCAGGGGTGGTCCAGCAGCCCCTGAGCGTTCACCACCAACACATTTGTGCTTCCCCTATGGTTTATAAACTGACCACACGCGGCCATCCCTCCCTCCGAATCCCCGGGGCGTCCCCAGGCCCCACCCACTGCAGACGGGAAAGTGGCCGCTGGCAGGGGTGTGCCGACCTGTCCAGGTTCTCCTCTATGTGGCCTCTGCGGCCACCGCCTCCACAGCCTCCGTGAGGTGTCTTAAGAGGAGGTTTAAGGACGGGGAGGCGGGCCTGGGCGCTGGTGCCTCCTGGTGCCGCTCGCGGGACCCTGGAACCCGCGCGGCGGGCACCCCAGCTGGCTGGGCTCTGGGCTGGGCCGTGCTGCTCAGCGCCAGCCGGCGCGGAATGCTGCTGGATTCCTTCTGTCTGACCGGGGTGTCACTCTGGGGAGGCAAGCGGGAACGTGCAGAGGTGCCCACACGTCTGCACAGGAGGATGGACGGCTCTCCACCTGGACGTTTCCATGTGCCCTTTCACTCCTTGGCCTCAAGCTGTCTGAGGTTTCCCCGATGAAGGGACCGAGGGACGGCGGAACGCAGAGGTGAGCAACCTGCCTGCTCTCCTCCAGAGACCACGTCAGCCCCCCACCACCAGTGGGGAGAGGGTCCGTGGCTGAGGAGGTTGGCCCTGGGCTCCAGAGGAGCTGAGGACTCTGGTTATTTTCTGCTGCCAACATGTAAACTATAGGGGCAAATGTAAGAAGGGAATGAAGCATTAACGCAAGCGAATCAATATCACCAACAGCCATGTTCAGGAGCCCTGGAACCCCGCAGAGACTGCAGCACGCCATTCCAGAGACCGGACCGAAAGGCGGCGGGGACGGCCGAAGCCCCACACTGCCCCCTGCCGTCCCCAGGTGCCACTGGAGGCACTGGGCCACCGCCCACGGGGGCAAAGGCCCTGGACAAGGCAGGTGGCCGTGTGGGCAGACAGCAGAGGCCTTCTGGGCTGGGCGCCAAGCCAGTGAGGCAGAGCTGGAGTCTCCCCTACCCTTTGCTAGTCGAGTTCAAGATAAGGGAATCATGGGCTCAGGAAGGAGTTGGGCAGCCTGTCAGGTTGGCAAAGGCCCTTCCTCCGTAATCTCCACGGGCACTTCTTCCTGCACTGCTGGTGGGAGAATCAACTAGTAAATGCCTTCTTGTGCAATTTCGAGGTCTGGAGCAAGTTTCTGAAGACTCACCACCACTAGGAAAGCATCTAAGTGGTAATGGAGACGGAGTGAAAAGGGTCTGCAGTGGCTGGAGGACATTCAGTACCCACGCTGCAGTGACCACACCGGAGCTCACGTAGCAGGGGCACATTGAGACATGTAAAGGTACCCACAGACACTTGAGTGGAGAAGCAGGATGCCAAAAAATACAGAGCCCACTTTTGCAAAGCAGAGATATGGAGGGAGGGACACCGAGCCAAGTCGCACGTATCTCTGAATGACAAGATTATGACTGTCAAGTTCTACAGACTTATACATGTATACATATATATATATGGTGCCAGGGACTGAACCAGGGGTACTTCACCACTGAGCCACACCCCAACCCCTTTTATTTAGAGACAGGGTCTCACTGAGTTGCTTAGGGCCTTGCTAATTTCCTGAGGCTGGCTTTGAACTTGTGATCCTCCTGCCTCAGCCTCCTGAGGAGCTGAGATGACAGGCATGCCCCATGGCACCCAGCTAAACTTATATTGCTTTTAAAATGTAAAAATAAATAAAGGCAGCAAGAATACGACATAAAGCCAACCGGAAAAGAAAAAAATCAGCAAAGTCTGTACTCGGACCGCCAGTCACTGATTTCTGGCTTCCAAGTGCCATTTTCCTTGGAATCGGTTTTTCCCTGAGGACTCTCCCCACCACTCCAATTGGTCCAGAAAAGCTGTCCCTGAGCCATTTGGAAATTCCTGCTGGTCCGGGGCCAGCAGTGCTGTGACTGGCCCAGGTCTTCGCAGTGGGGAGGGCCCTGCCTTTTGACAGCTCCCGCCTCCTTCCTGGCTGACAGAGGTCCCCTCGGGGAAGGCCTGGGGCCTATGAAGGCAGAGCCGCCTGCCAGCTCCGCGGCCTGCGGGAGCTCCAGCATGGATCCTGTCCTCGCGTCTCGCTGAGACTCTTCCCGGCTGGGCTCGAGCACCCACTTGATCTCAAAGCTCCCCGGGCGATGCCCGCACGGGGTCGGAGCTGGGCCCAGGCTCACCCCCGCCTCGAACACCGCAGCTCCTTGGAGAAACCACCGCGACGCCTCAGTCCTGGTCCCTTTCACGTGTTTTTCACTTTGGGTGCTGGGGGCCCAGGGCCTCGGGCATGCTAGGCAAGCCTGCATTCTGCTTCCATGTTCTCCACTGACACCCCCAGAGCGCTCCCCACCTCACAGGATCCTGTGACACCCGGGCCGCTGCCTACACGCAGCTCCTCTGAGGCTCAAGGCGGAAGTTTCCGGTGCACATGGAAACCAGCACCTCAGAACAGCCCCCACCGAGCTCAGGCAGGAGCCTCCGGAGGTCGGCCTGGAAACGCCTGCGTGGGACAGTCTCCATCACCCGAGTCCCCGACATTCCCGATGGCCCTAGCTCGTCACAGGCCTGGCCTCCGGGCCAGGAGAGGGGCTGCCGTGTCCCCCACCTCTGCGCCCCATCCAGGGCTTGGTCGTTACGGGCTCTGCCACCCACGCTCGGCCAGGAGCGCACGTGCTACCCCAGGAACTCCAGAGGCCACCTCCTGAGTGACCTAGGCAGAGCTGACCAGCTGACCAGGCCCTGCGTCTGAGGATAAGATGCCACCCCTGCCATTTCGTTTCTGAGGGCCGGTTCCTGCCCACTGGCTCTGAAAGGCCGTCGCTGGGCTGGAAGGCGGCTGAGACTTCATGTCCCAGGATCCGTGATGGGTACACAGCTGGGTGGTGGCAGTGTGGCCCCTTTCAATGCTCAGCTGCCAAATTCTCCACTTGACCCACCTTGACTGTCCGCGGTCAGACATTCTCAGTCACTCAACACATGCTGGGTCAAACTCAAGCCATGGCTCAAATGGACCTCTGATTTCTTTCTCCTCAATTTCCACATTCCCTCCGAAGAAGGAGGAGCAGTCAAAGAAAATCAGTGCAACTGGCCAAACCCCCCCAGGGACAGGTGCCACTTTCCCTTCACCAACACCCGGTGTCCCCTCTGCTCCTTCCGTCCCTCCGGCCACGGCAGTCTGCCTTCCCTGCGTGGACGCTAACTCTGCCGAGGCCGTCGCTGACCTCACTGCGGAATGCGAGGCCATCTTCGGGCCTCCTCCCCTCCAGTCACCCGGGTGCTCGGCCCTGGAGAGCGGTCCTCCATCCTCCGTCCTCCGCCCTGCAGCTGCTCATTGCGCCCGCTCTGGTCGCCCTCTCCGGCCGCCCTCTCCCCTCGCTTCCGGCCACCTCTTCTCCACCCCAGACAGCTCACCCCACACAGACCCACCAGAACCCAGCACCCTGTGAGCTGGGGCTCTTCTCGAAGCCCAGGGGACGCTGCCCATGGACGACTGAGGCAAGCCAGGACGCAGGCCACCCTGACCACTGCACAAACCCTGGGGACAACTCTGGTTGCTCCCTTCCCGGGCCCTGCATCTGGCAGAGCAGCAGTCCCCTCATGCTGACCCTGGCCAGTCTCGCAGGTCACCCTACTGCAGCCTCCTCACCGCTGCCCCAGCCTCCGAAGACTTCGAACCTGGATCCTCAGGAGTCCTTGGTGAAATGGCTGGAACCCAGCGCCTTCACCCTGGACGTGCGCTACCTGCTCCTGCCAAGCCAGCGGCTCTGCACTCGGCTTGTCAGAGCCCAGGGCCAGAGGGAGCCTCCAGCAATCTGGAAGCCTGTGCTGCTCTCGGCGTGGACCCCTGCTGCCTCGCCCTGGCGGCTCGGCGGCCTCCTGGCCACAGTTAAAGTGCACCTTCCTGTCCTCCCACCTGCTGGCACACGCGGGTGAGGATGGAACCAGCCACCGTCCAGCGGGTGGACGGCAGGCTGCCACAGGCTGGTCCTGCAGGCCCGCAGCTCGCCTGGCTCACTGTCACAGGCCCGCCCTAAGTGCCTTCTCTTAACGTCTGCTTGGGGGGCGGCCTCTGGAGGTGGCCATCAGAGGCCTGGTCTGTGTGGTGCACCCTGATAGAGGGCCAGGCCTGTGGCCTCTGTCATCATAGTTAACTTCTACTGTGGGCTCTAGGGGCTTAAATAATTCCACTAATATTATTGGAAATAAATTTTATAGCTTGTGCTTTCAAATACCACACGCACCAGCAAGAATCCCAGAAGTGGCCGATGACCACAATAATGCTCTGGAGTGCACCTTCAGCTACCGCACGGAAGCGCAAGCCACAAAGATCCCAGAGCCCCGGCAGAGGCTTGGGGCAGCAGGGCCTCAGAGGAGGGCAGGCCCCATGCAAGCCGACCCCAGGCTGCAGGAAGCGAGTGCTTATCAACTGGGGCAAGACCGAGTCCCGGGGGCCTCGCCGGACTCCACGCTCACGGCCTCTGAGCTGACTCTGCCTCAGCTCTGGAGTCCCACCCAGCACCCGGAGAATGTGGGAAGGCCCAGTGTGCTGCCAACCCTGAGCGCGGTGCTGGGTGGGGGCAGCTTGGGGTCCCCCACAGGTGCACAGTGTCTGTGGTCCCAGCCAGCGTGGGACACTGCGGGCCATGTGCCCAGCTCTCCTCTCCTGGCCCAACACCCGCATCACCCCCCTCCCCCGCCGCGCTTCTTTGTCCATTGTTTAGAAAAATGAATCAAGCCACGACTTGAGGCTTGAATTCAACTTCAGAAATTGTGTGGCTCTAAGGGTCTCCTTCCAAGTTTTTCCCAAAAGATTATTCTCCAAGGAAAAAAGAAAACAAAATGGCTAAATCTCAAACATTTTCCAGTCTCTATTATCCCACGGCTCTCTTTTCCCCTTGAGAAGCAATTTTCAATGGCGAACGGGGCTGCAGTTTGAGGGCATGGCCTGGAGAAGCTGTTTAATTTCTACCACCAAAGACAAACTCGGATTCTTTCAGGCCAGATTTCCCCTCAGGCCAGCCCTCTGCTTTATGGGGCCAAACCACTGAAAGAATAAATGAATGCGAAAAATTTGCCTCTCAGCAGCAGCACTAAGATGTTCTACAGATACAAACTCCCAAGCAACACAGCCAAAGATAATAGAAAGGAAGCCGGGGTCTAGGGTCACCTTGCAGGCTGGCCAACGGGTTTTCTAGGGTCTGGGCATGGTCACGGGTTCAGAGGCTGGTTCTGCAAAGTCCACAGAACACTGATCAGTGTGCCGCCCGTGCAGCCGCATCCCAAGTACCACTGTGCATCCCGGCTGCAGCCTGTGGGTCAGGGAAGGGGACCCCGTGGCTCGGGGTGGCTGCGGTCTGACAGGCGAGGCCAGCGCCTGTGTCCCAAGAGATAAATGCCGCAGGAGAGGGCAGTGAAGGCCAGGGGTGAGGCCGCCTTCAGCCTAGAAGGGAGAGTCCCACAGAGCAGGGCCCTGTTCTAGAACCAATGTATGCGTAAGTGAGCTGGATTCCAAGGAGCGTGAAGGATGGGGCCAGTGTTTTCTTAAAGACAACCACAGAGGAGGCCCGGGTTGATTGGCTTGGGTCTCGGAAGGCTGTGATGGTCCCCTCTTAGGCCAGGGGGCACACGGGCGGGCCCACCTGCGTGTCTGCAGGGCCCCGGGCAGAGGACAGCAGCACAGCCACACTATAACTCGAGCTGACCAGCCGCCCACCGTGGGAAAACTCAGTCCTCTCACCAGCCCTGTGAGGTCAGGGTTGCTGCTAGTCCCATTTCACACACGAGGAGACCAAGAGCAGAGCGGTTTCAACTGATCCCAGGCCACGCAGCTCGGAGTGGGGCAGCCAGGATCTGCACGTTAGATGCTGAATCTCATGGCCTAAAAATACTCAGAGGAAAATCACTTCCTGATCCTGAATCACGGAAAATGAAGAGCTGGAAGGACGCACCGGAATTCGCGGTGGACCCACAACATGGGCTGCTGGCAGGAGCCCAATGTGGCCTGCTGGGTGTCCCTGCAAGGACAGCAGGTGTCCAGGGCTCAGGGGACAGCAGCACCTGAGGTCGACTGTGCCGTGGGCGTGGCCCCTGGGGGACAAGGGGGCTTTGCAGTGTGTCTGAGGCTGCTGCCTCGGGTGCTTCTGCACCCCTTGAGCCACGAGGAGCCTCCCTGAGCTGGGGCATCCCCTCCCTGGGCGGCTGGGATGCCCTGGGGCTGGGCCCCACCCCGGTCCTTGGCCAGGCAAGGCCTTACAGGCTAGGAAGGCGGCTTTTCAGAAATTTGTTTTTAAAACTTTTTTGCGAGGTATTTGATTCAAGTGCACAAATCCCGTGTGCAGCCCGACGAAATTCTAACATGTAGAAGTTATGCAACCAGCACCAGGCCAAGAGGGCAGAACAGAACTGATCCCGCGGCAGACACGGACAAGCACACCCCTCCACGCCTGAGGCAGCCAAGCAGCCTGACCCAACAGGTCTGGGGGCTTCCTCCTGCAGCGTCCCCTCTGCCCACCCTGCAGGTTAGGTGCTCGGACAGGGCTCCCTCCCAGATGAGTGCTGTGGGCGCTCCTGACCTTGCCACCTGCAGCATCTAACTCGGACTCGGTCAAGAGCCGGGCAGTGCAGACAGGTGTGAGGGCCAGGATGGGGAGGCTTGCGGGAGGGCTGGCGCGGGCAGCCAGCCCCTGAGAGGCTCCAGGAGGCGGGGGCACTGGCCCCAGAGCAACATCGAGGCCAGAACTGCCCCAACTGGTTACATTCCAGCAAGATTAGCGCAAGGCAGGGCCTGCTCGCGCCCACCGCCTGCCCTGGGGCCATGGAGCGGATTTGTAGCTATTTCCCTCCTCTGGCCGCCCAGACTCACTGACAAGGCTCCGCTGTCTGCACTTAACCTCCCCTGTGCCAGGAAGCTTCTCAGGGGCTGCTGATGCACACCCGCCTGCCCACCCTGACGAAGGTCCCCGGAAAGGACTCGGGGCTCAGGCAAGGCTGCAGAGGCCAGGCCTGCCAACCACTGCAGTGACCACTGGGGGGCAGGCGCACAGGCTCCCCACGACCGCCCCTCCTGGCTCTGGCACCCCTCACACAGGCTTGGGGGGCCAGAGGGGGCAGGACCGAGGCCTGGGGTAGAGCAGGAAGGGAGGTCTCCAAGGCCCGGTCTCCTTGCTCCGCCTTTCTTTTGGCAAACTGAGTTCTCAGGGGTCCGGAAGCAGGGGGCGGACTGCTGCCCCTGCCCTGGGCTCTCTCCTGTGAAGGGCCCAGCCTGAGGCAGCAGTGGACGTCCACCACACGCACTCCCATCTGTTGGCAAGGCGATGGCAGGTGACCCGGGGAGAAATGGGCAACAGGGTTCCTCAATCCTGTGACCAAGGTCTGGCCTTGGACTCTCCTAGTTCACCAGAGCCTCCCACAGAGGACGTCCTCCCCACATGTGGAGGGTCTTGCTGCACGGCCAGCCAGGTCTGGGCGACGGGCTTTGGGAAAGCGTCCAGGTAATGCCCACCTGGCTGCAAGGCACGGCCCCTCAGCAGTGTCCAGCTCAATGCCCCAAGAGAATCACAGGTCACCACTCTGGGGCAGCCAGCTCCGCTGTGCATGGCTACCGTGGAGCCCTTCTTCACAGAAGTCCCTCTGCCAGCGACCAGCTAGCCCTGATGCTTTTTGAAGCCTGCGTGGACCTGTGCCCCCAGCATGGACCAGGGAGGCTGGTTTTCTGAGCCCATTCTGTTCCCGGCACTGATGCCAGACAGGGAGGGGCGGGGAGCAGAGCTCAGGCAGTCTGATGAGGCCACTGGGCGGAGGGGTAGGAGAGGGGCCCCCAGCGGAAACAGAAACCAGAGCTCCTGCCCTGAGGCAGTCAGCATACAAGAAACTTAAGTGCAATTAAAAAGCAACAACCACAATTAATACGGTTTACACAGGCAGAGCTCATTAAGTGTGGGCTGCAGGCTCTAGCGGGCCTTGCTGCGCAAACCCTTTCTTTACAACAGCACGCATTAATTGCAAACCACGCTCCGAGGGGAGCATTTAAATGGCTAAGAAACAACCTCTGAGCCCCCAGATGAAGGGGAGAGCACCCCTGAACTACGATGGACCCCAAAAGGCCTCACTTGGGGAACGTCCGATGGCCTGGTTTCAATTCCCAGCGAAGTTCAGTGTGGCCAATCTTAGGGTCTGCGGGCGTAGCTCCGGGGCAGAGCGCTTGCTTAGCATGCTCGGACTTCATTCTCAGCACCACCAAAGAAACCCCCCAGCAAAACAAAGTGCCCCTCTGGACAGGTTTTACTATTCAGAAGCCTCCCTCGCCCCCTGACGTCCGCCCACATCTGAGTCACCAGGTCCAGAGCTGCCAGGGCCTTGAGTGCAGCCCGGGGATCGGCCTCACCCTGAGCAGGACTGCAGGCAGCCTGTGTGCTCCCGCATCAGCCCTGACCCTGCCGTGCAGAAGCAGCCGCCCGTGCCCGCTGGCTCCCGCCTCCCACCTCTTCCATGGGGAGGGGCCCAGAGCTCCCAAAGGCGGAACTGCCCCCAGGCCCCAGCCCCCAGCGCCCACCCAGTTTCCTGCAAGTGCCCCTGACAGCGGGGTCCATGGGTCCCTTGCTGTTATGCACGCGGTCCACGGTCACTCCTGGGCCTCAGCTGCCAAGTGTTAAAAGATGCGCACAGTCGGGACCTCAAGCTGGGTTGCAGCCCTCACGCAGAGGGCTGGAGCGGGCCAGCTCTTACAGGGGTGGCAGTGGCAGGAGGGGCTCTCCAGGTGGGGAAGGGCCCACAGCCCCTTTCCTGAGGCCCCTTCTTGGTCTGGAGAGAAAGCTCCTGCCCGAGGTCCTGGCCTCCCCGAGTGCTCACCCTCACGCGCTGCTTGCCAGCATAAGCCAGCCACAGGGACGAGGCAAGGACGCCACTGTGACTGGGATGGAGCAACCAAAGGCCAGACCTCCCAACCCCCATGACTGGTTCCGCTGTCCTCAGAACCGGAGAGGCATCTGGGCAGAGCAGGAGTCCCACCACACCTGCGGCCACCATGACCGCCAACATGTTTCTCCCTCCTATGTAAACGACGTCCGTCACCCAAGGACTGTGGTCCGGAGGGCTCCCCGGTGCTTCAGGGACACCCCACGCGTGCTTCAGCATGACACGGGCCACGGCCTGTTCTCAGCGTCCACCCCTACGGGACAGTCCCCTAGGTCAGGGGCCCGCTTCCTCCAGGGCCCGAGGGGCTTTGGTTGGGAGTGGTGCAGGCCTCGCTGAGGCCCTCCGCGGCTCCGCAGGCCGAGGGCCTGCTAATGTCCTCCGGTGCCAAGAGTTTGGGTTTCCTGAGGCTTTATCCTGAGAAGGCCCTGCCGTTTCCCCCAGCCCAGCCATTCAGCCAGGACGGTGCAACCTGCAAGGCCTTCTGGAAAACCCACCGCTGGCTCCGTATGCCCTCAGCATTCCGAAGCAGAAGGTTTGGTGTCTCCCCAGAGCATCCCTGTGTGCAGGGGAGACGGTGTCTCAACAGACACAAGAACCGTGGACTTGGGTCATCGGCAGGGCAGGGACCCGCCCATTTAGAGCACTGACCTGTCCTTGTTTATTCCAAAACATTGTTTAGATGGCCAAAGAAAGGGGTTAATTTTTCTTCTCATTCCTGAATCATTCAATTAGGGCAGAAGACCCAACCCAAACCAACCAACCACACAAGTCCACACAGAAGACCTAAACCCAAACCAACCAACCACACATGTCCACACAGAAGACACAAACCCAAACCAACCAACCACACATGTCCACACAGAAGACACAAACCCAAACCAACCAACCACACAAGTTCACACAGAAGACCAAAGCCCAAACCAACCAACCACACAAGTCCACACAGAAGACCCAAACCCAAACCAACCAACCACACATGTCCACACAGAAGACACAAACCCAAACCAACCAACACACAAGGCCCCACAGAAGACCAAAGCCCAAACCAACCAACCACACAAGTCCACACACGGAGCAGACCTGCACCCTGTGGTTCCACTCCTGGTGTGGGCTGGCTCTCCCTCAGCCACTCCACGGCCCCAGGGACCCCCCCCCCAGCTCTTCGTGGCCTCTTCCACCCCATTTCTGCTCACTCTGAGCACTGAGCACCCTGCAGACTACGCTTCCTCTTCGCTTTTCTTAAGTGGCTCCAGAAGGTCTCTGGAAGGTCATCTGTCCCCAGATCTCCTCATGCCTGCATGCAGGGCTTTCCTTGAAGGGTACGGCACCAACTCCATGGGCCAGAGTGAGCCGCAGCAGGGCCGCTCGCCTTTCCAGCCAGGCTGTGTTTAATATCTTAGCACTGTTTCTTTATGAAAAGGTTGCACTATCAAACCACGTGTGTGTGAGCGAGAGTGTGTGTGTGAGTGTGCATGTGTGAGTGTGTGAGTGTGTGTGTGTGTGTGTGTGTGTGTGTGTGAAGGAAGCCTGGGTGGTGGTGGTGGAGCTTGTGGCTCCATCCCAGATGCCCTGGAGACAGATAAGAGCAGGCTGCACCAGGCATTAGCATCTCCACCGGACTCAGGACTCGGTGATCTTATGTTGGTGCCTGGCATCTGCCTTGGTGGATGCCACTCTGAGCGTCCCTCCACCCTGAGGGCTGCTGGTAACCTGTGCAGCTCTGCTGCTCCTGACACATTTCCCCTGCGTTTGCACTCTCTCTGTTCTGGTACCGGGAATTGAACCCAAGACATTGTACCGGCGAGTCACACCCCCAGCCCTTTTTAAAATTTTTTATTTTGAGACCGGGTCTTGCTGTGTTGCTGAGGCTGGTCTTGAACTTGTGATCCTCCTGCTTCAGCCTCCCTGGTTGCTGGGTTTACAGGCTCGCCCCTTCTCTCTCAAGAGAAAATTAAAAGAAATGCACTTACTGAGCACGCAGTGTACTGTACAGACATTGGACCCAACACATTGAATGAGCTCACGGTTTCTATAAAATAATGCTAATGCCTCATGAAACAGGAGCAGCCGCCTTGCCCCATACCCAGCTCTGCCCTACTTCTTCACGTTCGCAAACCCGATCCTTACAGCACAGTGGGCCACAGAACTACCCCAGCTCCTCTCAGATGAGGAAACTGAAGCAGGGCAGCAAACACTTGCTCAAGGCCACCACTGGTTTCCAGAACCAGACCTGGGGGCTTTCCCAGTCTCCTGAAAGGGCCTGGTGAAGCCCAAGTTCAAACCCCCCGCTCCGGGCTGCGTCCCAGGGAAGACAAAGGAGCCTGTGGGGGGTGGTCCAGGCAGGGTTGGGGTGGGGGAGGTCAAAGCCACGCAGGCTCCCAGGGAGGCTCTGCAGATCCCAGGAAGGCAGCTGAGAGGCAGGTGGGGCAGGCCTGGAGCCAGGGGAGGGGGCCAACGTGGGGGAGGACAACGCCGCCACCTGGGGCAACGTCGCGGGTCGCCCCCGGCCCACCCCAAGCTGGTGCTGCCAGCCCGCGAGTGAGGCTGAGCAGGAGGCAGGCCCAGGCGCCACGGGACAGCCAGGGCGCTGCGCATCTGCTGGGTTCAGTCAGGAACCCTGGAGGGAACCGCCTGCCTCCCGCCTCTAAGGAGGGAAGTCCGGGAGGGTAGCAGCACATCCAGCAGCAGGCGCTCCAGGCCTCTCCTCAGGGGCTCGGGAGACGAGCCTCCGCTCCCTTTCCCCTACTTCCGCCTGTGCCTTCTCCTCCGGGGAATGAGTCAAGCCAGTCAACAAGTATTTATGGAGCGCCCACAGGCCTGCGGAGGAGCCGTGGGCTGCGGGAAGACGCCCGACAGCTCTCGCTCAGACAGCTGAAGGAAATGCCAGTCCTCGGCCGGGTCTAGGAGGCGCCCGGGGGTTCACTCTGGACCGGCCTCACTGCTGCCAAGCTGCCTGTTACCAGACAGCCAGGGTGGGTGGGTCGCCAAGTCCATGCACATCTTTGGAAAACTGCAAGCACAGTGCTAATGACCCGGGTGGGGCATTGGGCGGGGGGCGGGGTTGGCCGAGAGCCTCTTCTTCCCCCAGCTCCGGGTGGGCCCTGACACAGTGGGAGATGTCTCCTCACCGTCTCCCCCTCTGCAAATGTAAATGCGGATGGACTGGACCGGAGAGGCCAGGGAGAGGCCAGGAACACCAGGCCAGGGCCAGTGGAAGCAGCCTCCCGGGCTCGATGCGCTCTCCTTTGGAAACTGGGTTATATTTACTTGGCTTTAGATCCTACTACTCAAAGTGTGCCCCACGGACCGGCAGCAACAGCTTTGCTAGGGACGGTGTGAGGAATGCAGGGCTCCCAGCCCGAAGCAGAATCTGCATTCCTGCAAGGCAACTGTGTCACAGAGCCCGAGACTCCCTGAGGCCACAGTCGGCTCGCCTGCCTTCCACACTGCAGGGGCCCTGAGTCCTCCACTCACAGAAAGCAAATATCAGTAAAGCCTCATGTTTGTAAACACGGTAAGACTCCTGATCTAAGAACGGGCCTCCTGGAAGGGCCTCCTGGAAGGACCGGGTACCTCAGCACAGGAGCCAGAACTGAGTTCTGCCTTCCAGGGCACGTTGTGCTCACCGACCAGCTCTTGCTTCCAGCTCTCACGCTGAGTTTCGGTAACCTGTATGGTTACAATTAGGACCAGTACATCTGGGGAAGTCACCGCGAACCCCCCACAGAACACAGCCATTTTAACATCAAATGCCACATTTGGAGGAGCACAGCGAGCCCGGGGGAGCCACTGGAGACGCGGGTTTGCGTGTTCATCAAGGGGCGGCCCCAGCGGCCCCCCTGGCGCTCCATTCCACAGAGCCAAAGCCACCCGCAGGCCCATTTTCACATTCTCACAATTCTGGCAAAAGCGTAAATTCCACTGCTGAGAAGGAGAATGGAAGTGATTTCTTCTCCGTGAATCCTAAAGCAGTGCGAGAAGTTCCATTTGTTTGTTTCAATAAGTAAATATAAATATCCAAATAAACTTCATTTGAAGTTTCTCAAAATACTTATCTGGGGCAGAAAACATGAGAAAACTTGTCTAACTGGAAGAGGTCTCTCACGGGCTTTGGACGGGACCAGGGTCCAGTTCTTGCTCTCTGGCTCCTGCACCTCTTCCCAGTGTTTGAAGTAAAATGTGGAAATCACCTTAGGCTTTAAGAAGAGAAATCTTTGCCTGTAATCCTAGGCCAAGACTGGGAGGCTGAGGCAGGAGAATCACAAGTTCAAAGCCAGCCTCAGCAACGTAGCGAGGCCTTAAGCAACTTAGCAAGACCCTGTCTCAAAAAATAAAAAGGGCTGGGGGCGTGGCTCAGTGGTTAAGCGCCCGAGGGTGCTGTTCACTGGGTCTCCTCCAACGCAGTCTGCAGAGGGCCTCCGGCGAGCCTGCCCAACCTCACAAAGGCAGCCGGGCCTCTTGGGGGTGCAAAGCCAGTGTGGCCGGCGCCGCCTGGGCCCCAGACCTCCCCCAGGTGGAGCGGATCTCACTCTTGGTCTACAGTCTGCACAGACGGTGGGGAGCTGGGACCAGGGAGACGCGGCCACAGCCCACACCCCTGACCGCGACAAGTGACCCGGAGGGAAGGAAGGCTCTTCCTCGTCCACCTTCTACCTGGATGCTGGCCAACCCTTCCGTGGACCAGCCTGAGTTCCAGATCTGGAAACGCCTGGGCGCTTTGCGCCTGGACCTCGGGGCCTCGGGTCGGCCATGCTGCCAGTCCCTGCTCCTGTCTCAGTGACCGCCACGCAGGATTTGAGACCGCACTCTGCACAGGGCTCCTGCCTGCTTCTCTCTCCACGGCGAGTCAGGAGTGCCGAGCTGAGCCTGGCACGCTCTATCCAGCAGGGGTGGTCACACTGGCTTCACTCAGTCCCTGCCACTGTCCCATGGGGAGGGACGAGGACCTGGGGCATGCCGCCTGGGAACGCCTGGGTGCCGCCTGCCGACCTGTGGCACTGAGGGTGTGGGAAGCAGCCAAGTCCACCGCCCCTGAACTAGGCAGAGGCAGGCTCCGCTGAGCCGGGAGGGTCTGGGGCCCCGTCTTGTGTCGGGGCCACCCCCATGTTCTCCCAGAGCAGGACGGAGCTCCCCAGGTGGCTGTTACAGCTGGAGGCCAGAACCAAGCCAACTGGCCAGCTACCACCTCAGGGGGCAGCAATAAATAACCCTGCTGTGGGCAGCCAGCACTGAGCCGTCCTGCTCTCACCCCTGGTCAGGGGAAGAGCGGCTGCCGTCCAGAGGGAGAGCTTCCTGTGCAGGGAGCCGGCCAGTCCCTCAGTGACCACAGCCACGCTGCACTGCCAGAGGGGTGCAGTCATCCTCTTAACTGTTCCCATCTGTGACCCCCCTGTGGTGTATGGACAACCATGGGTCCCTGGGGCCTGAGCCGGTAGCAGGAGGACCAGCCATAAGGTTCCCGGTTCCTGTCCAGCCTTCCTGCTTGCACTGTGGCCAGCCGGAAGCCTCCTCAGCCAGCCCACGGCTGAGATGGACGGGTGCGAGGCCGGGTAGGGGGCTTGCCTTCAGCCTCCACCGCAGCGCTGTGCTCCCAGGCTGCACTGGGCCGTGGCCAGCTTCAGCCCTGCTGGCCCTGGGACCCTGACTTGGACCTGACTTGGAAACGTGGATGGCGCCAGCTCCCCAGATCGGGGCTTCAGCTCGGCTTCCCGGACTCTGAGGCTCCCTGGTGGGCAGACGGGCTGGGACTTCAGCGAGGAGCCTCCGTGCCCGGCATCTGCCTCCATTGCCGGCTCGGGACTTGGGCCTGTCCCCAGCAGAGTGCCGAGTGCGTCCGTGGGCAGCAGCCATCTCTGCCTTGGTGTACTGTCCTTCAGCAGCATCTGACCTGGGCGGTCACTCCCCTCGCTGGGCTTCGAGGCGCCCCATGCTGCAGGTCCTGGCCCTCCGGCTGTCCCCTGCAGTCTCCTCCACCGGTCCCTCCCTTCCCGAGGACACGCATGCTCAGCCTTCGCCCTCGTTCTGCTCAGCGATGCCCTGATCTCCTGTCTTTGTGACCCAGACCTGTCCCCGACAGCCGGGCTCCGCCGCCCACTGCCTGTGGAAAGCATCCGGAACGCCCTGCCCCGTCTCCTTCCGTCTTGCAGCTCCGGAGTCCGCTTCGCTCTTGCCGGTGCACCCCGCATTCAGCCCACCCATAGACCCAGCCACTCCCCCTTCAAGGTGGATGCAGAGCCCGACTGCAGTGCCCAGCCCACACCTGGGCAGCACTGGACCTCCGCCTGTCTCTGGGTGTCCATCCTGACCTGCTTCCTGCCTGTGCTAATCCCAGCAGCCACAGCGTTCTGTGAAATTCAAGGCCAGCTCCATCACCTCTGTGCGAGACCCCGACGCTGCTCAGCTCAGGCAGGGGCCAGAGTCTGCACCATGCTGCACGGGGCCCCTGGGATGGCCCCGTCCCTTTCCCCATCGCTCCTCCTGCAACACTGCCCCAGTGACCGTGCGCTCTGCTCCAGCCACACCCTGGGTCCCTGAGGGTATTGGCCCGTCCAGGGGGGCTGTACAGCTTGCTCCTTGGTCTCTACTGGAGCCACATGTGCCCTTTAAGTACAGGACAGGACAGGTGACCAAGGCTTCACCCTGACCCTCTCTGGTGGGCTGGCCTTCCCCGGGGCTGGCTCCTGAGCCCTCTATCCCGGCTCTACACCGCAGTGCCGTGCGCATGCTGCGGCCGGGACTGGGAGGGCTTTCTCTCTCCAAGCCAGTTGCAGGCCCGTGCTCTCCATGAGGACAGGAACCAGGGGAGCTCGAGGGTCACAAAGTGTACTGGGCTCCTTTTGGGCTGCCCAGCGTACAGCAAGTGGCTCCACATGTGTCCACTGGCTGATGAGCAGAGTGGCCCGGCCCCCTTCCACCTGCGCAGTGTCCTGCCTCTCAGATGGGGTTCCCTGCAGAGCCTGCCTCTGGCCAGCTGCTCTCCCGGGTACCTGCACACAGCAGAGCCACTGGGCACGTCCCCGGCCCCTTGTCCCCAGACCCAGTACTGGGCTGGACACCAGGCCACTAATACCTCCTCATGAGGAAGGTTCAAAGCGGCCCTTAGTAACTCGGAACGGTGTGGGGCTCTGTCTGAGCCACCCAAGTCTCCACACGAGGCACGCCTTCGCGCACTCCTGGGTGACAGCTGGGAACCCCAGGGAGCTCCCTCTCAGAAAACAGGGACAGCAGGGGATCTCCAGCACTTGGTGGCGCTGGAGACTGGTGGTAGCACCTTGTAGACTTACGTCTTGGGGTTTTTTTCTGTTTTCTGGTGCTGGCGATGGAGCCTGGGGCCTCACACATGCTAGGCAAGCTCTCTAGGGCTGAACTGCACCCAGACCCCAACGGCTCTCTCAAACCCCAGGCCCGCAATTATCAATGAACTGCAAAACTGCTCGGCGTGGGCCTGGCCTGGCACAGGCTGGGGAGACCCAGAGCCCAACCAGAAGCCAGTTTCCACTGAGACTTTTGACGCTTGCACTGACGCTGGGTCAGCGTGCGGAGTTGGAGCCCCGCTGGGAGATGGCCATCCAAATGGGGAAAGGGAAGAGAAACACGCCCTTGCGCTCCGGAGTCTAAAACACGCAGCGTGCCAGGGAAGGCTGGTCCAACAGCTGGACCTCACGATAGGGAGGCCGAGGAGCAGACAGAAAGCTGGAGACGCAGAAAGAGGAGGATGGGAGGAGGCAGCATGGCCCCTGGAGGGGAGGAGGCCGGGCAGGGGCACTGCAGGCTGAGGCAAGGGCTCCAGAAGGGGACCTGTGCACTCAGAGGCAGCGCCACTCAAGGGGACCAACACGGCGCTCCCTGGAGCAGAAGCCAGGGCAGTGGCGCCTTGGGGTCAGGGTGGAGGGTGTCTGCACACTGCTGTGACGGCCACGGGGCAGTGAGCAGCGCGGGCCCATCTTTGCTGAGACATCTGCTAAGGGAAGAGTGGATTTGGCCCAGGTGTCCTACTGTGCTTGGGCTGGGTCCCTCCTGCCAGCCCAGGGTCCCGGGAAAGCGGTAGGGAAGCTGGCAACCACAGGGTTCCAGCTTCCCATACCAAGGGCTGAATTAGAGGACCAGAGATATCTCAGCAACTCGGGAGGCTGAGGTAGGAGGACTGCAAGTCCAAGGCCAGCTTCAACAATTTAGTGAGACTCTGTCTCAAAATAAAAAATAAAAAGGGCTGGGGATGAGGCTCAGCAGGAGAGCATCGCTGGGTTTAGTGCCCAGTGATTTTTTTTTTTTTTTTTTTAAAAGAGTCAGAGATGGAAAAGACCTGCCTGCGACACCAAGCCCCTCCCCTCCGGGGCCTGGCAGAGGCATGGTTTGACTGAGAGCAGCCATAACTGGCTGCTTTAGAGATGTTTTGGATTCTGGCAATTCTAACATGGTCCCTTCACATAGGGGGTGGGGAGAGAAAGGGAGAAAGCAAGGAGGGAAGGGAGGAGGGGAGGGAGGGAGAAGGAAGAGAGAAGGGGAGGGAGGGAGGGAGGGAGAGAGGAATCTGAAAGGATGTCACTGACAAACAGAGCCAGGTTGTTCCGGAACCCCATGGAGTTACCCACGTCCTAAGGAAGTACAAACAGGCTGAGCTGAAACACCACCACCAGGCAGGAACCAATACATGTGAACATACACCTGGAGCCTGAATCACAACAGGAGCCAGGTCTGTGAAAACGCACTCAGTCCTCTGAGCCATGGAGCAGAAGGGCCCTTCCTTTGGCTCCATCAATGAGTCAATCAACAAACCCTATCAAGGCACTGAGAAAAAGCCACTCCCAAGGCCAAGCACGACAACGCTGGGTTCCAGCTCCTGTTCCCACAGGAGAAAGAAGGAGCCAAAGTGCTGAGCTCCAAAGGCCCACTAAGCAAAACACGTGGAAGGGAAGAAGAGCCCAGGGAGGCGACCTTGGGCACACCCTTCCAGTCAAGCTGGAGGTCCCTGCTCCAGCCCCTGCTTTCTGATTTCCTGACTTTGCAGAATCCAGAGCTAGCATAACGAATTACACCCTCCAGCTTCCTTCCTTTCTCCATTTCCTTAAAAACAAAAGCAAAAGACACAGATTGAACATTTCCATGAAGAAAGAACTCAGCAAAAAACAGCACCCTCCACTCCCTGCCAGCAGTCGAAGGGAACTCTGCTCCCTGCAGGGCACCTTCTCCAGGGGGCAGGGGCTTCCTGCGTCTGCCCGGGCGGGCTGGGGTCCAGCTGTGCGTCCAGGCAGCCCTGGTCTGTCCTTTGGTTTGGGCACCATGCCTTCTGGGGAGAGTCTAAGGCGTCCGAGACCCTCGATCCTGGACAGTGCCAGGCCTCCCCAGCTGTGTGCACAGAACGGTCTCCACACAGCGCCCAGCTTGCGCTTCAGTGTAAGGGGACACAAAACGTCTCAGTGACGATTCTCCACACTGATTCCACGCAGTGGCAGCACTGTGGCAGACTGGGTTTCAGAAAGCAGCAGACCAGGAGCAGCGGCTTCCTTGCCTTTTAAAGGGGACCACTGGACAGCGCTGCCCTGGAGGAGCCGGCGTGGGGCAGCACGGCCACCAAGCTGGCCTGCGGGCGAGAAATGCAGGCTCTGTGCCCGCGGTGCGGGGCAGGCTCTGGAGGACAGGGCCGAGCTTTAGCCGAAGGGAGAGGACCACAGGGAGGCCCGGGGCTGCTGGGGCAGAGCCTCCACCAGGTCCCCAGGGCCAGCTGAGCCCAGCGGTGGAGCCCACCGGGCATGGGGTCACCACACCTCCACACCCCGGGCCCTCGACCCCATCCCTCCTTCCACCTCCTCCACACGCTAGCTCTAGGTTTCGCATCAGCGTTGGGGGCAGCTCAGCGGCAGAGTGCTCCCCTAGCACGGGAGGCCCTGGGTTCCACCCAGCACCTCAGACACCAAATCAGACCACGGCCCTGGCGGGCTGCGCTCACCCAGTCCAGCACACACCCCGGTCCTGCTGCACACCCTGCCTCAGCTCCCAGCACCCCACAGTGGAGTGGGATGTCAGGAGGGCACAGGGCTGGCCCCTCTGGGCGTCCACCACGGCCTGCATCAAGGGCCAGGTACCTGCCCTGGCCACCTGCCTGGGAGACATGCGTTCCCTCCCCACCCTAAGTGCACAGTGGCCCTGGTCTTGGAGGTGACCAAGGCTCTGACTGCGGCCCTTTCTGGTGCGATCCCCTCCCCCACCTGCAAGGCCGCCTGCAGCCCACTTCCTCCCAAACCCCTCACAGGACAAAGGGCCACGGACGGGGTCATTTGCAAGCTGGCCATTCCTCCCACCACCCATTCAGGGACAGTCTTGCACAGCTGAGTCTCCGGTCCTGGTTCACAGCAGGGTCCGCACCTTCACCTGCTGCTTGAACTGGGCTAGGCAAGAAGGGGCCTCTTCCCCTTGACCCGGAGCATCTCACCTGGACCCACCACCCACCTGGCCTCCTGCCCACCGACAGCAGGGTTGGTCCAGGCTGGTGGGTGCAGCCCTGAGTCCTCCGGAACCACAGGAGCCCAGCAGCCCCCAGCCTCCTGCTCCTCCTGCCCTCCCCAGCACCCCGAGGTCCCCTCCCCCACTGTTTACACAGCTGCAAAATGAAGGGATGCTGCGCGGCCCTCCCCAGGCCCCAGGAACTGCCCACAGCTCGGGCAGTGGGAATGCTGCCCCCAATCCAGTCTCCTGCAAGCAGACCACAGGCCCGTAAGGGCACTTTGAGGGGACGGAAAAGCACACTGAACCACTTAGGGGAGGGCTGGGAGGAAGGGTCGCACAGGCGGACTCCACAGGGTGAGCGGCCGCCTGCAGACCCCGGTCACCGGGGTCCACGGTTACAACACGGACTTAACTAGATGGAAATTTAAAAAATAGAAGCAAACAGAAAACACGTAACCGTCCAAGCGTTCTAACAATGATCTTGGAGCTTTTAACCAATGGCCTTGAAAGCGTTTTGAACATCTCCAGTCCAAGGAGGCAACCCAAGTGCTGGCTTCCTGGGCCACCCTCCAGGGCAGGTGGGAAACCAAGCCAGACAGGTCTGGAGGGCACCTCTCCCAATGCAGACCGCCCTGGGTCGTCTGAGACCAGCAGACGGACACCTGGGTCTGCAGGACGCAGCCTAGTGCAGGCTGGTGCCTGGCCGGCCGGCCGCTTGCCTTTGGAGGTCGTGGTCACTGCAGATGCACCCTGCAGGTCCTCCTCACCTCCTTGTCCCCTCACGCCACCTCCAAGGAAGCCCTGGGACTGTGTTAGGGTCTTCTGCCCCGGCTCAGACTGCGGCCATCGAGGTCCCTGGTTCTGCCCACTCCCACTCCAGCCCTGAGCAGGCCACACTGAAGTCCTATGCACAGCGCTGACCCCCACCCAAGGGTCTCTTCCCGTGGTCACAGAATGACAATCTTTCCTTTTCGAGAGTCATTAGCCCTGTCTTATGGGTGGTCCCAGCACCTGCCTGTCATCTTGAAACATTCACTCAAAAATTCTGGGTCTCTAGGGACACACCAGCAGGCTCACCATCCTGTCCAGAGGCTCCAGCTGCAACCAAGGACAGACCCCCATGGTGGGGTCCAGGCTAGAGGCCTCTGCAGAGACCTGGGAGGACACAGCCTGCTGTGCCCTGAGGCTTCTTGGGCTCAGGGATGACGGGCGGCCCAGGTCTGCAGACAGCCCCTGATGGTGGGAAAACCTGCTGTGTGGCCAGAGCGCCATAGGCCACCCGCTTCTAAAAAACCGCCGACCTGCACTGCGTGGTGGCTGGGCGGCCGCCTTTTCTGTTGGTGTCACTGACAAGAAGCTGCACGCCTGGCCCCTGCCCAGGAGGGCCTGATGCCACAGGTGCAGGGCCTGGCCCCTGCCCGGGAGGGCCTGAGCTACAGGTGCAGGGCCTGGTCCCTGCCCGGGAGGGCCTGATGCCACAGGTGCAGGGCCTCGGCTGCTTCCTGCTGGGCTTCACAGGGTTCGGCTGGGGGTGTAGTGTCAGTGTCCTGCACAGGAGAGGGACCCAGGTCCACAGTGCAGGCAGCAGGACGGGCTGTCCTTTCCCACAGGGCCCGCAGGACCCCAGAGGGCGACCATAAACCAGCCCTGCTCTGGGAGAAGGAAAAGCCTGGGGGAATGGGGAGGGCAGGCGAATGAGGACCAGAGCAAACTCTTCTCCTCCTCTAACACTGGGGGGGGCGTGGATCCAGGCCCCAACTAAGCGGAAAAGAAAACACCTCCTTGCTTCTTCTCCCCCCAAGAGCCACCAGTGGTTAACGGTATGGTGGCAACAAGTGGGTCAAAGGTCAGCCTAGCTGCCGGTTTCCATGGAGACGGGCCTATTCATCCACACACAGGCTCTTCACAGCCCCACACAATTGAGCTATTACTGGGTGCCCGAGAGCGGGCTGGGACTGGCAGCATTAGACAGGGCAGGTTTGATGGGCTGATTCAAGGGCGGTCAGGGAACTGTCCAGGGCAGGATTTGGGAATGTCCTTCATAAGAGAGGCACAGCCCACGC
The DNA here is from genome assembly GCF_902686445.1 of Sciurus carolinensis. Classification (NCBI taxonomy): domain Eukaryota; kingdom Metazoa; phylum Chordata; class Mammalia; order Rodentia; family Sciuridae; genus Sciurus; species Sciurus carolinensis. The sequence continues at coordinate 1,268,748 of NC_062225.1, forward strand.
CCCGTCCGGTCCCAGGCACCTCCCTTGTGGGCAGCCTCCGCAATCCACGCTGCCGGCCTCTGTTCCGGAGTCCGCCTCCCCAGACAGAGGCTGTCCTGACGCCCTGGACCTCTGCCCTCTAGACCTGTGACTCTACACTGAGAAAGACATCAACCCACAGACAGGGAGTTGCAAGCTGCGTCGTGTCCACTGCAGGGCAAATCCAGAGCCGGAGGGTGAGGAGCAGGCTCAGGACGGTCTTCTCAGGTGAGGCGTCCTTTGGCACCGCTTGGGAGTTCTGTGCAAGAACGGGGCGGGGAGGGGCACTCCTCTGAGAGGCATTGCCACCTGCAGGTTACCAGAGGTTCCACCCAGACCCCCCCCTTTAGGTCAGAGCGGAACCATGCGGGTGGAAGGCAGTTGCTAAAATGGCCAAGGCCTTACCGAAAGACTCTTCTCCCTCACAGCAGATGGCAACCCTTGGCAGTGGGTTCACGGACGCGCCCCAGAGCAGGAAGCACCCACACCTTCCAAGGCCAGTGGAGGAACAAGCCTGCTCGGCCCGGCAGGGGACGCACTCAGTAATGAAGACACCCTGGACCCGGCAGCGAACCCCGGATGCACCCTGCCAGGGGAAGGGCACCGGACTCCAAGGCTGTCGTTCTGGGAGAGAAAAACCCGGAGGGGAGACCGGCCAGTGCTGCCAGGGCTGGGGGGTCAGTGGTGGGGACAGTGCTGGTAACGGGGTGCCCGGGAGACTCTAGGGGGGATGGAAGGTGGACATCACCAACGTGGTGTTACAGTCTGTCAACACCCAAAAGGTGAATTTCATGATACATTGAGAGAGAGAGAGAGAGAGCGAGAGGGGGAGAGAGAGAGAGAGAGCGAGAGAGCAAGCGCCTCTCTGGACTTGGACCTTTAGAGCCTGCAAAAGGAAAGGCCTCTTCAGAACCGTGTTGGGGCTCAGGGTGGCTCAGGGGACGCGCCTAGCAGGCGTGAGGCCCTGGGTTCGATCCCCAGCACCACAAAATAAGACAGAAATCTGTCTTGAACTGGAGCGCCCGTGGGCCACGGCCACCTGACGGGCCACCAGGCATCGAGTTTGCAGTTCTGAGGCCTCGCGGGGAGAGAGAAGAGGAGGCAGGAGGGACAAGCAAGGTCATCACCCAAGGGGTCAGCATGCTGCCCAGGGGTCATCTGCACCCAGCAGAATGAGGAGTGACTGCTTCTGCCCCCGCAGTGGCCCTGCGCCCAGAGCAGTGTCCGCTAGTGTCCCTGCAGCATTCCACGGACAGCCGATAAACCCGAGGGCAGGACTCAGAGCCCACGGAGGCCACGGGGAGGGGAACCTCACCGCAGGGCGAGGGAGGTCGTCCACACAGCATTCCGGAGACAGATTAAAAGTCACAAAACACACAGAGAAAACCCCAAAGCACCCCAAACCAAAGGCAGAACGTGGACGGAGGCAGGAATGAAGGAGGCGTGCACCCCACCCGGGGCCAGTGCTGCCGGCCGGGCCTTGGTCGCTGGCTGCTGCGAGGAACACATGCAGATCCCCTGGACTCTGAGCAGCGTGGTGACGACAAGTGACAGACAGTCCTCGTCACCCAACGTGCCACCCACGTTGCCAACATCAACTCCTCTGTCTCATTCCACTAACTTCGGGAGGTGGGGCCTGACGAGGGTCCCGCTCTGCGGATGAGGAAACTGAGGCACAGGGGAGCTCTCTGACCAGCCTGGGGGAGCTGACCCCCAACCCCTGTGCAGATCTAAACCCTGCGCTCTGGGAAATGGGATGAACCCACTGAGCCGCAGGCTAACAGAGGAGGCCCAGGCCCCTGGAGGTCACCCCCGCTCTGCAGCCTCTCATGTGGGGAGGGGGCGCCTCAGGAAGGCTGAGCTGCTCCCATGGCTGACATTCCCAGAACCCGGGGAACCTTGCCAGGGTCTGGAGGGTGTGGCGGGCTACAGGCCTCCAGGAGAGGTCGGCAGGGAGCAGGTGGCCTGAGAGGTGGAGGCTGACTCCATCCTGCAAACAAGGGCCTGGGAGCTGCGGTGGGCTGCCCATCAGCAAGTCGTTCAGGCAGAGGCCAGACGGCCAATGCTGAGGTCACCCTGCCACCCGGCCACTGGTTAATCATTCTCAGAGGTCCCCGGAGCCATGCGTGAGCTGGGCGGAGGCTCAGCGCCAAGGCAGGAGAAGCCCGCTCAGTGCCAGGAGACAGCGTGGGAAGACAGGACAGGTGTGGGTGGCCATCAGCACCGCAGCTCTGCGCCTGGGGCACCTGCGGACCTACCAGGTGGCCTGGCTCTCGGGCGCTGGAGCTGGCTGCCCTGGCTGGCTCGGCCACCTGGGCCAAAGCAGGACTTGGCAGACGTCGCCAGGGGCCTCCACCGTGCCCCTTCCTGATTCCGAAGGCCTCGCTCCCCCAGACGGGGCACCAGTTCCTAGGGCGCCCAAATTTCACGACTCAATGGGACGGTCCGAGCTTGAACTAAGTCTCGGGAAACTTGGGCCATTTGTCCATGAAAAACGAACAGCAGATCAGAAGGTGACATCCACCCAGCCCAGACTGTCCCTCCAGCGACACTGTGTGCAGGCCAGGCCAGAGGACAGTGGTGACCTGAAGCTGTTACTCTCCGTTTCTAAAAGGGCTTGTGATCGTACTGACCCTCTGCAATAAACAGACTGTGGCAGAAGGGAGGGGCAGGCAGGGCCCAGGGGACAGGCTGCCCAGCAGGACGAGCTCAGCTGGGGAGGAGGCCCGGCCACCGGATGCACCGCCCAGGCAGGAGCTCCATGACCTGAGGCTGGGCTCCTTGAGGGTGGCCACCGTCGCTGCGAGAGCCACCGGGGGGCACGAGGGAAGCCCCGGGGAGGGGACAGAGGCAGGGCGCGTGGCCAGAGGAAAACGCAGGCCGAGGCGCACCTCTGCTGCACACCCCAGAAGGCCGGCCAGGGCTGGCTGACAGCTCATCGGGGAGAGGGCAGTTAGTGAGACCCCCAGACACCCCATCTCCAGCCCCAAGGGACACGCCTCTCCCATGTTCCAGCAGCACAGGGTGAGGCTGACCTTCCCTCTCCTGTGGCCCGGCCTGGTCTGGACTCCGCCTCCTGCCAGGAGCGAGGAGCCTCGCGCACACCTTTGCTGGCAGATGGGGGTTAGGGGTCAATTTCCAATAGTTCCTCGGTGCCCTTCAGGATGAGACCCTAGTTTCTGAGCGCAGCGACCCTGTGGTCTCACCCCCTACACACACACAACACCTCCTGGCTTCCTGACAGTCCCGGCAGGGAGAGCTCCCGAGGCCAGCCCTGTGCTTCATGGGCCTCCCTCCCGGGCCTCCCTCCCCAGCACCCACTGCTCCCTGTTGAGGGCAGTCCCCACAGGGTGAGCCAGATCTTTCCTACATCTCTGTCCGCTGGGAGCAGCCCTCGAGTGAAAACCAAAGACCCAAAACCACAAAGTTTCTGTTGATTTTGAGCCAAACCCAAACCAAGAATTCATCGAGCAACTTCTTAATAAAGACGATTCCAGAGGCCAGAGCGCTCTGCCAGAGGATGGGAAGTAAGAAGGACACACTCACTCAACAGGGCGCCCACGGCAGGGGTTCCTGCCAGAGCGTGGAGACAGGGCCCGGAGCGAGCCTCTGCTAGAGCCGCCGACTGAAGGCCCGTCCTCTACTTGGGGAAGAGATCGCAGAGTACAGGGGACGCGTGTTAGCACCCCTCTAGGTAAAGAGGAAGGCTGGCGCGGCCTGCGGTCCCTGGTCGCACCCTTGCAGTGTTCTGAGGTGCCAGCAGGGCAGGAAACCCGCTGCGGTCCAGGGCAGCTCCAGAGGCGCTGCAGCAACGGCTGGGCTGGCTGGCGGAGTCCCGGGCGGGCTGGTGGTGGAAGCAGAGCAAGGGCCCATTGGGGGAGCGGAAGGCGTGGGGGCGGGCACGGGGAAGCAGAAAAGCACGCTGGGAGTGGACACTGCCTGAGCTCGTGTCACCAGGTGCTGCCGCATCAGAGGGACTTGATGCAGGTGCTTCTGTGCTGGCCGTTGCAGAGCCTTCCGGAACGGGTCACCCCACTTGCCACATACAGACAGACCAGGGCTGGTTTCAGCATCAGGAAGCGGCAGCTGTGGATCTGAACCCGGGTCCAGTCTGTCCACTCTGCTCTAGAGGTCAGACCTGTGTCCACGCCACAGAGGGAGGATGTCTTGAGGTTTGTGAGCAGGAGAGAGGCCGGGAGAAAGAGTGCATTTGATTTAAAAGGTGCGGATAACCAGAAAGGGAAGAGCTGAGCCAGGCTGCTGAGCTAACCCAGGGCTCCTGTGCTCTGGGGTGGACCAGCCCCAGAGAATCAGCAGGGCCCCGAGGACGAGGGAGAGTGGATCAAGCAACAGGAGAGGAGCGGAGACGGGCGTGGAAGCTCCTTTCTAGTTCAAGACTCCCACCAAAATACGCTTCAGGCCCTGAGCTTGGTGCCCAGAGTTAAGTGCTGGCCAGCCACTGCCAAGGGGAGCCTCATCCCTCAAGCGGGAGGTAGGGCTAGAGGGCAGTGTGTGCTGCCCAGTGTCCACCCGCGGCCGCCCGTGGTGGTCACTCTATGCACTGTCCATGGGCGTGGCCCTGCCGCTCACCCAGGCACACCCTGCAGCCTGGCCCCCGGGGACGCTCAGGACCCCACACCTCGAGGGTCCACCAGGAACCTCGACCCCGAGAGCTTGCAGGGGAATAAAAACGGAACCTTCAAAACCCACACAGCCAGGCTGGGTTGTGGCTCAGTGGTAGAGCACTCGCCTAGCATGCGTGAGGCCCTGGGTTCGATCCTCAGCAGCACATTAAAAAATAAAATACAGGTATATTACAAAAAAGTCTAAAAAAAAAAAAACACAACCAAAATGCAGTGAAATGGCACAACTCTGGTGAGGCCACCCCAGGTTCCAAGGCGCTCTGCATGGCCACTGGGTCCGCCCTACCCCGCCCCGCCCCTGCCGGCTGGCTCTAACCCGGCCCCAGGCGGCTCTGACACCTTGCAGACGCTCATGGTTTCGCTGGCCACGTTGCCGCGTCCCTAGACAACAGGAACCCGCACGCTGCTGACTTGCATCCTTGATCTCTCTGGGCTCATCTTCATCCGTGTCCTCCCCCCAGCTCTCCACCACCACATCCTCCTGGTCCAGTGTGTTCCTCCGAGCCGTGTGACCTGGCGAGGACTCTGTGGCTGATTCACTCAGGCTCAATGTCACCGCTTTGCTTGGGAGAGAGGACCAGGTGACCTGGGGAGGGGCTGGAGCATCCTGTACAGAGGTACAGTGCTGCACCCTCCCCCGTCTGCCCTGCCCCGCACCCTCCCTCGCCTGCGCGGGGCCTGGGGCAGCACGGCCAGTGCCCTCCTTGGCTGAGCTCCCGCTCGGGGATCTCACGGCTGGCGTTGGCGCCCGGCACCCGGCGGGCTCCTCTTGGACAGCTCTGCCTGCCCCAGCAGGACAGGCGCTGCAGAGCTTGGAGCCCTGGTGGTAGCCCCACACTCGGCTTCCGGGCTCTGCAGGGACAGCGCGGGAAGCGTACCTTCCCACGTTATGTCATGTGGCGCTCCCGGCTTCTGGGGAAGGCACTGGGATCCTCCCCATCAGCCCAGACCGCCTGGGCCGCCTTCTGCCACATGGAGACCCTGCCCTCGGCGACACCTATTCACACAGGTGGAAAGGCCCAGGACAGGGCCGAGGGGCTGAAGAGAGGGAGACGGGGCAGTTCCTCGGCTGCCTGCCCCACTGCGCTTCCCCAGGTCCCCTGGTGTCCACTGCCTCGGTCCTGGGGACCCACCCAGACTCAGCTGGGTTGCAACCTGCCTCTTTCGGCCTGCTCACCCTGACCTGTGCAGACCAGCTGAGCCCACACAGCAGAGGTGGCTGCAGCTGGAGCCGGGGTGAGTGGGTGGCCCGCATGGCCTCAGGCCCCGGTCTCGCAGTCCGCGTAGTCCACGGCCCCCGCAGGCCCTGGGTGCTCCCGAGGGTGCTCACAGCCGTCAGTCAGGTCATTTACCAACTTGGAGTTTTTGCAGAAACATTATCTTTAGTTACTGAAGGAGCATTGCTTGTGCAACCACATTAACATTTCCCAAAACTAAAGATGCTCACGTGCCGCTCGACGGAAGGCTCGACCTGTCCCCACACTCACGTACCGCTCCCTACCGCTGTTTTTAAGGAAGCGCAGTGTCCTGGACACAGGATGACGCCCTCGGCCGCTCCCTCCCACGTTCCCTGCAACGTGAAGTCCCAAAGGCGCTGCTTGCCAGGCACCATGTATTATCCATACGTGAGCCAGAGACCCCAAGGCGTGGCTTCCGACTCTGCTTTGAGAAACCACAAATTGACAGCCAGGCTGCCCTCGCTGGCCCACACGTGCAGCCTGCTCCGGTAGCCTCCGCTCTGTGACTCATGGTGACCGGGGTGCCCAGAGACACCCCAGAGGAGCCAGGCCCTGCGGCCCTGGGGTGGCTGTTGAGCAGGGCGGCTGCTCTGCAGGAGCGGGGTCTGTCTGCTTGGCGGCACCACACGGGGCAAGAAGAGATGCAGGCCGAGGTGCGGCCAGGCAGGAAGGAGAACGCCACGTGATGGAGGATGGCTGAGGAAGGAGAGCCTGCGCGAGGGCCCCCGATTCAGGACGTCGTCCGCCTTCTGTATCAGAGGTGGCTTGCCTCTGAAGACTTCGGGCAGACCCCAGGGTCATTCGGAAGGGGCCAAGCTGGTAGCCCACGCCTATAATCTCAGCGGTTCAGGAGACTGAGGCAGGAGGATCGCAAGTTCAAAGCCAGCCTCAGCAACTTAGCGAGACCCTAAGCAACTCAGAGAGACTCTGTCTCTAAATAAAATATAAAAAAAAAAAGGCTGGGGATGAGGCCCAGTGGTTAAGTACCCCTGGGTTCAATCCCAAATACCAAGGGGGAACAAAAGAGGAAGAAGGGAAACTGTTCCCTGCCCCAGGGGCCTCCGGAGGACCCAGGGAGCCCCGACGGGTCGGTGGGCCCCTGGGAGGCTCAGCTTGATCACCCGCTCCGCTCCTCCAGGTTTGCTGCTCCTTTCTCAGGTGAGCTGGGATCTGCTGGGTCAGCCTCTGGTCACGCTGCTCTAAGGACTGGCTTTCTGGTTTGTTCTCCGTGCCAAACTTCGGAGGCCAGGACCCAGGAGGCCCGACGTCGTTGCTGGATGGGTGGGCGGATGCACACCAGCGCCCCGCAGGGCGTGCGGGGGTCTTAGTAACGTCAGTCTGGTTATTTGCACAACACGTACGAATTCCAGAAGCCAAACTGAGCATGGGGCTGCCGGGCGGGCGCGCTGCACCGAGGGTTCCCTCAGCGTTGTGGGAATCCTCCTCTTGCGGACACATGGCGCATGGCGGGGCGCGGCGTCCCCGATGGCGGCGGCTGCGGGGTCTTCATGGGTAACGGGCGTGGGCAGACTGCACTCCGCAGAGCCGCACAGCTTCCCGCAGACGCAGCCGTCTCCTGCCAGTCAGCCAGGCCACGGTGCCCACGCTGCCCGCCTCCGTCCACCCTGTGGAACCAGCTCTGCTCCCAGGAGCCACCCTGCCAGCGTGAGCACAAGGAGAGAGACGGCGCTGTCCCCTCACGCGGACCCACACCTCACTCTTCTGAGGCCTCGAAACCCTAATGTGACCACAAAACCCGGCCTCTGGTGTTTCTGTCGAGTATCAGATTCCTTCCGCTGAACTTGGCTGTTCACGGCCTGAACGAATCACATTCGCAGTACGGAGCCATGTACACAGGCCTGGAAAGCACGGCCCAGCGGGCCCAAAACAAATTCAGCGAGGCCTAGCAACAAGCCTCGCCCCCCGCCAGGCTCTGCCAGGGGCTGTGGGCCATGGAGCACCAGCTCCTCTGCAAACAATTAAGGACAAAGTCACAATTACAGCTGGGATTTACAGCCAGAGGAGCGACCCATACATCACTGAGCGCCCACCCCCAGCCATCCCCAGCCAGATAACCAGAGGCAGATGTTCCCACAGCTGCCTGGATGTGGGCACGCCATGCGCGCCTGCTGAGAGCCAGCGGGGCCGTGGACAGGCCAGCCTGCCACGCCGGGGGCCCTGCACCCCGGATCCCGCCCACTGCACGGGCCCCCTCAGGGGGGACCTGTGACGCCCATGCTTCCTGCAAGCCTGCAAGCCTGGCACAACCCAGTCACAGCAGTGCATCTCCCGGGTGGACCTGGTGGGCGCTGCACGGAGCACCCTGCAGGGACTCTGCGACTAACACTCTTGAAAGGCATCCACATGGTCCACAAGTGGAGAAACCCAGCCTCAGAGGGGCAGCCAGCTAAGAGAAGGTTCTGGTGCTCCTGGGCAGCACAGCAGCTGGCCAGTGGCCTCCATCAACAGCGGAGCAAGAGGGAAGGATGTGGGGTGGGGGGCTCCGTGGTGCGAACTACAGGAGGGAGGCTGCACTGCCTGCCTCTCCAAGGGCAGCTGTGCTGTGACGGACGGACGGGTGAACCAATCGGCTGCCAAGGACCCGAAGCGGGGACCCGGGCCTTCCAGGCAGGTGCAAGCTGTTACTCAGTGGTCACAGGAGTCCTTTGCGTGTTTGCCTTCAAGCTTATGGATGTTCGGGGACATGACGCACGTGTAGTGAGGCGCACGCATCTTAAACCCACTGCCCGATTAATGTTTGCATGTGTAAAAACGCCTGCCACCCCTGCTGGACCAAGACATGGCACGCTCTAGAACACATCACCACGTGTTCTGGAAGGCTCGCACCTGCACCCTGCCACCCATTCCTCCTCTGTCACTGGACCAGCGCTGTTCATCTTTGAACCTGTTTGTGTCTCCTGGACTCAGGTCTTTGACACAGTGTTGGTCACTCTCCGGGTCACACCAGGGCCCTGATTCAAAATGACCAGTAACAAAAACCCCATGACTCCTCTGTCCCACCTGCCAACCTCAGGTTTGCAGCCCTCACCACAGGAGGCTGCTCCTGGCCACAAGGATAGCCCCTGTCCTCAGTGGGCGGAGAGCCCCTGTCACTTGTCTCCCAGCAGGAATTGAATCTGGCAGTAAGAAGCAGGAGGAGGAGCAGCAGGAGGAGGAGGAGGAGAAACAGGAGAAGAAGGAGCAGGAGGAGGAGGAGCACAGGAGGAGGAGCAAAAACAAGAAAAGGAGGAGCAGGAGCAGGAGGAGGAGCAAGAGGAGGAGCAGGAGGAGGAGAAACGAGAAGGAGGAGCAGGAGGAGGAAGAGGAGTAGGAGGAGGAACAGAAGGATGAGAAACAAGAGGAGGAGGAGCAGGAGGAGTCCCCCTCCTGACCCTCTGCCTTTGTCCACCTGGCAATGACCCTGAGGCCACCGAGATGCCTGCTGAGAGGAGAAACTGTGTGGGCACAGCCGGGTCACTCCCCAGCAGAGCAGGGGCAGGTAGATGAGGACAGGGCTGCTCCCGTGCCTGGGGAGTGGGTGGGCAGGAGGTGGCCTCTCAGGCACCACAAGGCCAGTGGTAGCCATGTGGCTGGGAGTGTCCTCCACAGGGCCTGAGACAGGTCTGGAGCTTAGAAAAGTACACCCGAATCCACACCCACCCGCGAAGACTTCGCCTGGGTCCTCCTATGTCTTCCCCTTCTCTGGAATTTAGATACGTGGACATCCCGTTGAGATGCCCATGTCTTGTATGCAGATCCCTCAGAAAAAGACACGAGCAGCTTCCTAACTCGCTGACGTTCTGGCCTTCTCGCCTGGGACCTCCCGGACTGCGCCAGAAGCTCCCTGGAGGTGGGGCTCCAAGGCCCTGTGTGGATCTTCTCCTGAGGTGGACATGAGGTCGTGGTCACAGTGGCCCGTCAGCGGCTCTGCTGCCTGGCATCCGCTCCGTCAGCCCGGAGGACAGCCTTCAGCCTGCTGCCAGACCCAGGGAACTGCGCCTCAGCAAGTTCCTGAGCCAAGAGCGTCAGGAGGCGCGGAGGTTGCAGGTGGCCCCCGGGCACTGTAATCCCCAGCGACAAGCAAGTGTCAGCTCCTTTACAAGATTTATAGCAGCAAGGCAGGCCCAAGCCAAGCGTCTGCTCCTCCGTCAATTGCAAAAGAACGCCAGGGCTGATCACTGAAGTATGGTCGGGGCTCCTCCCGGCATCTGCGCACTGTGCTGTAGCTCAGAGGTCCGAGGCTGTGGTATCAGGAGTGAATGTGGCTGCGACACTTTTGGGGACAGGATGCCTTGTGGCTCCTGAACCTCATTCAGACCAGAGGGAGCAGTCAACAGCCACGCGTGGGGGCCGGACTTAACCTGGACTGCCTTAAAAACAACACCTCAAAAGACCGCGTTGTCATTCTCACTGGGCTAAGATGTCCCCTGGAAGTTAGTTCCTGGAGTGGATCTCCTCCTAGATTCACAGCACATGCCGCTGGTTTAACTGAGGGAGGGTGCCTTGTGGAACTCCTCTTTGAAAGGAGGTCTAAGCTCTGGGTTTCCAGCACCAGGACAGTGCCTCCTTGAGAGATCCCGGGGATAGGCTGGGTGAGACCAAAGTCCCGCTGGGTCAAGAGCCTGCAGAGTCTGCATCACCACGAACTGCCCCCTGGACACCAGAGGCAGCGAGAGCGGTGGGATTTCAGGCTCTGGAATGGACTCTTCAGAAAGTTAAATGAAACTATGATCCCAGAGCCCAAGAACTGGAAGTCAATCAGTCGCACACACGCCTGTGTGTCCCCTAAGACACAAGCAGAACCTGACCGGTTATGTGGCCTCCATGCAGCCACCGTAACCACCTTGGACCAGAATCTGAATGTGGCATCAGATCATGAGTATGGACACAGGGCCAGAGAGGACAGCGGGCCTGTCTAGTCTGGAGCCGCCATGAAGGACAGACGTCAGGCTACGAAATGGGCTATGGGTCGGTTCCGGGATCAGGGCTCTGGAAAGCATCCCAGCTGCTGAGGGTTCTCATCAGTGACTTGCCCAGGACCCAACAAAGGGGTGACACTTGATTCTCGCATGATGTCCACTGTTTTAAGGCTGCCTGTAGTGGAGACCACTGGGGTATCTGAACAGAAGTGAACAAAAGGATCAGAACAAGCTCCTGTCTCCTGCCCCAGCCTCCCTCGGACAGACCCGGGTGCAGATGCGCCAGCAGTCTGTGCACACAGCACGTCACCCGCATGCTCCACCACTAGCCAAGTGCAGAAAACTGAGCCTGTGGGCCTCCACATGGCCTGCCTGCTGCCCTCAGCTCCAGCCTGCTCAGCAGGGAGGGAACCGCAGCAGGAACCTAGCCTGTGGAACCATCTTGTGTGCTTTTCTTTGAAACAAAAACTTATTAGCTGGGTATGGAGGTGTACGCCTGTGATCCCAGGTGGAGGCTGAGGCAGGAGGACTGCAAGTTTGAGCCCAGCCTCAGCAACTTAGCAAGAGCCTGTCTCAAAGCTGAAATAAAAAGGGCTGTGGGTGCATCTCGGTAGTAGAGCACCCTGGGCTCAATCCCTGGTACCACACAAAAATTTCATTGTTTTCCAAATTATAAGAACATAAGGACACACACACATTACTTTAAAACAACCTGAACTATCACTCAAATATTTATTTTAGAAAATAAAACTCCACTCCTAATCCCATCTGCCTTCCAGGGAGTGTTCTATGTATGGACTAAAGAGACACATGTGCTACCCTAAGTCATGCCTTTCACCAGTCTTTTTTTTTTTTTTTTTTTTTCTGCTTGAAAAAGAAAACCCCAAATGCGGCATAATTCCTGCCCACTGGATTAAGGAAACGTCGCCAGGGTGTGGAATCTCTCTTGGTTGTTGGTGGAGGTGTGACCCTGGAAGCCTTCTCCATGGCGTTCTGGCAGATTCCTTAGGATGCACACATGCCTGGGACTCAGGAAACGGCTATGGGGCGTCTCGGCTGGAGAAAGCCTGCTTTGTGGGTGTCCCGGGCGAATGGGGACTTGGCCATCCCCCTGTCGCCTTGCCCGGGGTTAGGGGCACCCACTGGAAGGCGGTGCCTTAAGAGCCAGGCCAGCCCGCACGCTGACCCCTCGGGCCTGGGACACCGGGTAAGTGGCGCAGGGCATGTCCTCGGGGGCAACAGGACCCCGGCACTCACACGTGCACACAGGGACTCACCTAGTGGCCCATGTGCACTTCTAGGCCTTGCGGGAAGCGTGACACCAGAGTCAGGCGTACAGCAGAGCGGAGCCAAGAGGCGGCGGACCCCACAGAGCTCCCTGCTTCCCGCGGTGTGAGCCTCGTCCTGCCCCGCGGGGTGCGCAGGGACGTCCCCGTGGTGCGTGTGGGAGCGCAGCACAGCTGCAGGCACCTGCCGGGCAAACAAGCGGACATCCTGCCACCGCTCCTTGGCCCTCCCCGCACTGAGGATGGTGGAACTTGCAAGGCTCACGGGATGCTTCGGCATCGTCTCCAAAACTTGTAAGGCATCTTTATAACTTTATTTAACTTTCTAATGCATTATTTCATCTGGACTTTGTTTTCTTGCGTGGTACACATTGTCCACTCAGTTTCGAGTGGGGCACTCATAATATGGACCTGCGCGGCTACCGCTGCTTGGCCGCCTGTCTGCCAAGAATGAAGACTTGGGCTATTTTGACACGCGTGGTGGGGACCTTCAGCTCTGGTCACAAGACACACTCCTCAGAGGTGGGCTCTGGCTTCCAAGTGTCAGAAACGCTGTTAAACTCACCCAGGGGACACCCTCTGACCTCTGGTAAGCTGGGTCTTCTGCTGGGCTCCTCTGGGGCCTTGGGCTCTGCATCCCTCCCCTTGAAACCTCTGGTGGCATCAGCCACCGCACGGTGGGGCAGGAACTCCTGTGACCCAGGGCCTGCGCCAACACAGATATGAGATATGACCCCATTATCTCGCCCAGACCGAGGCACACCCTACAGTTAGGGACCGGGAGTCCACCTTACGCCGTATACGAAAATTAACTCAAACTTGACTGAAGACATACAATGTAAGAGCTGAAATCATAAAGCCCTTAGAGGAAACCCAGACGTGATTTTTCACCACCTAGGATTCTGCAATGCTTCTCAGACATGATACCTCACACACAAGAGAGAGCAGAAGCATTAGAGAACTTGGACTTAATCGAAAATAAAATCACTAATAAGAAAAGAGACAATGCATACAATGAGAGCAAGTACTTGTCAGCCACAAATATGGTAAGGATCCAGTTTCCAGAATCTATAAAAAAAACTTCACGGCTCAACAATAAAAAGACAACCAAACGGTGGAAAGTCAGACGTTCTGAATATATTTCTCTCAAGAAGACACACCAGGGGTGGGGGATATAGTTCAGTGGGTAGCGTGTTTGCCTCACAAGTACAAGGCCCTGGGTTCACTCCCCAGCACCGCAAAAAAAAAAAAAAGACACACCATACAAAGGTGTTCAGCCACCGGGAACTGCCAGCCAGTCTCCAAGGGCACACGTTCCCACCCACTGGAACCCACAGGCTTGGAGGGACAGAGGGAGGAGGGAGCCGCAGGGGTGGGGACAGCCCACGTGGAAAGGCGCGAACACCTTGGGGGCCGTCCAGGTGGCAGTCCCGTAGAGGGCAGAACACCGTCCTCACGCGGCCACAACCCACCCGGCCCCAAGGCAACCCCAGGCCACAGGCCACCAGTGTGGAGGGCTCAGAGACGCTGCTGGAGGTGTGGAGACAGCCAGGAACGCAGGCAGGTGCCACGGAATCCTGTCCAGCCCGAAAAAGGAGCCGCACTGACTCACGACAGTGAGAGCCACCCTGAGAGCATCGGGCCGGTGACGGCGCCCACCACAGCAGGCCACGAGCTGTGAGTCCAGTCGCACAGAACCGCCACGAACGCAACTCCAGAGACAGAGATGAGCGTCCGCCAGGGACCCCAGGGAGGCGCGGAGGGGGGTGGCGGGGATGGGTACAGGCTTCACTTCGGGGTGAGGAGAATGTTCCAGAATCATACACAACTCTGTGAATACGCGGAAACCACGGAAACGGACACTGTAATAAAAGAACGAGTTTTGCGGAATGTGGGTTATATCTAAATGGAACAAACAGCAAACACACATGTAAGCCAGTAGGAAATGAAAGATCCTCCCGCTAACCCACTGGCAGCAAGCTGGAATCTCCAGTCGGACAGACGGACCCGAGCCGCACTTCCCGCCCCGCCGCCTGCTAGACTCTCTCCTGGGCCTCCAGTCCAGCTGCCAGGCCCCCCTCCCACAGAGGGGGCTCCCCTGGTTTGGGGACTGTGTTTTTCAGAAGCTTCCAGAGTTGGAAACTGCTGCCCTAGAATCCAAGCTCTTACGAGAGTCCCTGGTGTTGGCTTGAGTGTCGGTTATTTTATCCTTTCTCATCACCACGAGACAAAGTTTCCTCACCATCCGTTTCTGGTTGTTAGAACTCGGGCGAACTTGGATTTTATTTTATTGTCTCTTCCGCATTTTTTTTTTTTTTTTTTTTTTAAAGATCAGCGGATGGCCATTTTGCAGACAGAGAATCTGAAGGACAGAACAGTTCAGATGCACACTGAGTCACCGCCCGGGGCCGGAGCCAGGTTACAACTTCATCCTGGGGACCCCAGCTGAGCTTCTCCTCTTGCTCCAGCCTGAACCACCCACGCCAGGCACAGCGCACAGCCCAGCGGGAGGGATGGTCAGGAGAGGATGGCTGGGCAGAGCCTCAGGCCGCCCACTACCAGGTCCCAAGGCCACCTTCAGCTTGGCCAAAGGGGACCTCTGCCTCCCACCCCACCCCACCCCACCCCACAAACCTCCCGTCATCAGTGGGAGGCTGACCACCCTGACCCTCCTAGACCTGAAGCTAGAGGCCACCTACAGCTCCCTGGGGCTCCTGCTCCATGCTGCCCGCCCCCTTGCTGGACCCCCAAGGTGGCTCTGGGTTTGAGTTCTGCTGGGCCATTGGGTGCTCGCCCAGGGATTTCTAGGCAGCCCCTGGCTCTGCCGTCTCGCCTCCTCGCTTCCTCTGCTGCTTTACAGGTTGAATTTCGATCTGGGCCTCCCCACAATGTTGCCTTTCATAGGCGCTCGTAAAACCCCACACAGGAAACTCAGGAGTGCCGAGAAGCCACGTGTCCCTGCCGAGGACTGCGGGTCGGCTTGGTTTGGGGTTCAAGCGCGTCCCGCCTCTGGGGGCTCCGGCCCTCACCAGCCCCTCACCAGCCCTCACAGCGGTGAAGAGGCCTTTGTCTTTCCTCCTGGGGAAGGTGGTCCCGACTCAGAAGCCCTGCCCGCCACAGGCTCCAGGACCTCTGTGGGGTTCTCTGCACCTGCCACCACCCTGCTCCAGGCTCTGGGCATGGGTACCCAGCCGGCTGCCCGGAGTGACCGCTGCCCTGGCCATAGGAAGCCCTGAAGTCCAACTGTATCACCTCACACCCTGGCCACGGACAGTGCCAGATTCCAGGCCACAGACAGCCCCGGAGTCAGCCTGTGCCCGCCTGGCCAGGGGGGGCTTCTGGGGTTACCGTCCCACCTGGAAGCTGCTCAAACACTCATCCGAGGAAAACATTTCTGTAAAGAGCAGAACCTCTCCCGAATGCCTCCGAGGGAAGTCAGGCAGGTCCCTGGAAGAACGAGCTCGCTGCGTGGCCGCACGCCGGGAGCTGCAGCCGCGGGAAGGCCGAGCGGCCTCCTGTCGACCAGGACACCCTGGCGCTCTCTGGTGATTTCTGCCTCAGTTGCAGAACGTGGAAAACCACCCCATTTCCACAGGTAAGTGGCGGCCAGAGCTGCCAGGGCCTCAGCGGGGGCTCTGAGGGCAGACAGTCTCCTTAAACCTGCTGTCTCTCTCTGGTCGGGGCCCCCAGGAGGGGTGTGGCCTTTGCCTGTTTGTGACGCCCCTCGTCCTGGTGCCACCGTGTATCTGTGACCAGGGGCCTTTGTGCCACAGAGCCTGACCCCCCACCAAGGATGCACTTGTCCGACTTCAGAACAGAGCCACTGAGATGACAGCATCAGAACCGGCCCGGGAGCCCTCAACGCGGGGTCGATGCCCTGTACTTCACCTGGTCCTTAGCCTTGCTGTACCCATGTTCTCCTCGTTGGATGAACCAAACACCGGCACAGAGAGGTTCGCTAACTTGCTCAAGGTCACAGAGGAGGCCCATGCTGAGCTGGGAGTCATGCCCAGGTGCCAGCCTCTCGGGCCCCAAGCCTCCAGGCCGTACTGCCTCCCACAGTACTGAGTGCTTCTGTATTACAAGCATGAACAATAGCCAGATGTGCCCAAACCTGTGATAAGCACACAGTGGGCCATGGGATATGCTGGGCCGAGTGGCCGTGGTCACAGGAGCACCTGGTGGTGGCACGGGGACACAGCTCTGTGTGCCTGGTGTTTACAGAACTGGCGCTCACTACAGCTCCTATGCCGCATACACTTACAGGAAAGCCCAAGAGCGTGCTGGGCCGTGTCCTCTGAGAGCCACGCTGGCGTGTGCCCAGGACACTGAGCATGGGTACTCGGGCACCTTCCTCATCTTTTAACATTGAGAGTGGGATTTAAAAAAAAAGTCAATTCTGATGTTGGAGAAACCCCAGAGCACTGGGCCCACAGCAGAGGATCTGGGGGCACCAGGACCCCAGGACTGACCGAATAAGGGGATGGGCACCCCACCCTCTGCTGCCACCCAACCCCACCCATCACCCTGGTGGGCCTGGAGGGTGGGCAGCCTCCGCTCCCAGGCTGCTGAGTGGGGTGCTGCAAACAGCTCCGGTCCTGTTTCGCTAGTGTCCAGAAGGAAACAGCCTGAGCTGTCCCAGACCCATGTGGGCACCGAAATCAGACCCTCCTCTGACGGGTCTCACCCCTGCCACCTGGCCAAGGGCGCCCCGGTGCGGGCAGGGCATTCTTGCCTTTTCCTTCACCCATCTCTTCTCCACTGAGGGCCTACTGTGTCCAGAATCAACAAGGATCCGGGCAACCCAGGGGGCCGAGGGGAAAGAACCCGAGGAGGGAAGAGCAGTGGACGGGAAGGCGGCGGAGTCCCCGTGGGCGAGGCCAGAGCGCAGCCGGAGCCAGCGCGGCCTGCGGGGAGCAGGCAGGGTGGGGTGACCCGGCAGGCGGTCTCCCTCTCCCACACCCCTGCTCGGGCAGCAGCGGTCCGAGCTGGACATGGCAGTCACCCGAGCCTGGCCAGGCACCCCCTGGTGGGGCACCGTCCGCGCTCGCGAGCCTCTGCGGTGCAGCGCTGGGGACCACGCGGACGCAGGCGCAGGCGCAGGGCGGCGCGCACCACGAACACTACCACGGCGACCACCTGGCTCTCCCTCCTGCCTGCCTGAAAGCTGCTCCGGCTCCGGGTCAAAACAGCCTCTGCCTGCCGCGGGGGACTCTGCAGGGTACCATCGGGCGCAGGGGTGCGGTCTGGGAAAAGGAAGCGTCCGAGGAGCGCAGGCGGTGAAGGCTGCACAGCCGCCCGAAAGCGCCGGCGCCTGCGACCATCAAACACGGCAG
The DNA here is from genome assembly GCF_902686445.1 of Sciurus carolinensis. Lineage (NCBI taxonomy): Eukaryota > Metazoa > Chordata > Mammalia > Rodentia > Sciuridae > Sciurus > Sciurus carolinensis. The sequence goes on from NC_062225.1 coordinate 1,286,188, forward strand.
AGACCGGGAATCTGGTGGCGCAGACCTGCCTTCTCAACGGCTGGGGAGGCTGAGGCAGGAGGATCGCAAGTTCAAGTTCAGCCTCAGCAACTCAGAGAGGCCCTGTCTAAAACTAAAAAAATATGCGCTGGGGATGTGGCTCAGTGGTTAAACGCCCCTGGGTTCAGTCTTCACAAAAAAAGGCTAAGAGGCAATTTATGAGTTTTGCTGCAGTTTCTAAAAACTGCTCAACATGCCGTTTACTTACATTCAAATGTCTTTAATTGCTCGGAATATTTTAAGAGGCTCACTTGAAAAATAAATTCATAGTTTTCCATTTCTAAGAATCTGCTCAATGGAAATGCACATTTGGTTCAGAGTCATTCGCATGCACGGGTGTGTTCAGAGGGAAATGCAGAGAAAAGCAAAGGGATGCAAAACCCCAAGAGCTCGGCCCCGGGGGCATGCTGCCTAAGCCAGGGTTCCGCCTGGAGGGCCACAGTCCAGCAGGGGACACCAGGGGCTGCCTAAGCCAGGGTTCCGCCTGGAGGGCCACAGTCCAGCAGGGGACACCAGGGACTGCCTAAGCCAGGGTTCCGCCTGGAGGGCCACAGTCCAGCAGGGGACACCAGGGACTGCCTAAGCCAGGGTTCCGCCTGGAGGGCCACAGTCCAGCAGGGGACACCAGGGGCTGCCTAAGCCAGGGTTCCGCCTGGAGGGCCACAGGCCAGCAGGGGACACCAGGGGCCGCCTAAGCCAGGGTTCCGCCTGGAGGGCCACAGTCCAGCAGGGGACACCAGGGGCCGCCTAAGCCAGGGTTCCGCCTGGAGGGCCACAGTCCAGCAGGGGACACCAGGGGCTGCCTAGCCAGGGTTCCGCCTGGAGGGCCACAGTCCAGCAGGGGACACCAGGGGCTGCCTAAGCCAGGGTTCCGCCTGGAGGGCCACAGTCCAGCAGGGGACACCAGGGGCCGCCTAAGCCAGGGTTCCGCCTGGAGGGCCACAGTCCAGCAGGGGACACCAGGGGCCGCCTAAGCCAGGGTTCCGCCTGGAGGGCCACAGTCCAGCAGGGGACACCAGGGGCCACCTAAGCCAGGGTTCCGCCTGGAGGGCCACAGTCCAGCAGGGGACACCAACATTGACCAACGATCGCCATGGAGACGCTGGTCAGACCTGAGCTCACATCCCTGTTGGGAATCCTGCCCACTGTACCCTGAAGGGAGGTGGGGCCACCTGCCACTGCATAGGCTGGACATCACCTCCCCAGGGCAGCCTCCTCACCTCCCAAGACAGCCTCCTCGCCTCCACACAGCCTCCTCACCTCCACACAGCCTCCTCACCTCCACACAGCCTCCTCACCTCCCACACAGCCTCCTCACCTCCCACACAGCCTCCTCGCCTCCACACAGCCTCCTCACCTCCACACAGCCTCCTCACCTCCCCAGCACAGCCTCCTCACCTCTGAGCAGTCTCCTCACCTCCCACACAGCCTCCTCACCTCTGAGCAGTCTCCTCACCTCCCACACAGCCTCCTCACCTCCACACAGCCTCCTCACCTCCCACACAGCCTCCTCACCTCTGAGCAGTCTCCTCACCTCCCACACAGCCTCCTCACCTCCACACAGCCTCCTCACCTCCACACAGCCTCCTCACCTCCACACAGCCTCTTCACCTCCACACAGCCTCCTCACCTCCACACAGCCTCCTCACCTCCACACAGCCTCCTCACCTCCACACAGCCTCCTCACCTCCCACACAGCCTCCTCACCTCCCACACAGCCTCCTCACCTCCACACAGCCTCCTCACCTCCCAAGACAGCCTCCTCACCTCCACACAGCCTCCTCACCTCCACACAGCCTCCTCACCTCCCACACAGCCTCCTCACCTCTGAGCAGTCTCCTCACCTCCCACACAGCCTCCTCACCTCCACACAGCCTCCTCACCTCCACACAGCCTCCTCACCTCCCACACAGCCTCCTCACCTCCCACACAGCCTCCTCACCTCCCACACAGCCTCCTCACCTCCACACAGCCTCCTCACCTCCCAAGACAGCCTCCTCACCTCCACACAGCCTCCTCACCTCCACACAGCCTCCTCACCTCCACACAGCCTCCTCACCTCCCACACAGCCTCCTCACCTCCACACAGCCTCCTCACCTCCCACACAGCCTCCTCACCTCCACACAGCCTCCTCATCTCCTACACAGCCTCCTCACCTCCCACACAGCCTCCTCACCTCTGAGCAGCCTCCTCGCCTCCACACAGCCTCCTCACCTCCACACAGCCTCCTCACCTCCACACAGCCTCCTCACCTCCACACAGCCTCCTCGCCTCCACACAGCCTCCTCACCTCTGAGCAGCCTCCTCGCCTCCACACAGCCTCCTCACCTCCACACAGCCTCCTCACCTCTCAGGACAATGTCCCCAACTCCCTAGTCCTGTGGCAGCCATGCCTGGCTGGGGACAGCCCGGTGTCCTTGCACAGACAACAGGCATGCATGTGCAGAAGTTACGTGAGGGCCCCACAGCCAGAGGCAGCCGTCTGCACGACACGGAGAGGCCTCGGAGAGGCCACGTCAGCGACACTGTGTTCCTGGACTGCAGCCTCCAGTACTGTGAGGAGTAGACGTCTGTCCTTCAAGCCCCCAGCCTCTGGTGTCGTGCTGCGATGGCCCAAGCAGCCGACCAGCGACCGAGGACGTGTCTCGACACGGCAGACAGAACACGAGCCGGCCCGAGTCTCGCTCCTGGGTGCACACGTCTCCCAGTGGTCGACACCGATCCGAGCGCGACTGTGATCTAGGGCACATGGTCACGGGTCAAAGCGTCGACCTTAAGAAAGAGGACTGGCCACGCCTGACCTAATCAGAAGACCTCAAGGCAGCTCTGCTGCTCGAAGGAGGGGTCACGCTGCAAGGAGGCGGGTGACCTCCAGGACCTCAGAGTGGCCGCACTTGACGGCCAACAAGGAAACGTGGCTTCAGCTGTGCAACTACAGGGACCTGAACATAACCATCAATAATGCAGAAGCTGGGAGGCAGGTTCTCCCCAGAGCCGCGGGAAGGCCAGTGTTTGACGCCAGTCTGGCAAGGCCTGAGCAGGGAACTTGGGTGCACCCTCTCCAGATTCCGGCCCGTACCACCGTGAGGTTCTGACTGGTGGTGCCAAGTGCGTGGAGACCTGTTGCTCAGCAACATCCAGTACGTACATCATCAAATTCCAACAGTAAGTGGAGACAAATCCGCAGTGACGTGAGGCTCAAATGACAGAGCAAAGGAAGCAGATGTTCTTGGGTAAGAACTCGGCACACGAGTGTTTCTTCTACTATTTTTATCTTTCTGACTTTTTGCAAGTTTGAAATCATTTCCAAATTAAAAGAAATAAAGAAATCCCTGTTCTGCTGCTCTCTAGCCAGCTGAGACCACTGCTGGCCACTAAGAGCCTGGGGTGAGACCACTCTAGTGGGACTCTTCCTCGTGGTGGTGAGAGGTACGGGGGCGTGAGGACCGAGGACTCGCTAAGCTCTGAGCACTGGGCGACCTTGGGCTCCGCCTGCCACCCTGCCTTCACCTGCCGCCTCACAAAGCCCTAGAAAAGGAGGAAGGGAGAAGCCGGTTGCTGGAGGCCACAGGCTGGGCCTGGGGCCACATCCACCACTAACGGATAAGCAGATGCTGTGCCTTCGGGGTGGGACAGGAGGCTGGAGGAGGCCTCGGCCTCTTCCCTGTCTGCTCCGAATATTCCGCAGTAAAAACCACCCAGGTATCATTTCAGACAAAGCCACACTTCCTAGTGGCAGAGCCTGAGCCAGCGTGGGAGCAAGCCCGATCCTAGCAGCTGAGACCCCAAAGACCTGGGCTGTTTTCTGCCGCTGCCACCCAAGGACTTACGGGGGAATAGGCTCCAGTCCCCAGGCAGGTCTTCCTGCTCATCTCCTGTGCCCACCGCTGCTGGGTCTTCTGGACGGGACACCTGGCACTGACCCTGGGCTGGAGCAGGGCACCCTCAGGCCTGCTCTGGGGCTCAGCGTCCTGTCCATCCGCCCCACAGAACCGTCCCTCTTTCCTTCTCCAAGGTCCACATCAGAGCTGCTTCCCTGGGCAGCCTGGCTCCCTCCCCCACTCCTCAGGAGAGCCCACCTGAACCTCCAGCATGGGGCCTGCCGGGTCCCCTGAGGTGCCCCTGCCTGTTTTGGGGGCACCGTGTTCAAGAGCACTTTCTCTCGCAGCTCGTTCACCCTCTTCACTCCCTTCCCCTCCTGGGGCCCCTGTGCTGGGGTCCCACAACCAACTTCTACGTGCCCCCAGGAGCCCTGGGGTACCGTCTGATCCCGTCTGCTCACACTCTGCTCTCGGCACCCGGGTAGCGGCACGCATGCCGCCTCTTCACCCGAGTGTTCAGTGTGCGTTTCTTTATTAATTGTTTTATTTTTAGGTGCTGAGAGTCCCTTATTTTGTTCATTATTTTCATGCAGTGCTGAGTCGAACCCAGTGACTCACACGTGCCAGGCAAGCGCTCTGCCCCTGAGCCCAGCCCAGCCCTCAGGTGCGTTTCCACGAGACCTTCTCTGCTCTTTCCAGGTGAGTTACTTGGTCAGGACGTCACCGCAGACTTCATGCTGTCACCCGACCCACAGGCTGCATCCCGGTGGTGCCAGTTGTCTTCACGCTGTCCTCTAGAGCAAGAACAAAACCAAGACCCAGGGTCCAGGAGGCCGCCCGCTCGGACAGCGCGTGGACTGGACCAGCAGCGTCCGGCCTGTCCGTGGCCTGGCTCCCTGTCCGGGGAGCTCTGGTGAGACTTCTGCCGCCTGCTCACGAGCTGCTCTCCTCGCAGGCTTCAACTCCATCGCCCACAGGGACCGAGGACAGGGGAGCCAGTCCTGCCTCCTGCGGGTGACCAGCTGGTGGGTTGGAAGCACCCACCAGGCAGAGGTGCGGCCCGCCCAGCTGAAGCAAGACGCTACCTCTACCCGTGCTTCCTAGGGGGTCTGCAGGCGCCCACACTGTCATGCATCCTCCACAGGGAGACCCCGCCCAGCCTCTGGCTGCATCTTTAGGGGGATGATGGCCTCCCACTGCACGGTGCATGTGGCCATTATCAGTGCACGTGCACCGTATTTACAAATATGTAAGGACGCACGTAAAACCAAAGTCAAATGAAGTACTGAGCACAAGCACCCAGTTCCCAATAAGTAGAAGGCTCTGCTGTTTCTTCTGCTACCACTGCAACCATTGGACATGATTTAGGAAATGCCAAGACCCCAGCCTACAGCTTCCACTCCCCTGTGTTCAAGCTCTGCCTACAGCAGGGACACAGCTGGAGCAGGGCCACGGGGGTCAGGGTGCTGGCTGCCACACGGTACAAACCACAGGGAGTCCATCAAGCCTGCCGCCCAAACCAACTCCGCCTCCACTGGTTCTGAGTCAGCCCAGGTCCCACCCGTCCAGGAACCAGCCTCCCAAGAGGCTTCTGCAGGGGCCTGGACGCTCCTCACCACGACCCCTAACTCCCAGACAGATCTCTGGCCACTTCACACCTTGAAAGTCTCCTCTGTCCCTCCAGGATCTCAAATTCGACTGTCCTTTAAACATGAGATGGCTTTCAAAGGACGCCAGTCCATTAGGAAGCCCCAGGCTAGAGGGAAGCAGCAGCAACTTAGTTCACTCATTCGACATGCACTTATTGAGTGCCTCAGGTATGCAGGCCTATGAAGATAAAGAATGCTGAGGTCTCTACTCTCAGGGGATCAGACAGTCGTACACAAAGATAAAGGCTGAAGGTCAGAGCCACAGAGAGGCTCAAGTAGGCCTGAGCTTGCTCAAGCCCCAGTCCCACCCACCCCTGGAGCCCCAGGCACCCAGGATGAATGGACCCCACTGCTGTCCAGTGCCACCCCTCTGGGTTGCTCCTGGGCCCTGGGCTCCTCCACACAATCGGGGGCTCCTGGAGGCAGGCCGAGCAGGCGCATTCTCCCCTCTCAGCTGATTGTGTCCAGGCGGCCCGGGTCTCCGCGGCGCATGAATGCCCCTGAATGGGCCCATTCAGCCTGATGGACAGGGGCTGAAAGCCGCGTGCACACAAAAGCCACCGGGCAGCCGGGAGGCTCCAGCCCGGGGTTGCCCACGGGAAGGGAGGCCATCCTGCCACAAAGCAGCGTGGCGCAGAGACGGGGCCGTGCTTTCAATGGCCTCCTCGGGGCCACCGAGAGCACACCGCCCCGCGCTGTCGCTGTGCAAAGGACGGCGCTCCGCAGAGAAGCCGCAGCTGGGAGCCGAGGCCCACACCCACCAGGCGCCCGACCAGGCGAGCAGCACCTTCTCTCCCCATGCCACGCGCACACCATCAACGCCCCCTCGGTGGCCTCTGGGGCTCTGTCACCGGTCACCAAGAAAAATGATCTCCAAGGGACATGGCCAGGGTTCCAACGGGGACCGGGAGACAGCGACCTGTCCTTGTGTCATGCACACTCCAGGAACAAACCCCAGGTGCCGTCTGGGTGTGTGAGTGGGACGGGGGGGTCCCGACCCTGACCCTGGGCTGCTCGGGGAGGGCTGCCCACACCCGGCCACAGTGGCTCCTGGGGAAGGTGACTTGCAGCTTCCACAATGACCTCATGTCATCACGAGGCCCTCAAGTGTGTCCTGGCCATGCAGGACAGTAACGCGGAGTGAGATCACCCGCTCCTGGCAGGCTGCTGTGATGGTCTCCTCGGCCTCGGCCCAGAGGTGCCACCCAGGGAGGACCCGTGACTCCGTGACAGTTTTCCTAAGGGGACACTAACCGTTCAGGCCAGCTTTGTGAGCAAAGCAGGATGACAGGTATCCAGGCACCATACCGCCTCTCTCCCTCTTATTTTTCTGGTACTGGGGATTGAACCCAGGGGCTTTCAAGCACTGAGCCACATCCCCAGCCCTTTATTATATATACCTATATATATACACACACATGAGACACGGTCTCGCTGAGGCTGGCCTTGAATTTGCCATCCTCCTCCTGCTTCGGCCTCCCAAGCCACTGGGATCACAGGTGGGCGCCACTGTGTCCGGCCACCGTTGCTTCTGTGGGCATTTAATTCTACTTTCTAAATAATGCCACAATTCAACAAAAGTTTAAAAGGACAGAAAAAGCACACAATAAACACCGAGAAACCCGCATCCCAAGCCCACGCAGTAGCGTCTGGCCTCCTCGGCCTTGGGTGCAGGGTCTTTTAAGAAAGGAGAGCGAGCCACTGACGTTGGGGCGAAGGAGGATGCAAGATTGCTCTGTTTCCTTCACATCTCGAACTCACTGCAGATCCACGAGAAGCTGAAGAGATGCACGGGAGGCACAGGGTCTGGGCTGCCCAGGTCTCCCTGCTGTGAGGCCCTTGTGGGGGGCGGCTCTGAGTGATTTTATGACTTACATGTGTAGCTCTCCCCCACACTGGGCACATGCTCCACCGTGGGGCCATGGACCAGCCCCTTCGGATTGTCCTTCCAGGCAGGGACTGGCTAGGATGTGCAGGATGGCCTTGAACTTTCATGGCCTGTGGCCTACCACCTCACCCAGCTCCACGGGTAGCCTGTGCCAACGCCACAGGAAGGCACCAACCTGCACCATCACACGCACCTGCAGGCCACCCCCTCACAGTGTCACCGACCCTCGTCCCCCACTCCAGCCCCTGGTCCCTAACCTCCTCCCCTAATGATTGCCGTCGGTGCAAGAGGGTGGCATGGGGCCCTAGAGACGAGACGTCTCCTTCAGCGGGATGTCCTCGGGGCTCCTTGTGCCGCTGGTGGGGTCAGGAGCATGCTCCGGATCACCGCGTCTGCTCCGTGGTACGTGGTTTGTTCAGCCGCTCCCGTGGGCGACCTGGCTGCTGGCCTGTGGCCATCCTGATTACAGGTGCTAGGGACATTCACAGGGGCATTCCTTTATGAACATACGAGAAAGGCCCTAGGAAAGCCAAGACAGTTTTTAAAACGAGCGGAGGAGCCTCTCTTCCAAGGGCACATGCCTGCAGTGCCTGGTGCCAGCCTGGGATTGGCAGGGGCCGATGGGGGACAGGGGCACAGCAGGGAACTGGAGAGCCTGCTGAGTCGGGGCAACTCAGAGGTGAGAGCAGCTTCTCAAGATGGTGCCTGAGCAACCGGACATCCAAGAGGGTCAGCCTCGATCTCACCCGGACATCCAAGAGGGTCAGCCTCGCCATCATCCATGAAGAACCAACTTGAGGCTGGGGATGTAGCTCAGTGGGTAGGGTGCCTGCCTCGCAAGCACAAGGCCCTGGGTTCGGTCCCAGGATCAACGGAAAGTGTAACACTATAAAACTTTTAGCAAAAAACTTAGGGCACCTGGAAATACCTGAATTCTGTAATTTGCAGGCCCTAGTTAGAGTCTTTCTTTAGCAACCCTCGCTAGTCTGTCTCAGTGTCCGAGTCTGGTGAAATTCCACCTTTAGATGGTCACATCTTCGGCTTAAAGGATCATCCAGACAGTTCCTCTGTGAGAGATAAGAAGGGCAAGCACGCGTCTTGGGACATATCAGAGCATCAAGTCCTCTCTGCTGACAGCCCAGAGGAGGCTTGGAGGACATGAACGGAAGTGAGCCTGGAGAGTGAAGAACGACGACACCAAATCAGCTTTTCCAAAATCTGCCCCAGGCCAGGCCCCTCTGGGAGGGCGGCTGGAGGGTGCTCCCGAGCTGCACCCGGCAGCATTCCCGGACACTCCTACCAGGAACCCAAGCAGACCTCCGCCCGTGAGGTCTCCTGGTCAGACATGAATCTGGCTCAAAGCGACAGGAAGGACAGCACACTGACCACCTGCCAGTACTTCCCTGCAGGGCCTGCGATGTCTCTGGGACCTGTCACCAACTTCCCACCAACGCCAGCAAGTGCCTTCACCCCAGACTTCTAGAAACACATTTATCATCAGGGCTAATTTGGGAGACGCGACGGGAGCCCTGTGGCCATGGCCATGGGGTCCCCCAGGTCACGGGCTTGTCACACAGACGAGGAGCGAGCACCAGCGACATGACAGGAAGGCGTGTGCACCCAGGTGTGTGGTCCCAGCAGCTCAGCGGCCGCCACGGCCCGCCCTTCCCGCCCTTCCCGCCCGGACGGGAGGAGCAGAGAAGGTGGGCACTCTCACAGCGCCCTGGTGTGAACCTGTGGTTGGGGCATAAAAACCCTGTGGTCACCCTGCCTGGGAGGGCCCCGGGGCCTGAGAGCAGGCAGCAGAGCAGAGGCCGGCTCCGCCAACGTGGCCATGCACCAGGCCTCCTGCCCTCCTCTCAGCCGGTGGTCACGAGATCCACCGCAGGCCATCAGCCGCTGCTCCACAAACTGCCCTGACCCGGGCCGGGGGCTACACACCCAGAGCAGTGCCACGCCACAGCCTGGTTTCCAGGCTGGCCCTCAGGACCTCGCTGACCGCGGCCAGTGCAGGCCCTCCTGACGCCGGTCCCTCAGGTATCTCCTCGCCCCGCCCAGGAGTCACGCTCCTAAGGAGCACGAAACCTTCAGGGTCATGGAAGACGCCGAGGGGGGCAAGAGCGCACCAGCCGTGCAGCGGACACCCGGACGCCCCAGAACCTGTCGCTGAGCTTTGCTGTGAGACTTCGAGCAGGCCCTTGGCATCTCTGAACACACTTCCTCATTCCAGAAATACCAGGTCAGGGGAGGGAGCCGTGCCTTCCAGGGGTGCTGGCAGGAAGGGAAGGGGCAGCTCGCGTGACGCCCACACGCCTGGCCTAGCAGGAGGCAGGCCAAGCAGCCCGGCTTCTGACGCGGGCAGGCCAGGGAGAGCGGGGCCGCCCCAGAGGGCACAGTCACCGAGAGCCCAGCCCCGCGCTGGGGCAGGTGGGCCACTCAGGCCCAGCACAGTGGCATCCCGGGGGCAGCCCAGGCGCTGTGGCCCTGTGTGTACACGTTTCGTGGAGGGGGCAGTCGCGCTGCCCGGTCAGGAGCCCGTTCCACCTGCAGGTTGTGAGGACTGGAGCTGCAGACTCTGCAATGGCCACTATGGACACCGCTGTCCTGCAAGCTGGCCCGTTGTCCCGGCTCCCTCCACGCCATCTGGGCACCAGACCACACGTCTAAGCAGGATCTGCGGTCACCCTCGCCGCCGGAGTCCAGAACCCGGCTCCTGCCTGCCTGCAGGAACCAACTCTGAGAATAGCAGGTCCAGCCCTGTCCTCTGGGTGCCACCTCAGGCCTTCGCAGCCTGCTGAAGATCCGGGCTCCCCCTTTCTTCCGGACCCATCTCCTCCGAGAGCCATTCGCCAGTGGAATCTCCCCTGGGAGCACTCCGGTGCCTCTGCGCCCAGCAACCTGAGGCCCAGCCCTGCCCTGGAACGCCACGCGGCGTCCACCGAGACCCACAGCCAACGCCAGCAGGGGCTCAGCGGCCCAGAGGCTGCACCCCCTCCCAGCCCTTCGCCATCATCCATTTGCCCAAGTCCCGCTGACCGGCATCCCCAGAGGGAAGCCCGAAGCTCCGGAGGGGGCTGGGCAGCAGAGCTGGTGGGCGGCTCTCCGCCCCGTGGGCACCGCGCCTGGACTGCAGCAGACTCGCGGCCCCACGTTGGCACCTCCCCTCAGACGAGCTCGCTGACGACGGCCTGGAGTCCTGTTCCCTGGGGCCCTCGGCGCGCTGGGCACAGGCAGAGACCACCACCTGCCGCTTCGCCCGCGTCACAGGACAGCCGGCGCCCGTGGCCAGGACGGAGCGCACATGCCCGCCGCCAGGTGGGCCAGCGGGGCTCTGGGCTCCCAGCCACCGGCCCAGAGACTGGCCCAGTGATGGCCAGAGCAGGCCTCCAGGAGGGGCTGGGGAGGGGGCCGGGCAGAGCAGGGCTGGGGGCAGCGGGGGCTCCTCCCCGGCCGGGCTCCCCGAGGCTGGCTCACACCACCGCGAGCGGGGCCATCGGGAGCGAGCTCGCCCACCATCTGCCTGTGCGCGGCCACCTGCGGGCCAGGGTGAGACCTGGAACCCGGAGCCACCAGGAGAGCCAGGCGCTGGGCCACCTCGGGCAGAGACGGTGCTGCGCTGCTTCAGGTTCCCGGGTCACCGGGGGCGCCCCTCGCCCCGTCTCCTGGCCGGAAGCTCCAGGGGGAACCACCACAAGGCCCAGAGCAGGGTTCCCAGCGCCTGTGCCCCGGAGCAGGGGCATGACTGGCATCTGCCACGTGCTGGCAACACACGTTCCCTGGTCCCGCTGGGGATGGACCCAGCCACCCGCGCCTCACTAACCCTTGGTGGTCCCCAGACGCCCTCCGAGGGCTCAGGCAGAGCCACCGCTCGCGGTGACCGAGTGAGACAAGCTCGTGACGAGCCGTCCCGGGGTGACTTTCTAGGGGCGAAACTGACCCAACACTGCAAGAGCGGTCGCGTCTGCCCACCTCCCGCCCGCCCACCTCCCACCCGGGGTTCCCACCGCCAGAAGCTGCAGCTCAAGCCCGGAGGGCGTGGACTGGGTCCTCCACGCTGGCCAAGCTGCGCTCAGGAGCCCCTTGCCCACTTTGGCGGCTCGGGCAGCCTGGCTGGCGTGGCACCGGCAGGATCGGATGGCCACCCTGCCCCCGCAGCGGCTTCAGGTGGGTGCTGGAGAGCGAGCGTGGGCACCTAGACACGGCACCCCCAGCAGCACTGCTGCTGCAGACCCCACGGCCCACGGGCCCCGCTGACGGGCAGGGCCAGCTCCCAGGGCCTCGCTCCCCAGCCAGCTTTCCCTCTCCTCTCCTTGGAAATCCCACTGCCTCCCTGAGGTCCCCGCACAACCTGCCTCCGCTGACATGCCCTGGCTGCTCTCCCGCATCCCCTGGCGCCCTGGCCCCCTGTGTCCAAGATTCCCAGCATGGCGTGGCCATGGCCTGGCCTGCCCCACGGGGCCAGTTTCACGCAGAGCTGCGTCTCCCGGTGACACCGGTTCTTGAGGCCGGGGCTGCTCTGGCCTGTCTTCCTCGTGCCGCAGCCTCGGCTCCAGACACGGGCACTCGTGAAAGTCACCGCCCAGGTGAGCCTGGAAACAGGTGGCTGTGACGCTGCCCGCCTGCCCAGGTCAGCGCCGCGTCTGCTGGGCATGGTGCGTCCCGCCCTCCTGCACAGAATCCCCTCCCTTTGCTGTCCGCCTCTTGCTCTCAAGGAAGAATGCTCGACCTGGTCATCGGCGCCCCCGGCTCTCCTACCCACCCACGCCTGCTGCCCAGGCAAGTGGGGTCTGTGCCCAGCACTGGGCCTTTCCCTGGGCGACTTTAAGGGCTGTGGGTCAGGTCCTCACATGCCCAACCCCACAAGAAGCTCGTTCCCTCCTGGGCCCACGCACACGCCGCGCTGGCCACTCCCGTTGGGCAGGTCTGTTCACCACGAGGTCACCTCCCTCTTCTGTAAGTCTCTCCCCAGCCCCTAAAGGAAGCCCAGGCCAAGCAGAGCCACGGGGTGCAGGACACCTGAGCCAGCCCTCGGGAGCTGCAGAGGCAGGCCGGGTGCCCTGGTCCCCTCGGCAGGGCAACGGAGTCCACAGGCCCTTCACAAGCAGGGCCTCAGAAAGCCGGCAAGGAAGAGCCCCACCCCTGCTGTCCGCTGGCTGCAAACTGCAGCTCCCAGAGCCTCGGGGTCCCCACCCGACACTGGGTTGACCCAGGTGCTGACCGCCGTCCTCCCACTGTCCTGGATGGCGGCAGGGACGGACGGCGCCTGCAGCGTAGGACACGCCCCAGGGCGAGCTGCCCTGTGAGAAGGCTGTTATCTCCTCAGGCCTTCCGCAGACCAGCAGCCCCCGAGGGTCATGAGAGGTGGCCCAGAGCCAGCCAGGAGCGCACGGCTCCCTGAGGTTTGCAGTGTGGACCGAGAAGACTCGGGGTCAGGGGTTACAACAATCTGTGGGGGATGCCAAGGTGCACGTGTGGTGGGTCTGGCCCCAGTGAAATGGCCGTGCTCAGGCAAGGCAAGTGGACACCCAGCAGACAGCGGGACCTGGCCAGCACGCTGCTGCCCAGAGTCCACCACACACTGCAGCTGGGGACTCGGCATGCAGACCCAGCCCAACCTAGAGCCCCTGTCCCAAACCTGTCTCCTGGGCCCTCTCCAGGTGGTGCCTCTGGGCCTGGGCAGTGACGCCACAGGACAGTGAGACCTCATGGCCCCCGCAGCCACCGGACACTAACTCCAGAGATCTTTGGGAGCCAAAGGCACCCAGAGGAACAGGTCTGAAGGGCGGGCGTCCGCAGCCGCTCTTCACGCAGCATCAACGAGGACTCAAGAGAGGATATGCTGCTTTGTTTCAAAAGAAGGTGAGAAAGCTTCTCTTAAGCACGTGTCACGGGAAACGCTTAGCTCGCCAAGTCCCGCCAAGTCCCACCGGCTGAAAGAAGCGAGGTTGACGATACAAGAGGACTTTGTCCTCCCAGGCAGGAACCCTGCGCTGCGGCGGGTGCCGGGGCCTCCGGGACCAGTGTGCACGGCAGGGTCAGAGCCCAGCGGCAGGACCCAGCCACAATCCCAGCCACGATCCCACGACGGCCCTCAGCTGGAGGAACCCCCCCAGAGTGGCACTGCCACACTTCCTGGCCCTCTGGCAGCTCTGAAGGGAGGTGGACAGAGTCCAAGCCTGAGTGTGCTCCCCTGGACCGGTATCCAAAGTCCGGCTTGGACCCACAGGAGCTGAAAGTCCCCAGGGTCCCCCAGGCCCTGAGAGGGGACTGGGTGGAGAGCCAGCCGTCCAGCACGCGGGTCGCCTTGTTCCACGCCTGCTCCCTGCGTAGCTGGCAGCGAAGGAAGCAAAGGAAGTTGGGCTCCGTGCCCTACACCTGCCACTCCGGCCACTTAGGAGGCTGAGGCTGGAGGACCACCCATTCAAGGCCAACCTGGGCAACTTAGCAAGGCCGTCTAATATAAAGACACTTAAAAAAGGGCTGGGGATATAGCTCAGTGGTAGCGTGTCCCTGGTTCAGTTCCCAGTACCAACAAAGAAGAACAAAAGAAAACCCCTCCCACAGCGGGTGGCAGGCAGGGGGCCGTGAGCGTGGTGAGTGTGCGACATGGGCCACCCTCCCTTCCCAGCAGGGCTCTCACAGGCCCTGCCCGCTGGTGGTGCTCAGGCCAGCCCTCTCCCCGTCCCACCTGCCTCCCGACTCCCCACTCTCTCACCCCCGACAGTCGCAGAGACCCCACCCCTGGAATTTCCAAACAGCCCTGACCGTCAAGCCGAGGCCTCCAGACTCCAGCCTCAGCCAGGCCTGGACACGACCATCCACACTGGCAGGCCTTAGTGTCCCTGTCCACGTAGGACGACCCGCCACCTGACCCGCACTGGCAGAAGGTCCTGTTCCTGACCGGAGAGCGACTCCTGGAGGCGTGACCTGAGGCTGGGGTCCATCCACGGCCGCCCACATGGCTGTCCCCCAGCCCCGCTCTCCTGGAACAGGCACAGGAGGGCGCGACGGTGAGGACTGTGACCTGGAAGTCACGTGAGTCCACCCTGGGAAGAGGCAGGCGGTACCAGGGCGGTGGTCCAGGGAAGGAGACGGCTGGACACACAAGCCCTGTCCACACCCAGGTAAGCAAGCCCGCACAGCGGCCAGCACCTGCCGGTGCAGACACAGCAGGCGAGCGAGGACACTGTCCTGCCTCCTCCCGAGGGACCCAGGTTGGCAGGGCCTCCCTCTCACTCGCCACAGCCGGCGTCTCGGCAGCTGCTCCCTCCCCGCTGCCACCCCCAGAGGGAGACGCTTGTGCTCCTCAGCCCTGGCCGCTTGTGCTCCTCAGCCCTGGCCGCGCAAGGCCCAGAGCAGCGGGGAAGCTCCTCGGGTGACGAGGAAACCAGGGGTGAAGCTGCTCGGGTGACGGAGGAAACCAGGTGGGTCACGCCCTGACAGGAAAGGCCCAGATGAAAACAGGTTCGTAAGGTGGAAGAGCAAAGCCTCTCTTCCCTTTTTGATGTAGCGTGGCTGACTCGAACTTTGGACTTTAATATCATCTAAACACGTGACAAACATCACATTACGGACTGCATGATCGTGTGCCCCCAAACTCCCAGGCTGTGATCTGCTGTGATGGCGCTGGGAGGTGAACCTCTGAGCAGCCGGCAGGCCGGAAGGGTGAGTCCTGGTGAATGGGATCAGTGTCCTCATGAGAAGAGGCCGGGGCGGGGGTAGCTCAGTGGCAGAGCACTCGCCTAGCCCATGCAAAGGCCCTGGGTTGAAACCCGATACTGGAAAATAAATAAATAAATAAAAACAAAGAAGGCCAGGTGCAGTGGTGTGCACCTGTGATCCCAACAGCTCTGGAGGCTGAGGTAGGAGGATCCTAAATTGGAGGCCAGCCTGGGCAATTTGGCGAGACCCTGTCTCAAATTTAAACGACAAAGAACCAAGAACACATAAGAGCCAGAGAGCCGGCCACTCCATCCAGCATGTGAGGAGGCGAGGACAGAGAGCCAGCCACTCCATCCAGCATGTGAGGAGGCGAGGACAGAGAGCCAGCCACTCCATCCAGCACAGCATCTGCGGGGGCAAGGGACCCAGCACTCAGCAACCTGGAGGACAGCCCTCAGCACGCCCAACAACCTGTCACTCAAACTCAGACTCCACCCTCCAAACGGAGGCTCCCTGGTGCTCAGCGGGGGGCAGTTTATGGCAGCCCATGGACAGTCAGCCCAGGCTCCGGGGCCCACTGGACTCCTGGAATGTGGATCATGCAATCTGCAGAAAACCACTATTTCAGCAGGAGAGGGACGGTGGGCGAGGTCACAGCCCCGGGGAACTAGGTCTCCGAGGCTCCAAGCCTCCCAGCCCAGCAGGTGGAAGGGGTGCAGACTCACCCTGGGGCTCCAGGCGGTGCAGGGGAAGAGCTGTCCGACTGGAAAGGGATGGCCGAGGCTGGCCTCCACCCGGCTGTGGGGGACACCTCTGCACACAGGCCTGTGAGCTCAGGTGCGGGTGCGAATCTTGCCACGGGCTTCAAGGTGAACGGGGCTCGAACGGCACCTCAAACCCAGATCTCCCAGGGCCACCCACGCGCCGCACCGGGGCTTCCAGGTGGGCTGTCGCAGGAGGAGCCAGGGAGGCCGAGGCCCCGGGGCAGCTGCCTCCACGTCCTGGGCCCCAGTCACCCTGGCGACGCTCCCGCGGTGGAGGTGGGGAGGCCCTGGCCCCTCTCCAGCCAGCACAGGCTCCAGCAGGAGGCCCCACCGCCCCCCAATCCAGCCCCAGCGAAGACGCAGGGAACGGCCAGCCGGGGAAGAGTGGCCTGTGCACGTGGGTAGCGGGGGAGCCGAGGTGGCCGAGCGAGACCACCAGCCTGTGAGGCCCCGTCACGTCCACGCGCGGGCTCCGGATGGGCCCCTCCTGGCCTTCCCTGCCTCTCTGCTCACTGCCACCTCCACATCGACAGGGCCAGGAAATGAGGTCACCTGAGCTACCTACCCACCAGGAGGTCAAAGTCGGGGAGCAGATGAAGGGTGGACACTGAGTGGTGGTCTCGGTCACCCAGGCCCCCTGCCGAGGCTCCAGGCCGTGAAAGGGGAGGGAAGAGCGGGTGGTGACATCACGGGCACCGACCTCGGGCCACAGTCAGGGTTTGCTCGAGGCCGTGACAACATGGAGCACACAAACCCCACTGTGGGGCCAGACAGGGACCTGCTGGGCCAGTGACCAGGACACGAAGGAGGCTGGACCCCAGCAGAGTGTGCGGAAAGTTAGATGCGCTCAAGACCAATGGACGAGCGGCGGTAAAGACTGGAGGGCAGCCAGGGGAGGAGGCTGCCTGTGGGGCTCTGAAGCGCTAGGTCAGCACTCCAAGGTCAGAGCAGAGCACACAGATGACCCCACATAGCACACCAGCGCAGAAAGGCCCCGGAGGCAGGGGAAGGCCACGTCTGAAGTGGACAGCGACCAGTTGAAGAGACGTGCCCACCCTCACCATGCCAGGGGGCCTTGTCACCCCCCTTGAGAAACACACTCACATCAGGCCTTCCATTAGATGTCCAAGTGGCTCAGCAGGAGCCAAAACACAGAAAGAACTGCATGTTCACCAACTGATGGGTGGGTGAGGATGTGGTATGTCCATGCGAGGGAATAGTATTCAGCCATAAAAAGGAACCAAGTAGTAACATGTGGCTCGAGAGCCCTGAGAACACAAGTGGAAGGAGCCAGGAAAGGACCACTGCTCTGTTACGTGGCATATGCAGGAGACAGGGCGAGAAGCCAGGGGTGGCCATGGGTGGAGACGAGAGAGGAGAGGCTGCCAGGCTCTGCAGGTACACCGTGCTGCTGGACTTCGTGAACTGTAGGCATGCCAATCTCAATCAAGTTGTCATTTAATAGCCGGCTCCCTAGGAGTTTCTGTAACCGTCTCTGCCATTCTCCTGTCTTTCTTCTTCACCCATGATCCGGCTTGCCATCTTAATTGTTGACGGGTGGCACCTCTGATGTATGAAGACCACGGTGCCCACCCACAAAGGCTCCCTGTCTGTCCTGAGGGCCCCGCCCTCAGGGCCCCTCTGCCCGGGAAGCCCCTGCAGCAGCTTCCTCCCCTTTCAGGACTCTGATTTGTGACCCTAATTTCTCTCCAGAAACAAGGTTCCTGTAGAAAAGGGAGGCAAACCTGGGTATTTAAAATACTGCTGCCACTTATGTCTTCATTAAAACCACTTTGGGGTGCCTACTGTGTGCCTGGTCTGTCCACGTGCAGGGTGGCACAGGGCGCAGGCCCTTCAGAGGTGACCTCTAGCACAGGCCCAGCGTGAGCAGACACCAGCGGGAGTTCTGAAAGAACAGAGTGGGGGACAGGCTGGGCCTGAGCTGGCCTTCCAGACAGTGGCAGGGAAGCCTCCCTGCAGGCAGGGGCGGGAGGAAAGGCCTGCATGGAGCCGGCACAGAGCAAGGCCGGGCTGCGCCCCTCTAGTCACCGGCTCCAAGAACTCTGCTACCTGTCATACGGGCACTGTTGGTGCCCTGAGCTGGACACCCAGCCGAGCCTGTCGTGCGG
The DNA here is from genome assembly GCF_902686445.1 of Sciurus carolinensis. NCBI lineage: Eukaryota > Metazoa > Chordata > Mammalia > Rodentia > Sciuridae > Sciurus > Sciurus carolinensis. The sequence continues at coordinate 1,304,141 of NC_062225.1, forward strand.
TGGGAGGAGTCACGGAGACTCATGGTGGACACGTGGCTGGACTCAGCGTCTCCAAGGCCATCAGCGAGACGTTCGGAGCAGGCCTAGAGGGAGACACTGCCCAGCTCATGAGATGGCCAGGAGAGCCCGTGGAGCAGCGATGACTGAGAACCTGTCTCCGCAGGAGCCACCAGGCCTGGCGGTGACAGAGTGTGCTCAGGCAGCGTGGCCGGGTATGCAGAACGCTGTCCCAAGCAGGGAGAGCAGCAGCCACCGAGCCAATGCGGACGTCTGTGATTTCTGTGCTTGACAAGCTGGCACTGGAGACGTCACAGACCCATGGGGACAAGACTGAAGAGCCCAGAGGCCAAACTGGCCGAACCGCAAAGCTGGGGGACGAGAGAGCCTCAAGCCCCGGCCATCGCGACGTTTTGGTCCTTCTCTCAACTGAACACATGCAATTGCTGGCAATTCACTGCTGGTGCCCGTCCACTGCTGCCGGCTCCATGTGACCGTCCACTGCTGCCACTCCATCCTGACCGCCCACTGCTGCTGAACTCCTTTGCTGTAAATGTCGTTGGCTCCAATGCTCAAGCTGACTCTTACTGACCTCCAAGAGAGCTGTTTCTCAGGGCCCATTTTTGGACTGAGAAACCCATATTGGCTACCCCAGAAGCTGGAAGCTCCTGGACAGGCATCGAGCTCACCACTCAGGTCCACTCCTGGGCCCCATGAGCAGGAGTACTTGCCACAAGGCCCCCAGCCTGACCACCGTCAGAATCACGCTAGTAGTTCTCGCAGAGCCCTAGGCCCGTCCTACCTGGATCAGGATATCCAGGGTGAAGCACCCGCCCCTGGGCTGGGGAGGTAGCTCAGTCAGTGGAGTGCTTGCCTTGCAAGCACAAGGCCCTGGGTTCCATCCCCAGCATCCCCCCCCCCCAAAAAAAAAGAAAAGAAAAAAAGAAACCGCACCCCATGTCATTCTGACACGTCCTTCCCCCAGATCTGACACCAACTACCTCATTATGTCTTTGACAAGTGGATAGAGAACTAATTTCAAGAAGTCCATTTTCCAAGATGTCTCCAGGCAGGAATCTCCAAGGGAATTCTCTGGGACCAGCCACCTGACGTCCTCCTGTTGAGCTTTGGTCAGGGGGCAATTGGAGGATGGGATCCCCATAATACCTACTACGTCCAGCTTCCTGGGCAGGTGGGAGCAGTAGATTTTCAAATCTGCACTCTGGGTGGGCTCCGGGCACCCTGCTCTTTCTGGGGACATTCAGAAGATGCTTTTGAGCAGAAGCTGCTTCAGCAGACGGGAGGAGGATCTGGAGAGAATCCTCTCCCTTTCAGTGAGCGTGGTCTCTGCACGGCAGCAGGAGGGTGGTGGAGGAGCCCCTAGATGGGCCGGACACTCCAGCTTCTCTTAGAACAACAGCACACCATGGCAGCCTGTACTGACTGTTCCTGGGCCTGTCCTATGTGGTCAGGATGTCCAGGGTGAAGTCCAGAAATCTGGCAGCCTGGATCCACCCAAGACTTGACTCCAAACCTAGAGCAAAGCTATCTGCTCCCTAACTTAAAAAAAAAAATTCCTCGATTTCCTGACTCAATCTTCCTTTTGCTGAATATGTACGACTTTTTCCCTCCAAAACTGACTTAACTTCATGGTTAAAGTTTGCTCCCTTTGTTGAAAATGCTAGTCTTGATTCTGAAATGAAGTCTATCTATGGGAGATCCGGTCTCTGCCCCAACCCAGGACAGCTCAGCAGAGCAGTCCGTGAGTGCCTCTGCCCACCCCAAAGGAAAGTAGTAGGAGCCTGCCACTCACAGGGTTGAGGAAGCTGTTCCCAAGAGGCCCTGGAACCTCAGCCTCCTCTACTCACCCTCTAAGTTGACCTTGTCAAGCCCTAGACCGAGATTGCAAAAAGCAGGATCCAACCACATCAACTTTTAGTAGTAAGGACATATCGTTCATTTATTTTTTCAATTCTGATCTTTCAGTTATCTCAAAAAGAGTTTAACTGAGTCTCTCATGCCCGAGTAAAACCTAAACATTAACTAGAATATCCTGATAGCCAGCCCCTCGCATTCCAAGCTAATGACTACTGTAATTGTAAATTCCAGTCTGCTTTGGAAGAGCCTGCAGTCCCAGGACCCAGAGCAGAGCAGCCTAGCAGCCTGGCAGCCAGGAGGGGCGGGGCGTAGGCATCTCCAGCAAGACACCTCGGAGCAGGTGCAGAGAAGACGAGGAGTCCAGCAAGGGGTCCCCGCCCCGGGCGGCCAGGGACACAGACGTAGGCACGGAATGGCACGGCATGCTTTGTCTTGTCCCCTGATCACACACACATCAGTTACACCCGCAGGCCCCAAGGCAATCCATTAGCCAGCGGCTGTGCTGCCTGAGGTGGGGGGACAGGGCAGCAGGCTGGCGCAGTCTGGGACCAACCCCGTTTTGCTAGGGAGGGGGCAGAACGTTGCCGGTTGGCCTGGAGGGGAAGCCCACGCCCTGAGTGAGGGCCGAGGTGGACTGCGGAGCTGGGCCCCGGTCTGGCGGTTGGGGGCTGATCTGCTGGGCAGGGTCAGATGTGGACCCCTGAGAAAGGGGCGGGCAGGAGCGGTCACGACGAAGCCGCGGGGTGCTTCGGGAAGCGGGGTGGACCGTGGGCAGCTGCGTGGACAGCACAGGCAGGCCGTTCTCGGTGATCTCTGTCCCAGATCAGTGGCACCCCGGCCTCGGCCACCGGCTTCCCGCTGTTCTCCCGTGGGTCAGGCGAGGCCTGAATTCGAGACCCACGGGGTCTGTGCCGCCCAGCCTGGGCGGGCAGTGGGCGGAGCTCGGGCGTGGCCGTGCACCCAGCCCACCTGTGTGTGCCTGCGCGCTCCCCTGTGCATGTTAAACAAACAGGTGGGCCGGCTGGACACTGCCTACGTCCACCCCACCACCCACCCCACCACCGTCAGGGTGATGGACACTTCAGTACCGCCAAGGATTCGGTCACTGTGCTGATACAGGACACCCGAGGTGAACCCTACCTTCCTAGCAAATTTCCACTGGGCCACAGTGTGAGTCACAAGCTCTGTGCTGCCCTGCAGCTCCAAGAGGCCCTCAGCTAGCCTGACTTCAGCCCACTGTCCCCCTCCCCACCGGATCCACCACTCCCCTGCGCCAGCGCCCCGGCACTCTGGGTGTGGTGATTCTGGATTTCCCACACAAGCAGCTCAAGCAAGGTTCATCCCCCATGCCTAGTCACTGTGCTCAGCTTCGTGTTTTCCAGGGACCCCCGAGTCCTCGGACATGCAGGACTCCTTCTCTTCCAGGGTGAACAACCTCCCCTCAAATGCACAGCCCGACCTTACCTCCCAGTTACCTCCTGGCTACGGTGGCAGGACGGAGCAGACATCTCTTTGAGAGCAGATTTTAATTCTTTTGGGTGCGCCCCGGGGGCAGAGGGGGGACCACTGGGCCTGAGGGTAACTCTCTAAATTTTAGTTCTTTGAGGACCTCCCAGGCAGGCTTCCATGGTGGCTGTACCTCCAGGCCTGCCCTCGCTGGGGCTGGTCACCACCCACCAGGCTGTCCCACACTGCAGGAACAGACCGGACAAAGGTGGGGTGGGGGTTGCGGGTATGGGGCCAGGTGGTGACCCTAACAGTGAACACCTAGCCGAAACCCAAACCAAAGACACCAGAAAAGGAGCAAACATAAAATTAAAACAGAAACACACCCCCGGGCATTGCCAAATATCCAAAACCATAAAACCCAGATGCAGCAAGAGTGCTGATCCTCTGTGGTTGGAAAACGGAGCGCTCCACTTTAATCAGACCCTGTGGTTAACTGAGAGGTGCCACAGAGAAGATAAACCTGTTTCTGGCTTTGGGGAGACACTGCCACCTTGGTCCTGGTGGGGTCTGGGGTCTGTACTGAGAACCCGCCTCCTCTGTGGTGCCTGGAGCTTGCCATGTGATAGGCAGGGACGAGAACGGTCCCACCCGTGCTGGAGGCCGTGCCCGTGGGGAAGGGGCCAGGCCCCGGCACTCCCATGCTCACCTTGCTGCCACCTCGCCCACAGCCTCCCCCCTCTGCCCGGGCATGCAGGGCTTCTCTCCTACCCACCTGTGCCCTCCTCCCTACACAGCCTGGAGCCTTGCAGACCCCAGAAACCGGGCTGCCCCTCTTCCTGCCTCCCTTGCTCTTCTCCTCTAGCCCAGGGAAGGAGACTCTGCTCCGAGGTCGGGGTCAGAACCTCGTGGTCGCCAGGCTCCTGGCTGCAGGGCTGCCCTGGCGCTAGGGCAAATGCTCCCCATCCTCTGCGGGCCTCAGCCAGCTCTGCAGCCAGCCCTGCTTCAGCCCCAAAGCCAGACGGACAGGTGACCCAGGAGGCAGGTGCTGCCACCTCCACTGTGCCCTGGGGCTACTGGACAACTTACCAGGAACAAGAATTCCCTGCACGGTCTGCCTCACAACCCAGGTAACACGTGTTCCATGAAACAGTTGTGCATCACGATGGTGGCAGTTAGTGACGCAGATTTATACACAAGAAAAAAGCACAATGAACCGTGTACACACACACACACACACACACACACACACACACGGCTTGGCCTTAGGAAGCCAAAAAATAAAATAAAGTTGTAAATATGAACCGAATGAAGTGATCGGCAAGACTGTAACCTAAAATTATCTGTTTGTAGGATTTACTCACCAATGGGGTCCAGCAAGCAGCCGTCACAAAGCACAACCCACGGGACCCAACCTCCTCAGTGCCGCCGAGCTCTCTGGTGGCCTAGGCAAGCCGGAGGACCTTTCCCAAGTGTTACCAAAGGCACACATTCAATACTCAGCATTTGCAAAGGCAACCAAGACAGAAACACGGCATTGGCCTGCACAGCCTGAAACCTCAGCTGTTCACTGGACCCAGAAAACCCCACAAAGCCATCAGGCCAAGAGGGTCCACTCTGGGGTTCATTTTAAGAGCACTGGCAAAGCTGTCCAGGCCCTGGGGCTGTGCACACCTGAGGAGCCACCGGGATCTGAAAGGGTCATCCTGTCCTCACCACCACCGTGGAGCTGGTGGGGTGCCCAGGACCAGAGGGGCAGGACACTCTGCTGAAGTCCCTCTGCACAGGCTTAAACATGCAGAACAGTGCTGAACACAAGGGTCCAGGTGCAGCTCCCCTGGCCACTGAGCTTGCCCAGGTGAACAGAGCACCAGGAGGCCTGGCCAGTGCCAGGGTCCTCACTGAAAAGGAGGAGGCCCTTCCCAGGCCAAAGAGAAAGGCACCCATGAGAAAGAAGGACATAGACAGTGGAGAAAACTTGGTGAGTTCAGGGCTGGGGAGATAGCTCAGTTGGTAGGGCCCACAAGGTCCTGGGTTCGATCCCCAGCACCGCAAAAAAAAAAAAAAAGAAAGAAAACTTGGTGAGTTCAAATGCCCACTGGGAGAGCAGGCGGCTCAAGCTCAGAGGCCGAGCAGTAGCCACATGACCATGCTGGTTTGCAGCAGTGACACGCTGTCCGCTGCGACCGCTAAGGTGAAGAACTGACTCTTTCTACTGTCCACAGTCACGAGAACGTCGGGACGCGTTGTGGTCCACAAACACAGTGGGAGGAGAGGCCGCATTTCGACTCATGAAAATAAGATTCCTTCTGTGGGTCGCCCCAGGTAAGAAGCTGGGGGTCGAGGTGGAGCTGGAGGTGCACTCGAGGGCACCCCACCCTGCCTCCCCTCACACCTGGGGAGTCCTAGCCCCGCCCATTCCAGGTGACACATTCCAAAGTAGCCTCACTTTAAAACAAAGACCCATCACCCAGAGGGCTCAGAATCCACCCCCTCTACTCAGCAGCAGCGCCTGACCTCGGCCCTGGGAGGCCCAAGAGGCCCAGGTCCTCCTCACTCTGCCTCCAGCCTCTCCCCTGCCAGGAGAGGAAACCAGAGGAGCTGAACTCCTCTCCGGGGTGGCTGAACACAAACCCCGTCCTCCGAGGTCCTCCGAGGGTTCGTGGAGGTGGGAACAGCTGTTGGCTAGTGGACAGGTTCACGTCCAATGCCAAGAAGCAACCAGCCCGAGCTCTGCGTCTGAGCAATGGACGAACAGAAGCGGGCTGAAGGGGAGTGGGGTCAGGCGGGAGCTCCAAGGGGGCCTGTTAGGGACTGAGGCTGATCCCCCAGAAAGAGACGCCGCTCCGCCAAAGACGGGTTCCACCCCGGCAAACCCACCACCGCTGATCGTACTAGAAGCTGAAGCTGCACCGGAACCCTCCCACCTCCCACGCATGCGGGCTCAGCCACTCGGCCCACTCCGGGGGGCTGGCTTCTCCCTCCTGATCCCGCGGCCGACACGGAGGAGCACAGCACACCCTGCCCCTGGCCAGGAAAAGGTCCGACTTGAAAACTGAAAGCACGTTTCTGCTGCACGAGCACCAGTTCCAACCACCGCAAAGCTGAAGAGCTCAGGGCGACTCTCCTAAGTGGGGAACCACCTGCCTGCCGAGTTCAACCCCAGCACCTCAGGAGGGCTACCTGGGGAAGTGTCTTCATACAGAGCGAGGCCCCTAGGGCGAGGTCCCCACCTGGCTTCCCCAGGGGGACTTGGTGAGATACATGCAGGTGGAAGACCACGGGGAGAGGACGAGTCCAGGAGCCAAGGGCCATCCCTCCCTCAGACTTCTGACCTCCAGAAGTGTGGGATTAACGACCTTCTGCTGTCGAAGCTACCCAATCCGCGGTGGCTGGTTATGGCAGCCCCAGCAGAGTAATCAAAGACCACATTCCAGCATGGTGTCCCTGCAGCCCCAGCTGCCCTACAGGCTGAGCACAGGGGCCCTTGAGCCCAGGAGTCTGAGACCAGCCTGGGCAACAGGGTGAAACCCTGTCTCAAAAAACAAAAGCAACAAAAAATCCAGTATTCAAACCAGATGCACAGACTCAAAGAACAGGGCTTTAATTTGGAGCCCAGTACACTGTCTCCTTACCACAGAGCAACCTGAGATGGACTGGTTTGCCGATGCAGGGCTGGACGATGGAGGGGCTCAGGGAATCTGGAGGAGAGCCGCTGGCAAGTCCACCACCCACCCGTGCTGCCCGATGGGGGCCGTAACCCACCAGGCAGAGATCTCTGTAACCCGTTCATCCCGTCTCCAGGGAGGTGCTGCAGTCTAGAGCAGTGGTTTGCAAACCTGGCTGCGATCAGAAGCCCCTGGGAGCTTTCAGAAGATCCCACCCAGGCCGCGCCCCACCCCAGACCAGCTGGATGGCCATCTCAGGGTGGGGGCGGGGCTAGCGGTTTTAAAAGGCTCCCAAGGCTGAGAGCTGCTGGACCCTGTGACCTCCCAGGGCCTTTCCTCCTCAGAACTGGCAAGGGTGCACGTTGTGTTTATCTTAGTGGTTCTCGAGCATGCTCCGGGGCTGCCTGGCTCCCTGCAGGTTCAGTCTAGGGCGCCCTTTATGGGGAATGATGAGCCATTCTGATAAGTGGGGGTTTAGAGGCCAAAAGGGGCGTTTTCATGAAAACGTTATTCGACAAGCAGTGTCCTCCAAAGCACCTTCGTGCCTGGACTCCAGAGTCAGACAGGAAGAGTTCTCCAGGCCACGTCTCCCGAAGCGTGCCGGCAGCCACCGAGCGAGGCCAGGACAGCAGCCCACCTCCGCGCGGGGGCCAAAGGGCAAGGGTCACTGCGCAGACCAGCTTGGAGGAGAACCAGGAAGTCTCTGCCAGGGCAAGGGCATGAGAAGCCCGGACGCGGAGGCAGTGACGGAAGTAGGGAGACGCACCGTCAGGGCCCAGAGCATCAAGAACCCCTGGCATCCTCCATCAGGGCGCTGGCGTGCAGCCAGAGATGGCCTGGGGGCTGCGGTGGGGCCTGAGCCTCCAGCAGCGTCTCCACCTGAGCCCCGCACCACCTTGAATACACGTTCCAGGGCCCACAACCCCGAGGTTCTGAGCGTGGGGTTAGCCACGTGGAGAGTCAAAACAAAAACCAAAGCACAGGCCCCAGGGGCTTCTGAGGGCCCGTGACTCCTGGCCTTTGGGGACCTCAGGATGCGAGTTCTTGGATCGTCATTCCTGAGAGCACAGAGCCAAGGCCTGTGGCCCCACACCTGGCTTGCCCTGCTGGCCGGTATGTAGACCCACGGCCTCTGTCCCCATGGGAATGTCCAGCTGGCTCCCACCCTGGGCTCCAGCAGACCACATGAGCCCGCGTTCTGCCTCGAAGGACCCAGCCGGGCCCGGCCACCTTCAGTTCTGGCTCTGCTTTCAAGCCAGGGTCCCGGTACCACCCTGGCAAGAGGACACCTGAGCACAGGCCCCCCACAAGCAAATCACCAGGAACCCTCAGTCCCGCGTGGAAAGGGGCTCCTGGTCGCCTGGCTCCCCAGGTGAACTCCACGTGCAGGCAGAGCCTCCCTTCCTCCCAAGCCGCCCATGGCTATCCTAGGAGCAGAGGTAGCCACAGCTGGGCAGCTGCCTCTGACCTCCGTAAAGAGATCTGCAGCCCCACATGGACTCCGTTCCCTCCAGCAAGGGCCAGTGCGCCACATTCTGGAGCTACGTGCCAAGCACTGGAATGACCTTTGATAGACTTGACCCCGAAAACACCCCGAGCTCCTTCGGAGCTGCCGGAGAACCTGAAATTCACCAGGAAACCGGACAACTGCACAGTTACCCCAGAGACTCCAGAGTCTACGTTCCATTAGATGAGCCGACGTTGGCACCATAATGAGGAGGATGTGGGCAGCAGGAAGCAGGCTTTCCTGAGGGTGAGGCGAATGCAAGCCCCTAGCTATGGGGGACGATGGCACATCCCAGAGCTCTGTAGGCAAAGGGCACCATGACCAGCCGCCAGCTCTCCCAGGGGGCGGTGGGAGCTGGGGAGAGGCTGGGTACTACGCAGCAGGACAGAGGCACCGAGGCAGAGGGACGCGGGCAGGGCCCACGGGATGGCAGGCCAGGCCTCTGTGTGGGTAAACTGAGACCCGCCAGATGCCACACTCTCCCTAGGCATCTCCCGAGGGAGGCTTGTCAGGGTCCTTGGCCCAGAGAAGCCTGAAATGACCTTACATTTCTTCAGGGTTTCTCCATCTCTGAAAGGGAAAGAAGTGGCCTGGCCGGAGCAACTGCCCTCACGCCCTGCTCAGAGCTCCCCAAGGGCAGCAGCCAGGACGTGCCCTTCTGATCTCCATGGCTCTGGAGAAGCCGCTGGGCCACAGCGTGGGAGAGGCCTGGAGAACAGTCACAGAGGGACAGGCGTCAGCCTAACTGGCCCTGAATCACCCAGAGTGGCCGACAGCTAAGTCCGGGGAGGCTGCAGACTGAGCAGCTCACGGGTCCACGACAGGTGTCATCCAGCTGCCGACAGGAGGGTCTGTCCTGGGAGCTGCAGTTCAGGCAGACTCAGCCACAGGCGAAGAAGCCCATCTCCCTCCTTCCAGGAATCCCCTGCGCCACGCAGGCAAGGCTGAGCACCCCCTTACCAGGCCAGGGAGGCCTCCTCCACCACACCCTTGTGCTTCAACAGCCTCGGCCAAGGCCGGGACCAACGGTGCCGAGGGAAGATGGTCTGCACCAGAAGGGCAGAGTCAGACTCAAGACGCACCTTCTCTCACAGGATTCTTCATCGGGCGCGTGGAGCAGCCTGGGAAGCGTCAGAGGCAGGTGGGTCCCAGCTCGATCCTGCCCTTCAGCAGGACCTGTCCAAAGAACCAGGCCCCCCAGGTCTGAGACACAGTGCTGTGCTATTCTGCTCAAAATGACATTTTCTTAAAGCAGGATAAAAGATACACTGAGGGCTGGGGTTGTGAATAAGTGGTGGAGCGCTTGCCTCGCATGTGTGAGGCACTGGGTTCGATTCTCAGCACTGCCTATAAATAAATAAAATAAAGGTCCATCGACAACTATTAAAAAAAAAAAAAAAAAAAAAAAAAAAAAAAAGACACATGGCTCCTAGAAACTGCTGGGATTTTTTTTCCAAAAGTTGCTGGGAACTTTGTCACCCTCTCGAGCCCCCCTAGCAGAAGCTATCTGATCTGAGTGATTCGAAGAGTCATTTTCTTCAGGATTCAGTGAGCTTCCTTCCTGTCCCTCAACCTCTCTCGGCAAGAGGTGTGGTCAGAAATTATGAACGGGCTGTCCACTGCCCTGTCTGGGATCCCCGCTGACCTTCTGGCTTTGGCCTCCAGGAGACGGTGCAGGAGGCTGTGGAAGCTCTGCAAAGCCCGTGCCCCAAGGAGGGGCCAAAACGAAGCCCACTCGCCCACCAGCTCCTTGGCCAGTTCAGGTCTGGCTGCAGTTGCCAGAGCCACACGGCGTCCCAGCCCCATCAGAGCTCCTGGTGGGCAGTCCCTGAGGCGGAGCTGCCCCCCCCCCCCCAGCTGGCCTTCTCTGGCCTCCCTGCCAGCTGGGTCCCCGCTCTCTCCCCAGAAAGCACTTTCAACACCCGTGCCCCCGTCTGCACAGATGATGAGCAATTACACTGATTGCCCCTCGCCTCCCACTCACCCAGACCTCCCCTGGGCAGGAGGAGGAGCAGAAGCGGAGGCAGAAAGCCCGCTGGGTCTCCCTGTCCAGCTCCCTGGGAGCAAAGGAGGCTCCTGCTCTCCACCCAGAGGTCTTCAGAGGGCTGGAGCCCCTGCCCGGGTCCTCCTGGAGGACCAGCCATGCCCCAGCAGAGCCTCGGCATGCACGTGCTTGCTGCAGAGCCCGGGTGGGCCCTGGGACCGCACCTCCACCGCACAGCCCTGTCCCTCAGGCCCACACGCGCCATCTCCACGGCCCGCGGGGGTGGCACCACGTGGTGGGGCTGGGTGAGTCCGGGTGCAATGCCCGCCCTTGCCCGGGATGGCTGGATGACCTCAGGTAAGGCTGCTGACCTCTCATGGCCTTGATTTCCTCTTGAGAAAGGCAAGAAAACCTCAGTCGTGCCCTGCATGTCATTTTGAGAATCAAATGAAATGTGACTCCCCAGGACACAGAGAACACTCAAAGACGGAGTCACTGCTGAACGTCGTGTGCAGAGGGAGGAGAGCAGGCTCCAGGAGGCCGGGACTCTTCACCTGCCTGGGCCTCGGTTTCCCAAGTCAACTTGTGTCTGAGTCCCCCTAATAGAGCAGTCCGTGAGTAAGTGTCCCCAGCTTCTGGACACCTGTGGACAGCTGGGGCCTCGCACGCTGCGGTGAGGAGCACTGCAGGGTGCTGGGTCTCCAGGCGGGGCGCCCTGGCTGAGACCCCCCCGTGACGCACAGGTGGCCCCCCGCCGACGGTGCCACGCTCGCTCTGCCACGTGGGGCCAGTGGGAGCTGCCTGCCCGCTCCCTGTCCTGCAGGAGCTCAGGGTGGTCCTGGCAGGATCACAGACCCCTGTGCTCTCCCCGGGACAGGCCTGAGCACAGTTGACGGTTCCTGGGGTGCCTGGGGGCCCCGGGGTGAGAGTGAGGGACTGAGCTTCCCCACAGAGCCCCTGAAATGTGCTCGTGCCAACCTCACGGGAGCTGGACGCACACCCGGGACTTGGGTTCCTGGCCTTGCGTGGCGGCTGAGCTCCAGGGGTGCCTGCAGGCTTCGATGGCGCTTACAGACAGGGTCCCACGGAGGGCGGGGGCTCCCTCCAGAGCTCCCCACCGCGGGCCGAGGCTGCTCAGGCCTGGCCCAGAGAACAGAACACGGACGTCTGTGATCCCTCCCTGTGGACTGTGGTGGTCACTCCTGAGGCAGGGGGCATCCTGCCAAAGTGGTTCCCTTGGACTTAGTGGGTTCAAACTTCTGGATGTATGAGCCTCCTGGCGCAGCAGGGCTGGCAGCACAGTGAGGAGGCCGGGGCACACGGTGCCCACTTGCTGGCCAAAGGAGAAACAAGCTCAGATGCACACTGAAGCAGAGTTCCAGAGAGGGGCTGGAGGGGAGGAGAGAGGCCAAGGTCCAGAGGAGCCGTCTGCTTACCCCGGGGTTGAAGGACGAGGCTCCTGAACTCCCTCTCCACCTCATTATGACTTCTTTAACATTTGTTTTTAATTTATCCGAGATCATAATCTCTGCACACCACATATGAGCCAAACTTGAACTTGAAAACCAAGCTGGGCCTTTTGTTCTGCCCACGTTAATGAGCGCACAAAGGGGCGTCTGACTGCTTTCCCCCCCAAGTCTGAATGCCCGTTCCCACTGAGGTAACAGAACGCGTGCAGACGGGCCGCGGGCGGTCCCGGAAGTCAGGGTTCTCATCGGGCTGACTCACTGTGAGTTGCTGAGATTAGTTATTTCAAGCACTGTGCCCGTTTTTAAATAAATCAACAGCTCCCCGCTCCCTGGGCACGCTGAGGAAATGACAGGAATTGCAAAGGTCCACAGAATTCTAGTCATTTGCATTTGAAAGTGAAATACTAAGATTAGAGTAGAGCAGTACCGCAGACCAACCTGTGGTTCCCAAAGTGGGTTCCACAGGGCACCAGTCCTGTGAAACGTGGCGTGGCAAAGCAGGGCTCCACCGTTCACCAGACGCCGGCTGTGGGCCTCGCGTGCGCCGGTGCCCAGACAGCCACAGGAGCTGTGGGGTGGGCCCAGGGGAGACGGTGTGTGTGGGATGATCAGGCCCCACCCTCACCACAGCCAGGTGTGCTCAGGTGGAGAGAGCCGAGGACTTCCAGCAGGAGCCCTGTGCAAGGCCCAGGCAGGGGAGCACCAGGTGAGCCTTGGGACTGGGCGAGGGGACAGGGTGGGATGTTCCAGACACAGGAAAGCTCTGGTCCACAGGCCCCAGGAAGCCTGCAGGATCCACGCGGCTGTAAGGCGGACAGCCCTGGAGAAAGCAGCCAGCTGGCTCCCCCATGCACAGCGAGGATGCCGCTCTGCAGGGCTCATAGATGCACCATTGTTCTCCCGGCCTGTAAGAAACTTCAGAACAAAACAAAAGCCTTGTTCCTATAACTGGAAAACGATCGTGTGTCCTCTCGGAACAGCCAAAATACCTCGGAGTTGCTAATGTAATTCAAGTATTGTCCTTGGCACAGGCCTAGAAAAACATATGGCCTCCTCAACTGCACACAGGCGCCTGGGGTCGCAGCACAGGGATGTCCACGGACACACGCCAGACCGCGGCTTCATCTGTTTCTAAAAGGAGGATGTGTGGCCTCGATTCTGGGATGAGGTGAAAAAACTTCCACAATAAGCAAAATAAAAACGATCAGTCACCCCGAACACTTACGGAGAATTATGCACTGCAAGGTATATTGTTCAGAAGTGAACAATGAGTTCCCTTGTCAGCCTAAGAACGTCAGGAGGAAGGCAGCCACTTGATATTTGTTTTATTACATACGGTGCATAAAAAAGGGGGAAATGTAAAGAAACAATATCAGATATTCACACACGTGCAGAAAGGCAGGCTGTACAGAGGCCCCGTGAGGGTGATCGAAAAGCAGATAGGACAGCTGGGCCCTCAGGAACATGGACTGAAGGAAACCAGCCATCCCAAGTCAAACGCAAGGGGCCAGGCTACAGCTCGGCGATAGAGCGCATGCCCAGCCTGCACGAGGCCCTGGGTTTGATCCCCAGCACCAGAAAACCAAACTAAAACAACACAGAAGTGCGCCTGAATTTCAGGAGGCCAGTGAAACCCCCAAAGTGCAGGCTGCTACAGCTGTACCGAGCTTAGCTCCAAGCCCTCCGTGCGCCAGGCACCGTCCCTCACACACAGGTACGACGCTCCCTCTCCGGCACCAGGAACAGGACCTGGGCCACGTCGACACGGCTTGGCCCTGGAGCCGCGTGGACCTCTGCTGTCGGTGCCGGCGTGGGCTCCACCCTGAGCTCCTACCTGATGGTGGCCAGCTGTACTCAAGGGGCAGCAGGCCCGAGTCTGTGAGAATGTGAGCAGCCAGGAGAGGCACGCAGCCAGGATTTGCTGCCCTTGCCTCTACCCGGACGTTGTGCAGTCCCCTCATGGGTTTTACCTGTGGAGATGCGATCAGGTGGGAGAAACGTACCGTGTGTGTGTGTGTGTGTGTGTGTGTGTGTGTGTGTGTGTGGTGCTGGGATTGAACCCAGGGCTTCATGAGCGCTAGCAAAGCGCTCTACCACTGAGCCACATCCCTAGTGCTACGTATATACACGACCATATATGTACACGCACATAAACACATGCACACAAACATACGTATGTGTGTATGCGTATATATATATACACACACACTATATATATATATATATACACACACACAAAATAATATTTTTTAGTTGTGGATGGACACAACATCTTAATTTTACTTATTATTTCTATGTGGTGCTGAGGACGGAACCCAGTGCCTCACACGTGCCAGGCAAGTGCTCTACACTGAGCCACGACCACAGTCCCTCACAGGTATATTTTTTGTTCATAGAATAAAATGTGAGCCAGGCTTGGCTGGGGATGTGGCCTGGGGATGTGGCTCATTCGAACACTGGTACCCCCAAAAAAGAATATAAGCAAAAAAGACCTTAATTTCTTATACACAATGATACAGTATCAACTGTTAAAGGGACTGATTAACAACATTACTAATGTCAAGAGTACCTTAAAAAGAATCTATGTCCCTTTGGAACAAGTACTTACTAACTTTTTTTTTTTTTTGCGGTGCTGGGGATCTTACTAACTTTTTAAGTCACGACAGGCACATATTCCACTTCCAGCCCTACAGAACGGCTTGGCACCCTAGGAACGTCACAGAGTGACCCTTAGGGGCGAGGTCACACCTGGGTGTTTACATGGAGATCTGCAGGAACCTTCCCACTGTGAAGAGTCAGAACTCCTCCTAGAGACGGCTGGCTCCAGGTCTGGGACAGGAAGCAAGACGGGCCTGGAACATCCTGCCACTCCGGGACGGCACCCAGAGGACTCTGAGCCAACCTGAAAAGGCTCCAGCAGGCTAAGACAGAACAAGGTATCAATAAGGAAAATAAGGGCTGGGGAGATAGCTCAGCTGGTAGAGTGCTTGCCTTGCAAGCACAAGGCCCTGAGTTTGCTCCCCAGTACCACCAAAAAAAAAAAAATAAAAAATAAGGAAAATAACTGCAAATAGACCGAAAGACAATAACTAGGTTTAAATCCAAAAGTTCACGAGGATGCCAATGATGACGACAATGATAAAATCACTAGTCACCTTCACGGGGTGATAAGACACCATCTGGAAACTAGTAAACAGGTACAGAATCAAGCACTGGATTGATGACCTGGATAAAGCAAGAGAGCTGCAGGAGGTCTGTGAATCTCCCATCTCTGCGGCCACATAGGGCCCCAGTCACCACCACCCAACTGGGCACCTCGTAATGCAAATAGCAGCACTAAAGGCCATGCAAATGACCAAGCATGGCTGTGTTCTAATAAAACTATAAAAACAAGTGACGGGTCGGTTTTAGTTGGTGACCCTTGATCTAACGCGACTGAACAGTGGACGCTGGACACTGTTACTTTTTAAACATATCACAGCTGAAAGATGATGGAGTGAGAGAGACTTCGCCATTCTGAAGCTGCCAATGAAGCCAAGGAGGCGGGTGTCACTCACCAGTGATGTGACCAACACAGAGACCTCAGGCGGCTCCCAGGAGGGATGGACACCTGTAAGACAGTCTTGCAAACACAAGTGAAGAAGAGGTGGAGAGAGAACACTGAAGCTGGAAAAAGAATCCAAATCTAACAATTTCCAAGAACTGGAGGCAGAGAAACATCTGAAAGACATCGCGGGGGTTGCATTCAACAAAATGCAGAAGGCGAGAAACTCCACAGGTGTCATCAAGATAAAGATCTAGAAGCCTAACTAGGAAGTTCTTGACACCTACCCAAGAATGCAGAGCAGTGTCAACCAGCTGTCTCATGAGGGGAAACCCTCCAAAGTCATGTGTCGTTCCTTGATAAATCATCTGTGAAGACTAAAAAATCTAAAGCAGGCTTGTTTTTTGTTTTGTTTCTGCAGGGCTGGGGACGGAACCCAGGGCTCACACGTGCCAGGCAAGCCCTAACCACTGAGCTACACCCAGCCCTATTTGCTTGCTTTTTAATGAAGGACACAAAACTCTCTTCATCTTATTTAGTACTCACAATTATGCTGGCAGCTTGGGAGATCTTTATTCTTTTCTTACAATGTCAACTTTTAAAACTATGACCGTCAACTTGTCAACCCCCCACAGTAATAAGTGTTTTTGGCAAAAACCATCAAGGGTTAGACTGTTGCCAGTGGTTAGTGCTTGTGTGGAATGCAGGAAACCCTGGGTTCCATCCCCAGCACTACAAAAAGAAAAAAAAAAATCATTCAGGGCTAGTAAAGCCAGTGGGTGAAACTTTGATGAGAATGGAAGGAATATTTATATAGTCTCAAGTAGCTCCCATAAGATACTTATTAATTACAAAAAAAAATTAATAACTTCCGTGGAGAAACCAGCCAGACATGATTTCAACCAAGAGAAGAAGATGAACAGCAACTACACTGGGAAAAATAGGCGTAGCTCCTGATGAGATGCTCCACCAAAATGCACAGCCTGAATCTACTCATGAAGGAGCCACCTTCCTGCTGCAGAACGAGTGGCTTGTGGTCTCTAAAAAGTAGGAGCATGAGAAACAGCCTGAAGAAGTGGTCCAGTCTGAAGGGGACCAGAGCATGGGCGTCTGAGCCCGACGCACCCCAGCCCCGCACCCTGCCTGCCCCACGCCCCACAGCCCACCGCCGGTCTTCTTTTTTGGTTGCTGGGGGTTGAACCCAGATCCTCTATGCTGAGCTACCCACCCCAGTCCTCCGAGTTAAAAAAAGAAAAGAAAAGAAATGTACTGAATGTCCTTCTTTTTAAAACATACACATGCTATGCAGTGGCACAAAATAATATAGCTCCTTGAGAAATTATGCCCCTTAAATAAATTGATATTGGGTCTGCAGGTTACTCTGAAATACTCTAAAAAAGTTATAGAGAGAAGGATAAAGAAAATATAGTGTATGTTGACATTCTGGGAAATCTGGAAGAACCTGGAATTTGTTGTGTTCTTTGTGTTTTTTCAGTCCTGAAATTAGTCTAAAATTCAAAGTTAAAATATACACATATAATTTACATACTGTCACATGTATCCCATATATAAATTAAGTTTAACTATTTATAGTGTTTTATTTTGTTTTCGGTACCAGGGCTTAAACCCAGGGATGCTTAACCACTGAACTATAACCCCAGTCCTTTTTATTTTTATTTTGAGCAAGCATCTTCCTAAGTTGTTTAGGGTCTCACTAAATTGCTGAGGCTGGTCTTGAGCTTTCAGTCCTCCTGCCTCAGCCTCCCAGGTTGCTGGGATTGCAGATATGCAGCACTGTGCCAGGCAGGTGTAACTTATAAAGCATAAGTACACACACTGTCAGGTGGAGAGCTACCTGATTGGGAACTCATGCAAACCCAGGATTTATTAAAGTGACATGTGAGTCTTGCAAAGGGAACTGACAGCCAGGTAAATTCATAACCTGTACCAAAACTAATGCTGATTCATCAATCACTCTGAAGCACTTTCCGGTTCTCCGTGATTACACACTTGAATCATTTCCTATAAAGGTATTTTAAATGGGGCAAGAAAACGTCCACTTATTAAAGCACTGTGTACAACTTTTCTGATGGGACTGTAATGCCACACCGCTATCAATTGTCATGCTAACATTTCTCGTTTCTTTTGATAGCCCAGAGATCCGTTCTATGGCTCTGGTGTTTTATTTTAGCCTTGGTCCAATTCTGCTTTTAAGTCATTCAGTTTAGCCAGAATCTGAACCCAGTGCGCCTCAGAGTACTATGGTCATGCGGACGCTAGGCTGGTCGGGAGCAGGAGGCAGGAAGACATGCATTTGATTATTCCCGTGTGGCTTCAGAAGCCAGGCAGCCACCTCAAGTGGTCAGAAAGAAAACAGGGAATCCAGAGGGAAATAGATCCACTGAGCTACGGGGCACAGGAAAACCAAGAAGGAGTCAGAGGCGAGGACGCCACTGTGGCTGTGGACAGCCCCACCGGGCTCCGGCTGCATGCGGGCGCAGTGCATCCTGAGGGGAAGGGGCGGGCAGGCGAGCCCGGAGCCAGGGGGTGAGCTGGAGCTCCTCTCGACTCGACACACACGCTCTCTGCCTTTTGCTGCAAATGGCGTTTTCTCATCACCGGCTTCTCCGGGAAGAGTGGAACCAGAGCCCTAAGCCTGGACACTGGCTCTACCGCCGTGTGGGGAGGAGACTGGGCCCCGGTCCTCTCGCAGTCTCAGCTTCCTCGAGGATGAAACGGAGGTTAGCACATCAGCGGCGCAAGCCTTCCGCGTGGTACCAAGGTGTGACAGTGCCTTTGGGCCGCGGTCAGCAAGCACACTTAAATATTCACGCTGTCCACATTCAACAGACGAATGGCTTCAGATGCACAGGTGCTATCTAGGCAAGGCGTGCTGAGGCGCACGGTACCCACCTCCCGAGAGGGGACGGACGCTCCAGGGAGGGCAGCTGAGCAGCTCAGCCCTGGTCCTGTCTCTGTCTCGCTCTACGACTGCTCTGGGCAGGCTGTCTCTGCGCCGAGTCAGATCCTTCCAGCTGAGGGCTATATTTGCACGCTTGGTTTACCAAAGCTTGGTTTGTACTCTAAATTGCAGGGTCCTGACTGAGAATCCCAGAAGGAACACTCAACCCACCCCAGGAGGCGTATTACAAATCCAGCTGATCTTGGCGACCCTGACGTACTCACTGAGAATTCATGGAGGGGAGCTTGGCCCTGATCAGAGGTCACTGCGGCCAGGAGACCTGGGCTTGCACACTGACCTGTGTCTGCTCCTCCTCCTCAGATTCATCAGCTTCTTCAGGTGCCCGCCCTGCAGTGACGCCCCTCGGGTCCTTGCAGGACTGTCTTCTCCCTGAGAGCCAGCGCCTTCACCGCCAGGGCTCCAGGAGGGCTTGGCAAACACCCCAAGGCCTCCCCAAGTCCACAGTCATGCTCGGGAGGCCCCGGGGAGCCTCTCACCAGGCTGCTGTTTCCAGGAAAAGACCACCTGGAGGTGATCTGCACACTGGAGGCAGAAGTACTGGATTCCACGATCTCTACTTTCAGATCATTGTAGACACTCAGGTGCATGTGCACACAGGGCAGGGACAAGAAGGGAGGCCAGTAGCTCCCCTCAGTTCCCCAAATGAAAAGGGTGCAAATGTCACCCCCGTGGTCAGGTCATGCTGCAATGGTCTTCCACAGGTGACTGATTTGTAGAGAGCTCAAAGAAAGCAACTAATTTTCAGATATTTTATAAGTGAACAAGGACATATTTGCACACCTGGTTTACCGAAGCTTGGTGTGGACTCTAAGCGGCAGTAGCGAGCGGGCGGGTCCCTCCAACGTCCTTCACACCAGGGACGCACGTCTGTTCTTCAGCCCTCACAGAGTTCAGCAAGGAAAACCAGTTTCCAGCTTCCCAACGAGTCAGACTCTAGAAGATGACCACTCTTCTCCCATGGTGAAGCGCCTGGGGCAGTGGGCTAAGGCTCCTCTGCAGTCCAGCCTGCTGCCGGGACTTGCCCACGGCCTCTCACTCACTCAGACAGCGTGGATCAGGGACGGGAGGTCCCTGAGTACAGCCTGCACCCTCCCTGCACGGCCACTGACGACTCTCAGCAGTCCTGCTGAAGCGGGAAGCAAAGGCTGCTGTCCTTCCTGGAGAAGCTGGTGCTCCCAGGCTGGAGAGAAGTGGAGTCCCAGGGCAGAAGGGGCAGCCCGGGACTCGGGAATCGCTTTCCGTGATCAGCAGTGTGACTTGTAGCAGACGCCTGACTTCACAGTCTGCGTGTGCAGCGGCCAGATGGGAAGAAGTGCCTGTTTCCCAGCAGGTCAGACACTGCGACACACCGAGGTTGCCGCAGCCACTACCAAGCGCTCGCCACTTGGGAGGCCACTTACCTCTGTCACAGCCGGACAGAAAGAGCAAACGCTCTGCACTCATCTGCCAGCCTTCAAAGGCTTAAGACAAAATCTGAAGGTCAATCTGATGGGCCAAGGTGATTCCTGCGTGAATGAGCGTGTTTGACCACCTGGGAGGTGGAACATAGTTTCCCATACCTGGTCCCCATTTATAGTTCTTTTGTGAATTTGACGTCCATGTTTCCTCTCAGTCAGGGTGAACACATGGGGCCTTGTTCTCTCTCTTGAAAAAGGATTTCCAAAAACACTGCAAACGGTAGAGGACAGGAGTGTGGATTCGTTTCCTGTCCTGGGGTCTCCAGGCAGCTGGGACCATCATCCTGTCCTGGGGTCTCCAGGCAGCTGGGACCATCATGCTGTCCTGGGGACTCCAGGCAGCTGGGACCATCATCCTGTCCTGGGGTCTCCAGGCAGCTGGGACCATCATCCTGTCCTGGGGTCTCCAGGCAGCTGGGACCATCATCCTGTCCTGGGGTCTCCAGGCAGCTGGAATTATCATTCTTTTATGGTTTCCACAAAAACTCCTAAAAACAGCCATAGTTAGGAAAACATTTTGATGATTTTATTTTCAAACTCTGAAGTGTACGTCTAAATTAAATGTTCATTTCCCAGGAAAATCTGTAGATCATGTACACAATGAAAAAGATCTATGATTTTGAAGTTTGTTTTAGAATCTTAGAAGTACAACTGAGGTTCCTCAGAGCATCGCTGGATGCTGTAGGAATCGCAGAAAGAAACTAGTGCCGGCCGCCTTGCAGCACGGGGGAGAGCCAGCCCCGCATCCCTCCTCCCAGATGCCTGGGCTTTCAAACTGCATGGACTACACTGCTCCTTGTTTCGGTCAGCTTCTTCACCACTGTGACCAAAACAGCTGACAAGAACAACGCAGAGCAGGAAAAGTTTGTATGGGGCCCACGGCCTCAGAGGTCTCAGTCCGCAGGCAACGGGCCCAGAGCAGCAGGCCGCGGGGAGGAAAGCAGCTCAGGACATGGCACCAGGAAGCAGAGAGAGAGAGGGATTCTCACTCACCAGGGTCAAAATATAAACCCAAAAGGCACCCCCCCACCCCGTGACCTGCCTACAAGTCACCCCCAGCCAGCCCACATCAGTGGAGTAATGCACTGATTAGGTGAAGACTCTTCACCCCAGTTTCTCCTCTCAACTGTCTTGTACTGTCTGACACATGAGCTTCTGGGGAACACTTCCTATCGATCCCATAACACCCCCTAAATGCAATCCAATGATACACACAGAGAGCACACTAAACCTCGCAAAGCAGACGAACAAACGGGGGCAGTTTTCTCCACGCTCTTAAGTGACCGGAACTTCCTGGCCCCCAGCGTCTGCCCCCTGCTGCAAACAAGGTGCATTTGGACTCCCGTCTCTCTCCCCAACACCAGCCAGCCCCGTGCAGGAGAGATCTCCCAGGAGTGTTGTGACGCCTCCTTATTTAGCACAGAGCTGAAAGGTCCCACGTGTCTGCTTCTTAATGAGGCCCAGAGGAAGAGCCCGGAGTCTCCCTGCTGGGAGCAACAGTCCAGCCCTCCAGCGCACTCGACCCGCGCATCCGCCCACCCCACCTCTGCACACCTGGCTGCTAGGGCGGGGAGGACCCCTGAAGGACAGCATCCTCCACGGGGAAGGAGGACACCCACAGTCCTTGAGGAAACTGTGGACAGAAAGTGACTGTGGAGAGTGCGCCCTTCCCTCCCCTCCACCTCCATGGGTCTGCGTGGTCCCTCAGCCGTCCAGCCACCCTGGTCCCCAGCTCCTCCCGCTGCCCTTCTCCAGCTGCCCACACCGTCCAGGCACTGAGGTGCCAACGGTCCTCAGCACCATCCCCTTGAGCCAGGCGTATCCCCAGAGAAGCTCAACAGTTCCCCAGACGAGAGCCCACAAATGGTGTGGGCTCTGTCCTTGCCAGAGCACCAGGGCATCTGTCAGGTGGGGACCCCTCGAGGTCACTCACAGGTCACCCAGGCGTGGACACCTGGGTGAACTGTGACCTGGGCCACTTCCTGGTGACCCACACCTCCTCAGGCAAATGCAGGCGGCCATCCCCGTCTCCTTCCACTCGGGTCGTCTCCCTCACCCTGTGTCCTCGCTGTCCTGGCTCCTTCCGGGTCCTGCCCTCGGGGTCCAGCACTTCCTGCCACGACTTTTTAGGAGTGGTGCTGGGATGGAAGCCAGGACCGTGCACATGCTAGGGACGCCCTCCAACACTGAGCCTCACCTCAGCACTGCGCGTGACCCCCAGGGTTCTCCACTCCTCCCAGGCTCTGCCCCTCGTCCTTCCACGTGGATGGAGACCAGTGGCCTGCAGACATCCAAAGACCTTGGTCTCTGCCCTCTCTGCACCAGCTCCCATCTCAAAGTGGGAGTGGGATAGAGTGAGACGCCCTCTCTCACGTCAGTATATATTTATATTTAACAAGATTTACTTTGAATTAAGAAATGAGTGAGCTGGGCATGGTGGTCCATGCCTGTAATCCCAGTGGCTCAGGAGACTGAGGCAGGAGGATCACAACTTGAAGGCCAGTCTCAGAAACTTAGCGAGGCCCTAAGCAACTTAGTGAGACCGCATCTCCAAAAATAAAAAGGGCATGGGATGTAGCTGGATGGCAAAGCTCCAGGGAATTAAACCCCCAGTACCCCTCCCCCAAACTGGGTGGGTTTCAAGGACTAGTTTAAAACCACCCCGTACCTGCCTTCCTCCAGCATCCCAGCTCCACACAATTTCCCCTACTTGTCCTTATTCTAAAAAATGCTTCTCCAGGCTTGTCTCTGAACATAGACATCATCTCTTGATGCTAATAGTACTTCTTCCTAACTCAATTTTATTTGTGTATTTGTGTGTGTGTGGTACTAGGGATTGAACCCAGGGGCACTTAACCACTGAGCCACATCCCCAGACAGATTTATGTTTTGAGACAGGGTCTCACTAAGTTGCTTAAGTTCTTGCTAAACTGCTGAGGTTGGCTTTGAACTCAGTATCCTCCTGTCTCAGCCTCCTGAGCCACTGTGATTACAGGCGTGCTACCTCCATTTTTACATCCTTTAGGGAAAAGACTGGGTCTAATGCATTTGTCTCCCATGGTCCCTTCACCACTGTCCATCATAAGTACTCAATAAATATTAACCAGAGCAGCCAAGTTGTTACAAATTAATATTAAGGATGAAGTTCTGAATTTTCCCAATTTGCAAATAAAAGTTGCCTCTCAACTGAAATATAAATCGGATCTTCCCATTACAAAAGATTTTTCCAGTGGGTTAATCATTTAAATTCTTTTCCTGCCACAATTTTTTTGGTAACATTACATGTCTCTAGAAAGGCTGGAATATTCTTTGTTAAAGTTAGATGTGTGCGTGTGTGTGTGTGTGTGTGTGTGTGTGTGTGTGTGTACACTTGCAACGACCTGCTCTCTCCCCAAGAAGCCCTAGAAATGCGATCAATAAAGAATGAGAGCAAACTAACTTTCCAAAACCATAAGAAGTCAAGTCAGACATTCCCTGCCAGATCCACCCACCCACAGAAAGACTGACAGGGTTCAAGTCCCTTCACGGTTGAAATCAAATGTCACCCTAGCAATCCAAGTGCCAAAACTTTTGCAACACAGGGAGGGTCCCCTGGAAGCTTGCTCTCTCTGCAAAGCCCTCTTTAAATGCTGAGTTATATTTAGAAAAAATGGAACAGAAGTTATATTTAGACAAAATGACTTAAAAGAATTTTACCAAAAGCAGCATGTTTATACTAATCCTTCAAAAGAAAGGTTTCCCTCAGCTGTTACATACGACTCCAGAAGCAACCCCTGTGCACGCAGAGTTCTGCCCATCGGGAAGAAGGGGTGTGCCTGGAGCCTGGCCAGACTGCCCACGGGAAACAGTGGGGTCCAGGAGGACTTAAAAGTGGACGTAGGTGACTGCATGACCATGTGATCCTACAATATGTACGGTCAGAACAATGAGAGGTCACACGCCGTTCAAATATCACCTATCAAAATGTACAAATGCATTCTACCGTCAAGCATAACTAATTAGAACAAATTAAAAAAATTTCTTTTAAAAGTGGGCCCACGCTCAAAGACAATTTTGGGCAGAAACTGCAGTTGATGGTCTGACGAGGACCTGAGAACCTGGCTTGAGCTGCAGGCCACGGTGCCTAGACGTACACACCACAGAGGCAACGGGCGCCCTCACCACTCCACCTGGGCCGCTCCCTTCCAAAGGCCTCAGCACCCACCCTGTGGCCCCAGCCCACTCTGTCCCTTCCTGGGTAGCCGGCAGAAAACGTTTTCAACATTTTCTTTTCAGCTGTCTTAAACTTTGAGAGCCAATTTCTAACGTATTGACTACGCTTCCATAAGAAAATTCTGCTCAACAGGGCTGAGGTGGTTTTGGAAACCTGGGGAGACTTCATGGGTGACTACATGAGTTTGGTGTGACAACTGCCAACAGTGAAAAATGGCCTGTGGCAGTTATTCCCCTCGGCATAGGCCATGGCTCCAGGCTCCAGATAAGCACAGGGCTGGGAGGCCTGGCACTCACCCAGGTCAAGGGGACCTCTTCTCCAAAGAGCCTCAGGAAGAGGCCATTTCCCAGCATCTCGGCCAAGCCAGGGCAGAGGCCGGGGTGCCGCTACACAGGGAGAGCCCGCCCGGCTATTGGCCTGCCAGGCCCCAGCTGTCCCAGAGCCGAGCTGAGGCCTAAGGCCCACCGACACCTGCAAACACTGCAGCCAATCCCTACTCTTCCTCCTAAGCTGGTGTTTCCAGGAAGAATTGGAGCAGCAGAGAACCAGAGCCATCAATTCTATACCACGTATAAGCCCTAGAGCAGCACAGCCCAGAGCTATACCATGGAGAGGTAAATCAAAGACCTAAAATGCCGCTGGGCACGGTGGCACACAGCTGTAAGCCCAGTGGCTCAGGAGGCTGAGGCAGGAGGATCGCAAGTTCAAAGCCAGCCTCCACAGCGTAGTGAGAACCTAAAGCAACGTAGCAAGACCCTGACTCAAAGTAAAATGCAAAAGGGGGCTTTTTACTGTCATGTATAACTAATTAGAATAAATGAAAACAAACAAGCAGAAAAACACGGCCGGCTTCACAGCTTCAGCAACTTATCGAGGGCCTAAGCAATTTAGCAAAACCCTGACTCAAAAAAAAAAAAAAAAAAAAAAATTAAAAGAAAAAAAAAAAAGGGCAGGGAGTGGGGTGGGCATGTGGCTCAGTGGTTAAGCACACCTGAGTTCAATGCCCAGTACAAAAAAAAAAAAAAAAAAAAAAAAAAACCCCCCCAAAAAAAACAAAAACGATGCCCCAAACAGACCAGATCATATAGTACAGGCACCTCCTCCCCCAGGAGCCAGCTACCTCCCTCCCTCCCTCCCCACCGACATCTAGCAATACTCATTTTCCCAGGCTAGGGACCCAGCAGAGGCCACTGTCTGGTAAACTGTTTGCCTATGGTGAAGATCATATTAATGACATTGATATAATCACCTGGAGGAAAATCATCGGGTCCCATAGTCCAATCAAGTGGTCACGTGTCTTATCACTAGCTCCCCTTACTGCCCAAGGAAGAGGGTCCAGTTAGACATCAGTGAGTTCGGTAGCTAAGCAGGCAGGAGACACAGAGAGCGGGTACCACAGGGGGCTCCAACAGGCGGTGGCCTGGGCTATTGATGAGGAATGGTTGCAAAGAAGGGCGGGGACAGACAGAGTGGGAATGTGGACTCCCTAAGAAAGGCTCCCAAATGCCACGCAGGCCTGGCTATCGGAACCCCAGTATCAGCAAGATTCAGCCTGCCTGCATTCTTCTTCAGGAAAGAACACAGAAGAGAAGGAAAGACAGAAAACCTGCCTTGCTTGGCTCTTGGTGTGGGGAGGCAGAGTAAGATACCCTTGACACAGTCAAGGTCCAAGAGGAACCTGTGAGGCGAGAATCCAACCCCCCAAAGAGAAATGGGCACACAGAGTAATCTCCAGCTTGAGGAGGAGACATGTTCCAGACACGTCTGCTGGCTCTCCCTAGAACGGGCTCTGGGTTGATGCAAAGAAGTCGGTGGCTCCTTTCCCCCTCTCCAGGACCCCAGACATCCTAGTGACAAATGGGAAGAATGGGGCTTCATGGATAACTCTGGCCACACATGCCAAGTTAGGAAACTCCCATTTCCACCTCCATCTGCGGGGAACGCGGCCCAAGGAGGGAAAGCTCACCCAACTTTTCTTGAACTAGGAATAGGAAAAAGCAACAGTTGCAGGCCCAAATCCAGACTTCGCTGCGAAAGGGACACAAGACGGTTGGGCCAAACCTGCGGAGTCTCCTCCCTCTCAGAGCGATGCTGAGAGGTCTGTGCGCTCCCACGCTCCTCTGCAGGATCAGAGCCTCCCCCAGCGCCCACTCCGGAGGGTCAGCACTCCCCGACCGGTAAGGGGAAGCTGGGCGGAAGCAAAGACCACGGGTGGGAAACCGCAGCGCGCAGCAGGCACACAGTAGGTAGGCGCTCACCCAAGGCCTGCCGCCGGACCCAGCACCTGGGCAGCGATCACGGGGGTGGGGTGGCGACACAGGAGATACAAAGGCCTGGCCAGGCCAGGGCCGTACCCCTCGCTAGGCGGGCGGGGGGTGGGCAGTTTGGAGCTGAAGAGGGGGAAGGAATCCGCCCTCATTTGCACGTCGTCTGGGGCCCAGGCAATTTGCTTAATCACCGCTCTTAATGCCAGAGCGCAGTACACAATGCGCGCCCATTCACGGGCTTAAAGTGTCGCAGCGCTCGCTTTAAATGAGAAAAGCCAGCAACAAAAGGGGGGAAAAGCCAAGTTCCTCAACTTGGGGAATGCCTAGGGTCGCCTCAAAATCATCTCCGGGAGTTTAAAATCCTGAGCTCGGGTGTGAGGGTTGGGGGAGAGCGGGGGTCGTGAACAACTCTTCCAAATGCAGGGTGGTTAGCTACGAGCTCAGGGCCGCCCAGAGAACCCGGGGAACGGGGGGCAAAGTCGACCCGGCTCCCCGGAGCCCGGCCCTATTGCCAAGTCGTGCTGGCCGGCTCTGGAAGGAAGTGCGACCCCCGCAGCGGGCACAGACCCAAGCATTCCTTGAAGCAGGCCAAGGGCTGTGGGGGCTAGGGAGATCCCAGAGGCGGGTCCCAGAGCCTCGACCGCAAGGGGAGAATAGCTAAGGAACTTCCCATCCGTGCAGGCGCTGGCAGCGCAGCCCAGCGCTCCGCCGCCACCGAGAAGTTCAACTCCGCAAACAAGTTCTGCCCGGGGTCGGCGCAGGAGGCCCCACCCCCACCCCGCGCCGAGCCTGGGGGCACATCCTGCGGTGCCCGCCCGGCGCTGCCGGCCCTCGCTCACCGTGCGCGCTCCTCCGGGAGACAGGGGTCCGTTGGAGAGGTACGGGCTGCTCAAGTCCGGGATCATCAGGAAGGGGTAACCAGGGTAGGGGGGCCCCTTAAAGAACGCGCCGTCCTGGGGCCTTCTCACTGCAGACAAAACCGAGTCTGGGTGAGGCCTGGGCCCGGGACGGCCGCGGCAGGGGGCTCCGGGCGGGGACCGGGACTCGAGCGCCCCTCACGCGCGCTCCAGGGCGGCTGCTGCCGAGAGGGCGGAGAGCAGGGGCTCAGCCACCGGCGAGGGGACCGAGGGCCGCCTGCTGAGGCGCGGAGCCCCGCGGGCCGGCACTGGGGGCTGGCCCGGTGGACACGTACCTTCGGCGAAATAGTCCCGCGGCTTCTGGAAAGCGTCCCGGGCGGGCTGAGGGCGCCTCTCCGCCTGCGGAGGAGACACAAAGGCGCGGGCGGGTGAGCGGGCGCGGGGCTGGGTCCCCCGGGGCCGGCGTGGGACCTCCTTACCTCCGAGTCCGAGCTGCTGCTCTGGTTCTCCGACTCGTTGACCAGGGACGACTTGACCTCGTCCAGGTCCCGCTGCGCCGAGGCGCTGTCGCTGCTCGGCTCCTGCTCCTCGCCACCCTCATCCTGGAAGGGGATCAGCTCGTCGCTCGCCCCCAGGTCGTCCCCTCCTCCGGCCGCCCCGGCTCCGGAGCCGCAGCCCCCGCCGCCGCCTAACTGGGGCATGGTGGCCGCGGACCCGGGCCGCCGCTCGCAGCCCCGCGCCCCACCCGCGCGCTCGGCTCCCCGGCGCCGCCGCGGCAAAGTTTGACAGGGCGTGGCCCCGCGGGGAGCGGCGCGGCCGGCCGGGCGGGGAGCTCAGATCGGCCCTCGGGCAGCGCGAGCCCGGGCTCCCCAACTCGCCGCGGCCGCCTGCTCCGCCGGGGCGTCCGGCGCGGGCCAGCGGGGAGGGGCGATCGGGCAGTGGGAGGGACCGCCGGCTGGGCAGGGGCGCTGGAGGGAGGAGCCGCGCTGCAAGCTGACACCCGCGCGCCTCGGGAGCCCGGAGAGCAAGCGCGCGCTCACACTGGCCTTCACACTCGCACCTTCCGGAGGCCGTGCCTCCCCGCAGCGCGCGACGCCGGACCCCGAGCTCGCCCCGATCCCTCCTCGCGCCTCACCCGGAGCCCCGGAGACCCTCTCTGCAGCCTGGCGCAAACCCCGGGAGTCTTGCCCGCACCCCTCCACATCCCCTAACTTTCTTCCAAACAGCCCCACAACTCTGCGCCGGCCCGCGCCCCCTCCCACCGCCTCGGCGCGCAGGCGGGCGGCACTGCCCCCTGCGGGAAAACCTCAGTCGCGCAGATCCGCGCCGACCGCTCGGCGGTCCCTGGGAGCGCGGGGTCTGTCAGCGCTGGAGCACGGCCGCTGCAGAGCAGGGCTTTGGAGAAATCCATGACACTCCGAAATACGCCGCGGTCCTCTTTCCTCTGGGATCCCATCGCGTCCCTCGCCCCTACCCAGGTTTTCCACCTGGTCCAGACGTCCAGAGTCACGCCCTGCTGAAATTCCAATGATCTCCCCTTCTTAGTTTGATTAGGACCTAACTCAAAATAATCACTGTCTTGGATCCGAAAGATTTAGATTCCATTCATTTCAGGGCAGCATTTTCAGCCAGTGCTGGAGCCTGTGCGCAGCCTGCGTGCACCCTGGGTTCAATCCCTACCACCAACGTGTATATTTAATTCCCTTCCAACCAGTTCGGGAAAAGCGGGTGGGGGGAAGTACCATCTCCGTGTAGTCCACGGAGAAAAAAAGTTGACAAATTTTAAAAGCACCGTGGAAGGCGGTAGGGGAATAACTAAAACTATTTTTAAACACAACGCTAGAGTTTCTAGAGGTACCACAGGCGTGGGCAGTCACAGGCACAAGGAAGGTCAAAGCATCAGGAAGACTGGTGAGGTGCATTCTGGTCCTCAACCTGCACAGAGGCCTACTGTGTGCAGGGGGTCCCTGCACACGTGGACCCCGGATGATCTGGAAGCAGCCCTCTTCAACAAAGTGAGCGTGTATGGCAGGCACTATTGCATTTTTGTTTTTAGAAGATTCCATACATTTTTTCCTGCCTAAAAAATCAGAGATGTACACCAAATTATTATCAATGACTATTTCTGGGAAAGGGAAAAGAGGAGGGGGGCAGTATTGTTTCCTACTTTCTACAGGTTTTATTGTATATTTACAGGAAACAAGTGGCATGTCTTTCTATTTTTTACACAATTAATGCATGAATATGGTCGCATAAAACCTTTTCAAACAACGGAGGGATCATGAGTAGCACCCTGAACAAAAAGTAGACCTGCCTCTTCCCCAGAACAGGAGCCTTCCCATCAGCCACTTTCAGCTGAGCCCCTCCAGTGCACCCTGTGCAAGCCTGGTGTGTGCCCTCCTAGACATGTCCCCAGGCAGTTGTGAACATATGTAAGCACGGACACTAGGCACAGATGTGCATACATGTGGAGACACTTAGGTTATTGTGTGACATATTTACAAGTGTTTTAAAGTCAGAAGGATTTCATGTCCCCAGCCTTATGAAAACCCTGCAGCTGCTGTAACAAATCACCACCATTTGGTGGCCTAACACAGCCGAAATGTATGCCCTCCTGGCGATGGAGCAGAGAAGTCAAAATCAGTTTCACTGAGCGGCCAAGGCACCCGCAGAGCCATGCTCCCTCTGGAGGTTCCCCGGAGAATCTGTTCCTTCGCTCCTCGGAGCTGCTCGCAGTAGCTGTGGCCACATCCCTCCAGTCTCTGTCACGGCCACACCACCTTCTCTTTCGCGTCCAGTCTCCCTCTGCCTCCTCATCAGGAAGGACACTTGTGATGGGAGTTAGGGCCACCACACTCATCCTGGGCAATCTGCCTGTGCCGAGACCTGTAATCACAGCCGCAAAGACGGCTTTTCCTTGTGAATTTACAAGGTCCAGGGCTGAGGTCATGGGCCTACCTGTGGGAGTGAGTTCTCACCAGCCTGTCAACCTCAAAGAAATGAGTGCAAATGGAACAAGCAGAGACAACATTTTCTCATCTACCAGGTTGCCACCAGGAGGAGGCAGTGGTGACAGTTAGCATTGGTCCCCCGCGGGGTAGTAGGCACGGATTCAAGGTGTGTCATTGTGTAAGGTTTCTGAAGGGAAGTTTGGCACTACCTACAAAAGCCCTGTGAAAGCTGGACTTGTAGGTAGTGGTAGCACTTGCCCAGCACGTGTGAGGCACTGGGTGCAATCTTCAGCACCACGTAAAAATAATGAATAAATAAATAAACAAAATAAAGGTATTGTGTCCATCTATTTAAAAAAAAAAAAAAAAAAAAACTTTGAAAACCAGGTCTGGTGGTCCACCCTGTCACCCCAGCAACCTGAGGGGGTCAGACCAGAGACTCAAAAGTCCAAGGTTAGTGCGAAGCTGAAGCAACTTACTGAGACCCTGACTCATCATAAAAAATAAAAAGGACTGGGGGTATGGCTCAGTGGTAAGGTGCCCTTGAATTACATCCCCAGAAACAAGAATTAAAACCTGTGCCAGTATAAGCCCTTGATTGAACCATGTACTTCTAGTATTTTATACTAGGGAAATAACTGGGTGTACAAGAAACCTGTAGGAGTGAGCTCATCCCAGTGGAGAGCTGGAAACGATCTCAACATCCCAAACAGGGAATTGAGATATAAAGTCATGGTGCGTTCATGAGTTTGTCAATGTGGAAAGAGGCTCATGATAGTAGGTGAAAGTAGCCAATCAGCCTGGGACCTGGGTGTGCTCGGTGGTAGAGCACAGGCGGAGCGTGTTCAAGGCCCTGGGTTCCAGCACCAGAACTCAAACGAATCAAGATTAACAGACTCATTTCCCCATTCCACTGAAGGATTGATGTCAGACTGAGCCTTCCATCAAGACCTGCTGTAAACTCTGAATAAAACACCAAAATCAAACAGGACTGAGCTGACTTCCAGACATCAGGACAAACCAAGGACTTGAGGAGCCAACATACCAGGAAGGAAGCTCATCTGGGTGAGCTCCTTTCCATCCCTGTTCATCCCATCAGAGTCTTTGGGGACTCTCAGTGCCAGGCACAGAGGCCAAACCAACTCTTTAAGGCAGGCAAACTATGACCTGCTCCTTGTTTTTGTGTGGTCTGTGAACTAGGAATCTTCTTTATATTCTTGGATGGTTGAGAAAAACACAAGGAAAGATGATGTTTTGTGACACATGAAAATTAGATGAAATTCAAATTTCAGTGCTGACAAAGTGATATTGAGACCTGGTCTTACTCAGGAGTTTCTGTGACTGTGTCCACACTGCCTGCAGAGCTTGGTCGCTAGAGCAGAGACCTCGCACCGGCTGCTCATTGCTTCTCACCTGCTCAGCCCTACAGGCCGCTAGGGAAGCAGCACCTCAAGGAGCAAGCGTGTTTCTCCACTGCGACATTTTATTTTGTTTTTCTTACCAGTGTATGCCCAGGGTCTGTTAAAATAAGAAGAAAAAAAAGCACATACCGGTAATCCCAGGAGTCTGAGGCAAGAGAATCCTAAGTACAAGGTCAGCTCAGGCAACTGAGTGGAAGCCTGTCTCAAAGAATCAAAGTTCCTGGGGGTATAGCTCAGTGGTACAGCCCCCTGGGCTCAGTCCTCAGTACCAGAAATCAACAACAGCGAAAAAGTCCTATGTTGTCACAGATGGAAACAGCAAGTGAGACCTGCATTTCATGTAAATTTGCAGTGGATATGACATCAGAAATAAGAGCAGCAAAGGAAAAAGTAAATACACTGCACATCACCCAAAGTAGTCAGATGCAGGGGCCCGCAGCTGTAGTCCCAGCTACTCCGGAGGCTGAAGCAGGAGGGTCACTTGAGCCAGAGGGTTCAAGGCCAGCCTAAGAAACATAGCGAGATCCTGGCTTAGAAAAACAACACAAAAAATTTAAAACGTTTGTGATCCAAGAGATACCGTCAAGAAAAGAAAAAAGTCAAAACAGACTGAAGGAAAAATTTTGCAAATAACTTATCATGCAGCAGACATATCTAGACTATGAAAAGAACTGACTCAGCCATAGAAAGTCTGATCTAAGAGTGGGCAAAAGATCTGAATGAACATTTCCTCAAAGCAAAGCGCAAATAGCAAATGAGCATGTTATAATTGTTCATCATCAGCACCCACCAGGGAAAGATCAAGCAAAGCACAGCGCGGTGACCCTTCATGTGGGACGCGATGGCTGCCAACAGGAGAGGAGGAGCACAGGCTGCGCGGGCCCAGGAGCCTCCTGAGCTGCGGCCGCCTTGCACCCGCTCTGCAGCGCGCACCGCGGGGTCAGCAGAATGAATCTAGAACAACCTCACCACCTGGCAACCCGCCTGCGGTACTCGTGCGCGCTCACCCCCGGTGCCGTGCGCAGAGCTCTCCGCAGGTGGCTGGGGTTAGGTGAGGTCGGAAGGGTGGCGCCCTGGCCCGACAGGACGGAGGTCCAAGGAGAGGAGACACCGCGTGAGCACACAGCAAGCAGGCAGCCATCTGCCGCTGGGGACAGCCTGACCGGCACGCCGCCGTGGACATCCTATCCAGGAATATTAGTGATGTTAGTGGAGATAACGGGACATTTCTTAATGCTAAAAGGAAAAGATAGAATGATTCAAAAATTAATCTTTACCTAACAATATAACTTCAAAACAGACGCAGGGGGAAAAAAAAAAAGAATTAGAATGAGAAATGGATAAAATGTTCAAAGCTGGCAGGCTGTTTGGATGTTTTGGCGGGACTGGGGATGGAACCCAGGGCCTGACATGCCAGACAAGTGCCCTACTGCTGAGCTGCATCCTCAGCCTTCTTTATTTTTAGTTTGAGATAGAGGCTCACTACATCGCCTCAGCCTCTGGAGTCGTGGGATTCCTGGAATGCACTACCGCACCTAGCAAGGCAATACAGCCTTTTTTATTTTGCGACAGGGTCTCACTAAGTTGCTGAGGCTGTAGCTTGGTGGTAAAGTGCCTGTCCAGTAAAAGCAAGGCCCTCCTGCTTCAGATTTCTAAGTCATTGGGATCACAGGTGTGTGCCACTGTGCCAAACTAAGGCAATGTTTTCATTTATTATTAATTTATTGATACTGGGGATTGAACTGTGGAGTGCTTAACCACTGAACCATATCCCCACCCCTTTTTATGTTTTAATTTGAGACAGGGCCTTGCTCAGTTGCTTAGGGCCTCGCTAAGTTGCTGAGACTGGCTTTGAACTTGTGTTCCTCCTGCCTCAGCCTCCCACATAGTAGGGACTACAGATATGCGTCACACACCTGCTCGTCATTGATCAACTCTTCTAAATTTTTCAGGAAACAAATAGCACAATATATTCCGAGTTCTACAGTGTTACTATCTTAACCCTCTGGATCTCAGAATTCCCACTGTGACCTCAGTTGAAAACAGGGTCACTGCAGATGTAATTAGTTAAGATGAGGTCACACCAGAGTCTCTCCTGAAGCTTCTAATGCAGTGGTTCTCATAAAAATGTGACAGAGAGACACAGAATCTTGTGCAGATGGAGGCAGATATTAGGCTACTACCACGAGCCGAGGGCCACCAGGATTCCCAGCCATCACCAGAAGCCCAAGCAGAGAGGACTGTCTGCTCTCACCCAGAGCCACAGGTTGTTGATCCTCTGGCCTTTGATTTTGGATGTCTAAGCTCCACAATATCTTTCTCTTGCACTTTTTTTTTTTTTTTTTTTTTTTGGTACTAGGGATTGAATCCAGGGACACTTAGCTACTGAGCCACATCTCTAGCACTTTTTATATTTTATTTTGAGACAGGATCTCACTAAGTTGCTGAGGCTGGCCTTGAACTTGCCAGCCTCCTGCCTCAGCCTCCAGGATGCTGGGATTACAGGCATGCACCAGAGCACCCAGCTGATAATTTCTCTTGTCCTAAGATACATGATTTGTTGTGCTTTGTGACAGTAGTGGTACAATACACACATTTATGTAAACACTTCAGAGAATAGAAATGGTCAGAATAATAACCCACTCATTTGATGAGGTTAGTGTAATCTGGGTCTTCTTTTTGGTGCCGGGACTCAAACCTGGGCCTGGAGCATGCTAAGTACTCCATCTATGCCTGAGCTACACCCCCAGACCCGTCAACATAATCTTGTCAAAAGACATTATAAGAAAACTGAAAGTCAAACTTTCTCATTACCATATGTGCAAATAACAAAAATAAAATATTATCATACTGAATTCAGTTACATTTAAAAAGAAAAATAGGCCATTAATTGGATTTATTCCAGAAAAGCCAAGTTGGTTTGTCATTCAAAAATTCAATCAATAAAATTTGTCACAATTACAGAATCAAGGAGAAAAATCATATGATTATTTCAATAGATTTTTCAAGTATTTAAAAAAAATCCATACTCACTTCCAGTTTTTCAAAAGGGAAGGCATGGCGTAGTAATGAAAGGAGAGCATCTAACTAGAAGTAGAAGCAGTTTCCTTGATTGGATAGACTCAGCCGGAAGCTTCATGGGGAGTGTGTTGGATGGTGGACAGTGGACATGCCCTGAGGTCAGCAGGAAGGCAGGAGCTGGCTGACCTGGCCTGTGCTCAGATGGTGGCAAGGACTCCAGACTATGCCGTACGCCCAGGAGGAAAGGAATCAGATGAGCGCCGTCTTCAGACAACACGGGTATGTACCTAGGCAATCATTAAACATTCACAGAGAAGTTACTAGAATTAACAAGTGGATTTGGCAGTGTTACCAGATAGAAGCTTAGCGTGACACCAATCTACTGTATTTGTATGTACACAGCAATAAAAAATGAGAAAATGGAATAAATACGTGATTTAGATAGCATCAAAATTGCCACATTCAGAGGCAGGGGGGATAGCTTTTATATATATTATATATAATTATATATATAATATAATCATATTATATATATAATATTCCTAGAAATAATATAATTATGTATGTATTATATAATCATATTATATATATATATATAAAATATTCCTAGAAATAAGTTGAACAGAAGATGTGCAAATGCTTTGCATTGAAAACTGAAAATATCCCTCAGAAATGAGTCTTCAATGGAAAAGGAAAGTGGGGTATTTGGTTCACCAACTAGAAGACCTTTTCCTTGGGGGCTGGGATTATGGCCAGGGCCTCAGGCAGGCCAGCGCTCAGCAGCAGCTCCTGGAAGACCCAACACCCTGAAAGTCTTAATTCTTCCCAAGTCATGCTCAGATTCAATGCAAAGCTGAGCTGCAGCAGAATGTGTGGGGTTCGTATTCTGACAAGCTGAGTTATAGCAGGTGTATTATCCATGGTTTTTATTTTCTGTGCTTTCTGAATCTGACTTCTTGGGGACCTTGCTCACCTGGAGAGTCCGCCCCTCCCAAGGCCAGCTAGCTCCTAGAGAGGCCAGAGACTCGGTGAGGGGGCCTTTCGTATGCAGAACACCCAGTCCAAAGCCACAGCCCGCTACCACCTCCTGCTTGGGCTGGAAGGCTCCGTGCTGTGCTCGGGGCCAGCTTTCCCTTCCCTAATCGCCCCGGGCTGGGGACCAGAGAGCTCTGGACAACTCCTGCACCTGGGGCCCCTTGGGAGTGTGCCCGCCCACCCAGGTCACAGGTCAGGCCTGCTCGGCCGGTTTATCCTGCCTTCTCTGCTGCCTTCCCTTGGAGACCTGGAGGCCAGAGCAAGCTCTGCCCGGGCCTCTTCTCAGTCCTCTTCCCTCTTCCCCAGACTGGCTGCTGCTTCCCCGTGGGGCCTGCAGACTGACCGGCCCTTCCTCCTGGGTACTGGGAATCACAGACTGTCTTCTGCTCTGTGGGCCTCGCTCCACCTGAACAAAAAGAAAACCGAAACCTGCATTTTAAAATCAAAGCGTCTTCAAAAGGCTGGAGACAGCATGGATGGTCCTTTTTACCTGGGATGCACCTGGGGCTGGGGCATGCCAGGCAAGCACTCTGCCTCTGAGCTGCACCCTTATTTTCAGGTTGAGGTGGGGTCTCACTGAGTTACTCGGGTCTTGCTAGGCTGCCCAGGCCGGCCCTGAACTCGGTCCTGGAATGACAGGTGTGTGCTCCTGCGCCTGTTGGCTCTTGGTCTTCTAGATCTTCGCCTGGGTGAAGGCCGGTGGGCATGCTGGGCGTGGAAGGCCCCCGCTGCTGCTTTTGGTGTATGTGTGTGACTTCAGAGAGGGTGGGCATTGAGTAAGCGCTCCTGTCCAGCCTGTGCCTCCGGCCCCTCCTCTGTGTCCTTGTGTCGGCCTCCGGGAGGCCTCCACTAGGCTGCCCACCCTTCTTGGCTGTCCTTTGTGCCGCTGCCCTCCCCAGCAGCAAGTCCCCTGGCCTGGGCCGCCCACTCCAGGGCCGGGCTCCTTCTCTTCGGCACGTCCCGGGGCCCTTCCCTTGTCCAGCCAAGCTAAGGCAAGGGCATTGTCCCACGAGACCCCCTGCCCTGCGGTCACCCTGGAAAGGGTTCCGGTAAGTGCCCCCATAGTGAGGCAGCCAAGGGGACGGGGTCCAGAGGGGCTGCGCAGCTCGGAGCCCCTGGGCTAAGACGTGGGAGGGGTCCACGCGGAGGGATCTGGCTGTGGCTTTCTTCCATGTTGGGTGGAGCCCAGCGCCTCGGGCTCGCGCTTCACCCGGGAGCCACACCTGCGGTCCGTTTTGCCTTGCTGGTGCCTGGCTGTGTCCCCCGCCTCCTAGCACAGTCCCTGGACCGTCGAAGGTGCACAAGTCCTTGCTGACTGAACAGTGGCCCCCATGATCACCTCCATTCTCCTCTGGCTCCTCTGAAGTTTCTCCAGGGCATGGGCTCATGGCGCTGCGGACTGAGTGCCCAGTGTGCACAGTCCTCGGGGGCAGGACAGCCAGGCAGGCCACTGTGGCGAGGCCAGGGTCTGCACCAGCTGCCCTCATCCTGGCCTCGTCTGGCCCATCTGGATCCACTGCAGACCCCAGGTCGGTCCCCCTGCCTCCGCTCCAACCCTGGACCCCTCCCCGCACCCCTCACCGGGGCCCACTGAGCTCCGTGACTCCTCTTCCCTTCTCTGGTGGCCAAGCCCGGAGCTTGCTGGGCACGCACCTGCCACCTCGCCACGTCCGCAGCCCGAGCTCCCGCTCTCCCGGCCTGGAAGGAGGGCAAGTCCTTCGACTTTCTCTCTCCACCTTTCTTGTTTTCTCCTCCCTTTCTTCATGCTGGGACTGAGCCCTGGGCCTCATGCCTCCCAGGCAAGTGCTGTGCCTCTGAGCTGCACCCCAGCCTGGAGGACCAGGAGCGTCACCCCTTTCTCCAGCTGGGAATGTCCTAAAGGACCTGCTGTCCTGATCTTCAAGATCCCCACGGCTCGGGTGTTGAAGGCTCAGTCTCCAGCCTGGCATTACTGGGAGGAAGACTTCAAGAGGTGGGTCTGGGGGGTCTTCAGGCACTTGAGGGGGGGCATGGGACCTGGTCTCTTCTCTCTCTTTCACGTCTTGGTCATGGGGTGGGAGGATTTTCTCTGCCCCCTACTCCCCGCCATGCTGTGCTGCCTCATCATAGGCCCCAAAGCAATGGGACCAAACAGTCACAGACTGAATGCTCTAACACTGCAAGTCCAAATAAACCTTTTATCTTCATAAGTTGATTATCTCAGGTATTTGTTACAGCACAGGAAAGCTGACTAACACATCGTATTAGGAAACCAAGATAAAGTGATAACAATAAAAATGCTTAAAAGGACCCGGGTGGGACTCTGGTGGAGGGTTTTCCTAGCATGTGCAAGACCCTGGGTTCCATCCCTGAACCATACCAAAACAAACAAACAAAACCCAACCAAACAAACAAAAAACACTGAGAAGACAAAAGCAGCTAGGCATGGTGGCACATGCCTATGATCCCAGCAGCTCAGGAGATTGAGGCAGGAGGATTGTAAGTTCAAAACCAGCCTCAGAAACCTAGCGAGGCCCTGTCTCAAAATAAAAACTCAAACAGGCTGTGTATTGGGCTTAGTGGTTAAGCACCATTGTGTTCAACTCCCTGGTACCGAAAAAAGAAACACCTGCCCTGCTAAGGACTTCTGTCTTCTGGGTCCCTTGACATCTGGCTTGGTTTGCTTGGAGGAAGGTTTCCCAGGATCACCAAGTTCCTGTGAAACAAAGAGAAGGCAGATGGAGGCTTGGCAGGGGCTCTGAGCTGGGGCAGCTGAGGGAAGGCTGGTTCTCCACCTGGTTCTCCACCTGGTTCTCCAGGTCCATGGGAGGAGCAGGCGTTCCAAGAGGTGGGTGGTGGCACAGCACCTGAACAGGCGGAGGAGGCGGGGTCACAGAAGACCAGAGTGGTGACTCTGCTCCAGTAGGGCAGAGCACACTGTCACCCCAGACTCGGGAGGCTGAGGCAGGAGGATCACGAGCTCACAGTGAGGCCCTGAGTGACTTAGCGAGACCCTGTCTCAAAATAAAATATAGACAAGTGCTGGGGATGTGGCTCCGTGGTGAAGCGCCTGGTGCCAAGAATAAAAAATGAGAACGTGCAGGGGTGCGGCTCAGTGGTAGAGCCTGCCCTGCGTGTGAGGCCCGGGTTCGACTCCCACCGCCCACCCACTCAGCGGAGGGCTGGGCCCCATCTTCAGGCCACACAGCTGGAGGAGGCCCTGCAGCGGGAGGGAGCCACTTCCATGTGGTTGCGTTGCTCTGCCAGGACCCGCCGCCCTTCGGTCTCAGCCGGCTCTCCA
Source organism: Sciurus carolinensis (assembly GCF_902686445.1). NCBI lineage: Eukaryota > Metazoa > Chordata > Mammalia > Rodentia > Sciuridae > Sciurus > Sciurus carolinensis. The sequence goes on from NC_062225.1 coordinate 1,343,119, forward strand.
CTGCGCCCAGGTCACCACTCGGAAACCAGACGGCCTCACTTTCTTCTCGGAGTTTGAAGGAGGAGGCGGCCACCAGCACTTTCCTTTCATCCAGTCCTCTGCAGCATCGGAGGTGGACACAGCCACACAGCCACACACCCACACACAGCCACACAGCCACACAGCCACACACAGCCTACACACACACACACACACACACACACACACAGAGCCACACACACACACAGCCTACACACACACACACACACAGCCACACACCCACACACAGCCTACACACACACACACACAGCCACACACACACACACAGCCTACACACACACACACACACACAGCCTACACACACACACACACAGCCACACACACACACACAGCCTACACACACACACACAGCCACACACACACACACAGCCTACACACACACACACAGCCACACACACAGCCTACACACACACACAGCCTACACACACAGCCTACACACACACACACACAGCCACACACACACACAGCCTACACACACACACACACACAGCCACACACACACACACACACACAGCCACAAACACAAAGCCTACACACACACACACATAGCCTAAACACAGCCACACAGCCACACAGCCACACACAGTCTACACACACACACAGCCTACACACACACACAGCCTACACACACACACATAGCCACACACACACAGCCTACACACATACACACACACAGCCTACACACACACACACAGCCTACACACACACCGCCTACACACACACACAGCCTACACACACACACAGCCACACACATATACACACACAGCCTACACACACACAGCCTACATACACACACACACACAGCCTACACACACACAGCCTACACACACACACACACAGCCTACACACACAGCCACACAGCCACACACACAGCCACACAGTCACACACCCACACACAGCCTATACACACACACAGCCTACACACACACACAGCCTGCACACACACACATACACAGCCTGCACACACACACACAGCCTACACACACACACAGCCTACACACATACACAGCCTACACACACACACACACAACCTACACACTCACACACACAGCCACACATACAGCCTACACCCATCACACAGCCACATATACAGCCTACACCCATACACACAGCCACACACACAGCCACACACACAGCCTACACCCACCCACACAGCCTACACACACACACGCAGCCTACATACAGATAGCCTATACACACACACACACACACACACTCACACACAGCCTACACACACACACAGCCTACACACATACACAGCCTACACACACACACACGCAGCCTACACACACATAGTCTACACACACACACACACACAGCCTACACACACACACACAGCCCACACACACACACAGCCTACACACACACACACAGCCTACACACACACACACGCAGCCTACACACACATAGCCTACACACACACACACACACAGCCTACACACACACACACACAGCCTACACACACACACAGCCTACACACACACACACACAGCCTACACACACACACAGCCTACACACACACACACACACGCAGCCTACACACACACACAGCCTACACACATACACAGCCTACACACACACACACACGCAGCCTACACACACATAGCCTACACACACACACACACACACACACAGCCTATACACACACACACACAGCCTACACACACACACACACAGCCTACACACACACACACACGCAGCCTACACACACACACACACAGCCTACACACATACACAGCCTACACACACACACACACTCACACACAGCCTACACACACACTGTAACGAGACAAGGAATAGTAGGAATTGCTATCGTTGTGTGTTGTGTAGTGATCTAAGCTGAATTGGGCATTTGCCTGACTTGTGAACTAAAATCACAAAGGCGCCTGGTGACAAACGTGCTGTGTGGCAGGATGCCTCTCCCCGCAGTTCCACCAGCGCGGGTGAGCGTGCTTTCCCCACAGCCTCGCCGGCACTTGTCGCTGCCCGTGTTCTTGATGATTGCGGCTCGAGGAGGTGGAGTCTGGGCTTGTTTGCGTCCCTCATCGCCAGAGACTGTGCACATCTCTTCACGCATTTGTTGATGGGCGTGTTTCCCCTTCTGTGAAGCGCCTGTTGGGTTCCTTAGCCCACTCACCGGCTGGGGTGTTGTGCTTTGGTGTTGAGTTTTCTGAGTTCTTCATGTCGCTGGAGATGCGCTGTCTGGTGACAGCGGTGAGGATCTCCTCCCACTCTGTGGGCCTCTCTTCACGCTATTGTTTCCTTTGCTGAGAAGAAGCTTTTTAGTTTGAATCCATCCTATTAATTGGTTCTTGATTTTACTTCTTGTGCTTCAGGAGCCTTGATAAGGAAGTCAGGTCCTGGGCCGACATGACGACTTGGGCAAGGAAGGACTATGTTTTTACAGGAGCCTGGGGTGGTGGCACACGCCTGTGATCCCAGCGGCTGGGGAGGCTGAGGCAGGAGGACGGTGAGTTCCAAGCCAGCCTCAGCAACTTAGGAGGCCCTGAGCAACTTAAGACCTGTCTCAAAATTAGAAGAGAAAGGCCTGGGATGTGGCTCAGTGGTTGGTGCCTGTGGACGGCGGGCGGGACGGCTGGTCTGGGGAGTTCTAGAGGCGGCATGACCACTGTGCTGAAGTCGCAAGTGACTTGTGGGCGCCATCAGCAGCGTCTGGTCTGGGGAGCCCTCAGCCAGGGCTGGGTGCAGAGCACTTGCTCAGTGTGTGAGGGCCCCCGCGTTCAACCCCAGCCCCCCTCAAACCTCCGCGGGGTCACCAGCTGCAGCTGGTCCCTGACTTCCGTTTACCTGCCTTACCATGGTGCAGAGGGTCCCCCCACAACCACTGGGGTGCTTGCTCTCAGTGGTGTTCAGCACCCTGCGTGAGCCAGTCAGCACTCTGAGGGCTGAGGAGAGGCTCAGTGGTAGAGTGCACTTGGCACGTGCCAGGCCCCGGGCTCCATCCCGGCACAGCAACCGCAGACACTCAGCACTGCAGTGAGGTTGCTGGGTTGCTGACTGCCCCGCTGCAGGCTGCCCGGGGGTCCTGCGTGTGTTCAGGGCCGGCTGGGACAGGCTGTGGCGGTCAGTAGGTTAGAGCTGTGACGTGCGTGTTGCTCTCACGATGGATACTTGTGTGGGGGGCTGGGGGTCACCAGGGCGGTGCCCAGGCTAGGCAAGCCTTCTACCACTGAGCTTCGTCTCCAAAGAGCTGGCCACCCTGTCATGGTGAAACCTCTGCGTCTGACGTGGGCTCCTGGAGAGTCTTCTCCTTTTCTGTTTATATTGATTTATCTTTTCTTTTCTTAGTACTGAGGATTGAACCCAGGGTGCTTAACCACTGAGTAACATCCTCACCCCTTTTCTTTGTTAATGTTTTTTATTTTGTTAATTTGCTTAGGGCCTCGCTAAATTTCTGAGGCTGACTTTGAACTTCTGATCCTCCTGCCTCAGCCTCCTGAGTTGCTGGGATTACAGGTGTGTGCTACCGCAACTAGGTTATATCCATTTATCTTGATCAAATGTTTTTATGTCTCTTCGATTACTTTCCAAATCAGAAAAAGCAGTTAATATTTTGAATTGGATAGGGGGAAAAGGCCATCATTTCCTTCTCAGGTAGTCAGGAGGGACTCTGGAGCCAGGATGACTGTATCAGAATCTCTGTTCTGGGTGATCCTGGGCAAGTCATTCAACCTCTCTGTGCCTTTGGGTTCTCATGGGTAAAACAGAGTTAAAACCATCCCTCCCTCAGAGGATGGTGGGAACTGAGTTAATATAGATTAAGCACTTACCAATCAATAACCCTAAGAAAATACTTGTTAAAATGACTAATTGGGAGGCTGAGGCAGGAGGATCACAAGTTCAAGGCCAGTCTGGACAACTTAGTGAGACCCTGTCTCAAGCTAAAGTTTAAAAGGGCTGGAGATGTAGCTTAGTGATAGAGCACCCCTGGGTTCAATCCCCAGAACTGGAATTTTAAAAAAAGGCTGGGGTTGTTGTTAGTGGTAGAGTTTGGGCTGAGCCCTGGGTTCCATTAAAAAATAATAATAATAAAATAAAATTCAGCTCAGCTGCCTGGGAAAGGCGGCAGGAGAGTCGCAGGTCCATGGAGGCTTCTGCTTGGTCGGGACCGCTCCCTTCTCTCCTGACCCTCACCTGGTCCCCTCTCTCTAAGGCTGACGTTAGAATTTGTGCGGGTTCTGGTTCCTGCTCCACACTGATGGCCCCGGACACTGCCCAGGTCCTCTGCAGGTCCTGTGAACCTTCAGCCACTCTCTCCTGTCTGAGCTGTGTCCTCAGACAGGCTACCCACACCCCAGCTGCCCCCAGGGTTGCTGAGTCCCTCTCTGTCCCTCCAGGGCCACCGTGGGGCCCAGGACTGCCCAGTCTCCAGCCCTGACCGCAGGCTCTGGTCCTCCAGCGGCCCCGTCCCAGGCCTCCAGCCTGACCAGCTGTGCTGAACCCTCACCACAAACTGACCCAGGAGGAAGGCCAGTCTCTTAAACCTACCTGGGCAGTGAAGCCCGAGGGTCCCTCCCGAGGCCCAGTCCCTGCTTCCTCTCAGCCCTGCTCCACTTCTCTTGGGTCAGAGACAAACCTGAGAGTCCTGGAGGACTGGTCATCACTAGAGGAGGCCCACGTGGGCTCAGGCTGAGACTGGTTTGTGGTGACCAGGGACGGGACTGTGGGCAGCGGGAGAGCACGGGGACGTGGAGTGGGGAGGGGTATTTCTAATGGAAGAAGAGGGAGGGCAGGGGCTACGTGAGGCGGGGCCGGGACCAGGACAGGAGCAGAGAGAAGAAGGGGTGGGTCCTTCCTCACGGTGTCGGTGCCTGAGCACAGGGATGGTCCAGAGGTGGAGTCCACAAGCAGCTTCTGTTTGGCAAGTGTCCCCAGTGACCAGCCTCCCTGAGCTCTAGTCTCCTGTCTGTCGAATGGCTGCCAAGCACCTTCCTCCAAGACCTGTCGGAGGTCCCAGGAGACGGCGTGGTGGCCACAGTGCTCAGCAGGTGCCTGGCATGGTAGGTGCTCACAGATGAACGGCACAGGCTGGTTTCCAGTGCTGGGCTTGAACCCAGGCCCACACGTGCTGGGCAAGCGGTACCACTGAGCTGCACCCCAGCCCCAAACGCTTCTGATGGGGTGGACAAACCTGTCCTAGGAGGTGGGGCCTCAGGTAAGAAACCAGCTGAGCAGAGAAGCCCCAGAGGGACAGGAGGTGGAGGTGGAGGTGGGTGTGGTGAAGGTGAAGTTCTCTTCTCCAGCATTGATTCCCAGGACCTTCTCTCCCCAGACTCCTGTCCCTCCAAGGCTGAGGGAGACCAGAGTCAGCAGCCTCTGTGAGCCTGTCCTACAGGTGCTCACAGCAGCGCCTGGACGGAGGCTGCCCCTGTGTGGCCCAGCCTGTCCCCCTCCCCAGGGGGGCCCAGGGCAAGGCCTGGCCACCACTAAAAGCAAATTCATAGGCATGAAGTACAGCAGAGGCTGCCAGGGGCCCAGGGGAGGACCAGGAGGGCTTGAACCCAGGGCCTGCATGTGCTGACCAAGTGCCCTGCCGCCGGGCCACACTGCTGGTCTAGGAGGTATTTTTAAATGGATACAGTTTCTGTTTGGGGTGAGGAGAAAGTTCTGGAAATGGATAACGATGGTGGTTGCACATCACGAATGTGCTCAGTGCTACTGAACTGTGCACTTGGAAATGGCTAAAATTCCCAGGCCTGGTGGTGACACCTGTGACTCAGGATCCCGAGGCTGGAGGATTGCAGGTTCAAGGCCAGCCTGGGTAATGGAGCGAGATCTTGTCTCAAGATAAACTAAAAATAGGGTTGGGGACGTAGATCAGGGGAAAAGAGTCCCTGGGTTCAGTCACCAGTACTGGGGAAAAAATGGAAATTCTGAATAGATCCACAGAAAATAAAAAAAAATACATAAAAATTGAATTAGTAATCTACTAATTTTAAAGTAAACACTTTTTTTTTTCTTTTTCTTTTTTCTTTTTTTTCTAGTGTTGGGGATTGAACCCAGGGTTGCTTAACCACTGAACCACATCCTCAGCCCTTTTTTCCCCCAAGCTTTTCCTGGTTAAAGTTCTTTTTAAAAAAATTTCTAGATTTTTAATTTAGTCGTAAAGACAGTAGAATGTATTTTGGCATATTATACATATGTAGATATACCTTATTCTAATTATGATCCAGTCCTTGTGGTTGTACGTGATGTGTAGTTACCCTGGTCATGTGTTGAAATACAAGGCTAGGAAAGTCATGTCTGATGAATTCTCTGTCCCCTATTCCCCTCCCCCTCCCTTCCCATTGTTCCCCTTTGTGTAAACCAATGGACTTCAGTTATTTCCTTCCCACCCTCCCTTGTTATGGGTTAGCATCCACATATCAGGAAGAACATTTGACCTTTGGTTTTGGGGGATTGGCTTATTTCACTTAGCATGATAGTCTCCAGTTCCATCCATTTACGGGCAAATGCCATAATGGTTATGGCTGAGTAATATTCCATTGTGCATATATACCACATTTTAAAAAATAATTCATTTATTGTGATTCATTGTAAACAAATGGGGTACAACTTGTTTCTCTGATTGCATGAAGTAGAGTTGTACCATTTGTCCACATTTTCTTTATCCGTTAATCTGTTGAAGAAGACCTGGGTTGTTTCCATAGCTTGGCTATCATGAATTGAGCTTCTATAAACATAGATGTGGCTGCCTCACTGTACTATGCTGATTTTAAGTCCTTTGGGTATAAGCTGAGGAGTGGGATAACTGGGTCAAGTGGTGGGTCCATTCCAAGTTTTCTAAAGGAATCTCCATACTTTAGCCCTTTTAAAAATATTTTAGTTTGAGACAGGGTCTCGCTAAGTTGCTTAAGATCTCACTACATTGCTGAAGCTGGCTTCAAACTTGGGATCCTCCTGCCCCAGCCTCCGGAGTCTATGGGATGACAGGCATGTGCCTGGAATACTAGAAGGAACGTAAAACGGTGCATCTGCTGTGGAAAACATCTCAGCCTTTCCTCAAAAAGTGAGGCCTAGATTTATCACGGGCCCCAGCGATTGTACTTCCAGGTGTTTATCCAAGAGTTGAAAATTGACTCTCAAACAAACACTTGTGTGCACACACTTGGGGCAGCATTAGTCACACCAGCCAGAATATGGACACCAAAAACGGCCCTCGAAGGTGGAGGGAGCATCAAGCGGTGGCCTGCTGGGTACGAGGGCTGCGTTGTGGAGGAGCCCGGGAAATGAGTGGAGGGGCACAGGCAAGCCTGCGTGGGGCAGCGCCTGGCAAGGTCAGTCCAAGAAGCGAACCAGGCTGCTGCTGCCCGGGCTCAGGGGAGGACGCGCAGTGTGCCTGGTACAGGGCGCCGGGAACGTCCGGAAACAGTCGATGGAGAGCCCGTGGGTGCACCGGAGGCCCGGAAGGGTTCACTTCAAAGTCGCCAAGGGTACCTTGCGGGATATTTTTGATTTTTGGGGGGTGGGTACCAGGGGTTGAACCCAGGGGTGCTTAACCACTGAGACACATCCCCAGGCCTTTCCATTTCTCATTTTGAGACAGAGCCTCACGTAGTTGCTTGGGGCCTACCTAAATTGCTGAGGCTGGCTTTGAACTCCCTATCCTCCTGCCTCAGCCTCCCCAGCCACTGGGATTTCAGGCATGGTCACTGCATCAGCTGTTGAGTGAATTTAAATGTAATAAAAATACATGATTCTTGGATGATGTCATAGAATTTAGTGGTAAAACAAATTTGATTATAGTTATAAGTGTATAAAGTCACTATAAAACTTTCAGCAGAAAACATAAGAGAAAATCTTTGTCTGGGATTAGGCAAGAATTCTTAGATGGGATACCAAAAGAATGTTCTTAAAAAAAAAAAAAACAACAACTGAACTGCATCAAAATTAAGAACCTCTTTTCTGTGAAGGACACTATTAAGAAAATGAAGAGACAAGTCACAGAAGGGTACAAATTTCTTGGGCATCACATGTGATAAGGACCCGTATCCAGAATATGTAAAAAATTCAAGCCAGGTGCAGTGGGCACACCTGTAGTACTAGGGACTTGAGAGGCTGAGGCAGGAGGATCACAAGCTCAAAGCCAGCCTCTGCAACTTAGTGAGACTCTGCCCCAAAATAAAAAATAGAAAGGCTGTGTATGTGGCTCAGTGGTAGAACATCCCTGGGTTCAATCCCTAGTACCCAAAAGAAAAAACAAAAGCAAAAGAAAAATAAACAGCAGTCGTAAGACAAGAATCAAGAATGACCCACTTATATGGACAGACATTTCAGCAGAGGCCGTGTGAATGCCTATTCAGCACATGAGGATGATCCACACACTGGTCGACTTGGAGGAACAAACTGAAAGCACCTTGAGATTCCACACCCCGATTCCAATGCTGTCACAGTCATTGTAGACATTGGGCCACTACCGAGGGGCTCCGCTCTGAACACGCATCTGGGACCCGGCGCTGGGCGCTGAGCAGGCACCAGGCTCAGCGGACCTGCTCCGGCCAGAGACCCGTCTCTGTCTCTGCGGCCCTAGGTGCTCTAGAGAAGCAGGGGCCATGACGCGCTCTGGTCTCAGGTGGTCAGCGTCAGGTAGGAGCCGGTGTCCACCATGCTCAAGGTAGTTGGGTGTTTCATTTCCTCAGAGCCCAGTTACCCACGCAGTGAGCAGAGCTTCCCGGGAGAGGCCGGGAGGGACATGGCGTGCGTTGGTGTGGGGTAACGTGGGCCCTGGAGAGCCGCTGCTCCTGGGGTGAGATGAGGAGGACCTCAAAGGACAGGGCCAGGAGGCCAGGAGGAGGGAGCTGGCCACCCCTGGTCTCCAGCCTGGGCGGGGTCGAGGGAGCGCCCTGGGTGGTGCAGCGAAGGCCGTCCTCCAACAGCTGGGGGCTGCCCTGTGCAGCGGGCTCACGCCCGTTCTGAGTGCCACTTGCAGGTGCCCTGGGCCTCCACCCTGTCCCTCTGCTGGCCGAGGAACGCGGGATCAGGACGTCCAGAGACTGCGTCCAGTCCTCCGGGTCCACAGTGCACTGGGCTGTTGCAGGCCTGGGGTCGCCGTCAGGATGGCTCCTTCTGGAGTTGGGCCTCTTCAATCAGGCTCTGGGCTGGAACTGAGTCTGTAGGACTGGGCGCCGCCGGGCTGGGGCGTGGGTGGCCCCTTGCCCAGCCTGTGCCGGCCCTGGGTTCCATCCCAGCACCTCAAGACCCAGCAGGGCAAAGCGGGCGGGGCGTGGCCTGGAGGAGGCGTGGCCTGGAGGGGCGTGGTCACGGCCGCCTGGGCCCTTTGGTTCAGGTCCCGCAGGCCCTGACTGGTTAGCCCTCTGCCTCGCGGGCCGGTTCCACCCGCCATCCCACCACTCGCTCCACCTGGCCTGCGAGCTGCTCTTCATTCCTGCTCACGGGTGTCACTGCTCCCCTGACGCTGCAGTCAGGTGCTGTCACAGCCTTGGCCGATCAGGGCCTGACCCATCCCCACCTGAGTCCCTTCTCAGAGGCGGGCAGAGGTCAGGGAGGGAACAGGAGCGGTGTCCACTTCCCTCAGGCCTCACAGTCAGTGAGTGAGAGGTGGCGCCAGAGCCAGGCTCTGGTCCCAGACAGCAGCGTTTACCCAGCTCCCAGGACGGCCTGGGAAATCCGCAAAGTAGTAAAACAGACCCCAGGGACCTTCCAAGGCTGGGCTGGGCGAGGAGTCGCCTTTCCTTTCGTGGGAGTCCACTGCCCCCACGTGGCCACTTCCTGAACTTCATCCCTGTTTGCTGGGAAACCCAGCCCTGGTCACCTCAGACAGCAATCCCTGACCTGGGACAGGATCCGTGTCCTCCTGACCTCAGCTGCCGTCTTGCAAATCGAGATGATGCCAGGCGAATTTAAATGATGAGATAGAATAATCCATCTAAATTCTTTTTTGTTGAGGGGAGGTACTAGGGATTGAACACAGGGGCACTTAAGCACTGAGCCACATCCCCAACCCTTGAGACAGGGTCTCCCTAAGTTGCTTAGGGCCTTGCTAAGTTGCTAAGGCTGTCCTGGAACTTGAGATCCTCCTGCTTCAGCCTCCGGAGTCCCTGGGAGGACAGGCATGCACCCCCGCACCCAGCCCATCCGCTTCCTGATTGAACTAAGGGCCTATAAATGTTAGCTCTGGTGCCGTCCGTCGATCTCAGAGCCTTTCTGTCTGAAGCGGGAGGCACTGTTGTCCCCTTACCTTTGCCGTCATGTGGAAATCGAGGGCAGCTGCAGATGATAGGAGGGCTGTCCAGGACCAGGCCACAGAACTTCCAAGCTTCCTGAGCCCTGCTGCGCAACCCTCGACCCAGATGACCTGGGGGCGGAAGGGCAGGCACTGCCGAGAGGAGAGGGGCCTGGCCCAGGTGCTCAGTGCTCAGACTCAAGACTCTTCAGGAGGGACGTCCCTCACCTGGCAGGGCTTGGCTGCTGCTGAAGCTGGGGGCATGGAGGTGTTTCCCCAGCCCCTTCTCCTGGACAGGGCTGGTGCCTACCAGATGTGAGGCTGCCGGGTGCCCTCATGGACATATCTCTGCTCATGACAGCCAGCTGGCTCTCATGGGGCAGGAGCAAGGCTCAGAGTAAAGCTGCGCCAACCTCAGAGGTCTGGGCCTGCTTGGGGATGTGTTCCCAGGTCTGGTGCCTCCCAGGCATGGTCCTGTGTCCCACAGCAGCCTCTTGACAGCATGGAGCCGCTTCCCGGTGCTGATCCCGTCTCACAGAACAAGGAGGGAGCAAGGCCCCTCCCTGCACACCCCGTGACCGCTGAAGCAGGTCTTGCACCACAGACACAAGAGGAGACTCCTCAGGGTCTGCTGCCTCTGGTTCCCAGGAATGAGCCAGCTGGTCATCTTGAGGGCAGAAGATGCTGCAGGGTCAGGGTGGCAGGGGAATGCTGGGTGAGGTGCCACAGTTCCAGGGTCCCTCCTGGAGGAGGGCATCCTGCCCCAGAAGCCATGGCGGCCATCCTGGAGACAGCATTCCAACGCAGCCTAAAGAGCACCAGATCGACTTCCAGCCCTGTGAAGAAGTTTGCACGTGTTCTTCTCCAGTGCTTCTGAGGTCTTGGGTGACTCCCCCACCCCTCCGGTACTGGGGATTGAACCCAGGGCCTTGTGCTTGCAAGGCAAGCACTCTACCGACTGAGCTATCTCCCCAGCCCAGGTGACTTTTGGAGAATCTGACCCAGAAGTTCCCCCAGGACCACTGTCCTCATGCCTGCAGGACACTTCGGAGCTCTTTGCTCAGAATCTGTTGCAGTACAGGTAAGGCCGACCTCTGGAAGGGGCCAGAGAGCACTAGAACAAAGCTCTTGTTTCTGGAATGGCCTTCACTTTAAGTCCCCGTCACCCAGAGAGCTCGCCAGACAATTTCACTCTCCGACTTGAGTCAGACCCCCTGCCACAGGACCTGCTTCCACGGTGGTGGACCTGGGAACATGGATTTCTCTCTGCATCTCCTGTTAAGTGTGCCCACGGCAGCAGCCTGGTGGCCCTGGGGGCCGTGTGGGGCACCTGGCAGCAGCTGCTGGCCAGTCACTCTCCAGGTGGGCTATGAGGAGTTGTCAAGTCACATGGATTCAGACAGTTGTCACATGCACAGGACACAAAAGCAGCGAGCAGTAAGCATGGTGTCCTCGTCCTGCAGGATGACACGAGCTGGGGTCCAGACAGCAGATGGAACAGCAGCAGGTGGCTCTGCTGACAGGAGCCCACTTCTGATTGCAGGCAAGCAGCAGCTCGGACCTGGCTGGAGCTGCAGACCGTGGTGCAGAGGCAGGTGAGGCTGCAGAGGGTTGCTGTCCACAGAGGTGGAGGAGGTGGAGGAGCACTGACCTGGCAGCACAAGCCTGGGGGCAGCTGGGAGGCCTCCTGGCACAGGCCGCTCAGTGTCCCTGCTGCAGAGGACACTCGGGTTCCTCCAGGCCTGGGGGGTCTCCTGACATGAGGCTGCTCAGTGTCCCTGCTGCAGAGGACACTCGGGTTCCTCCAGGCCTGGGGGGTCTCCTGACATGAGGCTGCTCAGTGTCCCTACTGCAGAGGACACTCGGGTTCCTCCAGGCCTGGAGGTCTCCTGACATGAGGCTGCTCAGTGTCCCTGCTGCAGAGGACACTCGGGTTCCTCCAGGCCTGGGAGGCCTCCTGACATGAGGTTGCTCAGTGTCCCTGCTGCAGAGGACACTCGGGTTCCTCCAGGCCTCGGGGCCTCCTGGCACGAGGCTGTGCTGTCTGTCTACAGAGGAGACCTGGAGTTCTCTCAGGTCAGGCTGGCCGAGCTCCGCTATGCTGCCACCATGTGGACGTGCCAGGTCGCTGGGTGTTGAGACTGAGCAGGTCCCTAAAGCTCCTCTCTTCATCTGTGAAACGGAGTCACCAAAATCACCTATACAGGGTTTTTGTTTTTGTTTTTTTTGGCACTGGAGGTTGAACCCAGAGGCACCTAGCCACTGAGTCACGTCCCCAGCCTTTTATCTTCTCTATTAGACAGGGTCTCCCTGCAATGCTCAGGGCCTTAAGTTGCTGAGGCTGATTTTGTACATGTCCCTCCTCTCCCTCCTCCCCCTCCTCCTCTCCTTCCCCCTCCTCTCCCTCCCACTCCCCCTCCTCCTCCTCCTATTTTTTTGGTATAAACTTTCGAGAAGTCCATGATTCGATTTGCTCAGTGCTCTCCGGGGGCTGCAGGACACCGCTGCTCTCTTTCTGGAGCACAGCCTCCCGCTGAGCACAGTGAGCCCTGCACCCTGGGCAGTCCTGCTCTCCCTGCCCGCAGCCCCTGGGCACTTTAATCCGCTCGCTGTCTCTGTGGCTTCGTCTGTTCTGCACAGGTCACTTACGTGGAGGTAAGCGGTCTCTGGACTCCTCTGACTGGCTTCTGGCACTCGGCATGTGTTGCTGCCTCGGTGTTTCAGTGCCGGTGGAGCCAGGGCCCTCAGGGGCTAGGCAAGCGCTCTGTCCTGAGCTCCGCCCCGCCTCCCCTTGGGTGCTTTCCAGGGGATCCGGGTGGTTCCATGCATTGGTGCTTCCTTCCTTTTCAGGCCAAATGCCGTCCATCGCATGGACACATGGCACTTTTAACTCTGTCCCTGAGGGGCAGGTGGGTGTTCCACTCGCGGCCGCTGTGAGCGATGCTGCTGTGGACCCTGGTGTTGAGCTCTGCGTGAATGCACCTTCCCAGTCGGCCTGGCTGCACTAGACGGGACCTGCTGGCCGTGGTAGCCCTGCTCAGGATTCTGAGGCTCTGCCACGCTGTCTGCACAGCGGCCGAGTGTGCGTTCTATGTCCGCATGCGGTTTAGGTAATAAAAACCACTCCTGATGGAGCCCGGCCCCGAGACTCATGCTTCCGACCCGTGGGTACTTATGGAGCACCTGCTGTGTGCTGTACCTGTGCAGACGCAGTGGTGGGGACCGATGGCCCTGGCAATGCACACGTCTGGGTCAGAGGATGCTAGGAATCATGGGAAGCAACAGAGCAGGGAAGGGTGGGGAGCCTGGTTCCCGAGGGGACCACCAGGGGAGGCCTCGCTGACAACAGGAAGGAGAGAGGGAACTGGGCCTCCCGAGGAAAGGAGGACCCAGGACGTGTCCCCAAGCTGGAGCAGCCTGAGGGGCAGCGAGTGGCTGTCAAGCCAGGGCGGAGTGAAGAAGAGGAAGGAGGGGGTCCGCAGGACCCTGGCGTGGAGAGGTGCAGCCCCCGCAGGGTCTGAGGCTCAGGGCCACAGGCTGTCCTCCGGGTTCAGACACCCCTCGCTGTCCTGGCGGGAGACACCTGGGCATGCAGAGGCAGGGCTGCTGGCAGGGCCACGGCAGGACCCTGGGGCAGGGGGTGGCCTGGGCAGGGCAGTGGTGAGGTGGCAGGTGGGGCCAGCCCCACAGAAGCTGTGGAAGCAGCCACAGGATTAGCTGATGAGAGGATGCGAGGTTCCCTAAAGAGGAGGGGTGCAGAGGGACCCCGAGGCCTGGGCTGGGCACCTGGAAGGAAGGAAAGCTGTGGTGCCCTCTACCCTCTGTGTATTAGTCACCTGTCATCTGTTCTGGGTCAGTCCATCATCTGTCACTCAACTATCATCTATCAATCACCTACGTATCCATCTACCAATTGTCATGTACCTAGCATGCTTCATTTATCAATCTATCATCTGTCAATCATCTGTCATTATAAATCTATCCTCTATCAATATCTATCATCACTTCTCTGTCATCTATCACCTACCAATCAATCATCTGTCAATAATCTACCAGTCATCTATTGATTATCTGCTTATCCACCTAATTATCTATCATTTACCTATCGTCTATTGTCTGTGGCCTATCATCCATCATCTGTCATCTATGATCTATCAAACAGTCTATCACTAAACCTGTTCTTCACCCACCTACCTTCCACCTACCTACCTCGCTGCCTACCAACCTTGAGGTGCTGGGTCCAATCCCACTAACTGAGCTGGGGACATTCTGTCCTCTTCTCACTGTGGACCCAGGTGCCTAGAACTGAGCAGGCACTTAGTAGGTGCTGAAGGGTTTGTGCGGAAAGTGGCCGGTGCCCAGGAAGTGCCCATCAGCGTTCCTTGTTTGATACCCGGGGTCGCCTGGCCTGGGGAGGGAGCCTCCTCCCACACTGGAGCCCTTTGGGGTGTGGACTGCAGATTGGGTGAGTTTGGCTGCACACACCTTCGTGGGGACACCTGCAGGACGGCTTGCACGTGTTCAGGAGGCCGGCCGACAGCCTCCACGTGCTGCCCTGCAGGACCCTGCGTGGCTGTCTGTTGGCCTGTGCAGACCCCGCCCTTTCCGCTGGCCTGGGTCTACCCCAGGTGACTGCCTTCTGAGGGCCACCTGCAGTTCACTTGGGGGCTGCACGCGCCCGCTGTGCTAGCACGTTCCAGCGCCATCAGCTCCTTCTAGCACGAGGCTCAGGTGCATCTTCAGTTGGATCCATTCGCTTGTCAAGACCAACAGCAGGTGCAGGGTTGAAAACCTGGACTGTGCTTGAAGTCACCACATGCCCCCTGGCTCTGGGGGTGGGCAGCAGGAGCCCTTCTGTGGGACTCAGAGAGCAGGGGAGGGGTGGCTTCTAACTCGAGCTGTGATCCTGGATTTGCGCTGTCCTAACTTCACCTGTGACCCACACTGATTCTGAGCCCCATCCCCTGTCCTTGTTGGATAATCTGCACTCTGTATTATTGTTTTATTTTTGGTCCTTGTAGTCACACGTAATGGTGGGGCTCATTTTGGCTCGTCCGTAACTGCACGTAACAGGGCTGTCTCCATTTCCACCCCAGTGCCACCCCTTCCTCCCGCTCCCCTCGCCCTTCCTCTGCTGCTCCTCCTGTTTACTTACGTTAAATGGGTGCCTTGAGCCATGAGTAACACTGGATGCACTGTGGCTTGTTCACATGCCCCTCGTGTAGTTGGTGGACTTAATTCCCCAGTTCTTCCCCTTTCCTTCCCGCCACCCTCTCCTTTGTCCCCCATTTCCGCTCTACCCCTCTCCCTTCTCTTTCACAAGATAAACATTTTTATTCTTTTTTCCTCTGTAGCTTTTGCACGTGAGAGAAAACCTTCACCCGTGACTTCTGAGTCGGGCCTCTTTCCCTTAGCGTGTTCCCCAGTTCCGTCCAGTTACCAGCAAACGCCCTCACTTCATTCTTCATGGCCGAGCAGAACTCCCTCGTGCACGTGCCACATTTCTTTATCCTTTGTGTATCGATGGCTCCTGTGCTGGTGGCACAACGTGGCTCTTGTGGAACGTGCTGCTCTACACACAGGTTGTGTGGAGAGTCTGTGTCTCTTAATCCCGGCTGTGAACGGCAGGTCCTTCCACTTCATCAGAGAACACCAGGTCTTCCTCTTGCTCCTGGGGACAAGCAGGTCAGCAGCCCAGCTGGGGCCGTGGAGCACGTGGTGACACAGCCGAAGGAAGTGCCTGGAGACAGCAGGGAGACGTGTGGCTCACAGAGAAAGCTCGTGGGAGATCAGGGCCTCCCCAGGGAGAGTTCAGTGGCCACAGGCTGACAGGGAGCTCCCCATCCCTCCTGGGGCTTGGCCACGTGTGCCTGCCTCCCTCACGGCATTTGTGCAGTGGTGGCTGGTGGACAGGGGACAAGTATCCTTAGGTGTCCCCACTCAGAGAGGGGTCTTTGTTAGTGACATCATCAGCCTTAGCCTGCTAGGTGTGCTTGTCTGATCTGCATCCCAAGGAGCAACAGTCCTGTGGTACATGCAAGGAAGAGGCTCACACAGAGGACACCAGCCTGCCCTCGGTCCCAGTGTGCACGGGGGAAAGCCCACGTCCTTCAGGGTAGCCTGTGTCTGGACTTCCCGGCCCAGGCCTGCTCTCACTGTTCCTTTAACATGGCTAGGCATTTTGAGAACAGAAAAGGGGGTTTCAGGGACATGGTGCTTTACAGTCCCTCTTTGGTTAGGGACAATACACCAGGAATTCTATTGCTTGTCCTGAAGTTAGGGTCAGGGTAAGGGTTAGAAATTGGTCCATTTTTTTTCCCTTGGACCTTGAAATCAGCATTAGTTTGTTTATTTGGGATCTTTCAGACTTTTAAAATACAGGCACTCATAGCTATAAACTTTCCTGTCAGAACCACCTTCATAGTGTCTGTAATCGTTAATTTGAATTGTCAACTTGATTGGATTAAGACATGCCAATGATTAAGAGGCCTCTGTGTTGTCCATGAGGGCGTGTCTAGGAATGACTGGCAGGTGGGATGGTGAACTGAAGTGGAGACCCTCCCACAGCAGGCAGCACTGCCCAATAGGATGGAGGCTTGGTTGGAATAAAAGTTGGAAGAACAAGGAAGCAGATGCAGATGCAAGCTCGGCTCTTCTTGAACAGATTCTTGATCGCTGCTTTGATCATCTGAGGACATCAGACTCTTGCTTTTCACTCTTCCAAAGCAGACTCTGCCAGTGATTCTCCAGGTAGTTTCCAGAAGCCTTGGTCTTGGACTAGGGTATCACTGTTGATCCTTCTTGTTCTGGGGTTTCTGCCTCTTGGGCTGCGCAGCTGCTGGTTCTTCTAGCTCTCCAGCTGCAGACGGCCATTGTGGAGTATCCAGCTTCTGGTCATGTAAGCCAATCTAATAAATTCCCTTTTTATTATCATACTTCCTGTTTATTCTATTCCTCTGTGAACTGTGACTAATACAGAAATTGATACCAGGAGTTGCTCTGGAGAAACAGAATTGTAAGGATGAATTTCCTTAGTTGGTTTTGTGGGTTTTGAGGTTGGCTGTCTAAATTGGTCAGACCTAAAGTTACTAAAGTCTCGCCTACTGGTACTACAGAGAGCACTGATAATCCATGGTGTGAACTGTTTAAAGAGATCAGCAAAGTAAATGCATTTGATGCTCCCAATTATCCACTCATAAAAAGCAAGGCATTTAGTGACTCTGTACATGATACCTCTGAACAGTTCTGGAAAACTAAGAAATATGACGATGTTGCTTGGTTGCTTCTGGCTTCATTGGACAAACAAAGGAGAATGATGAGCTCAGAAATTCAGTTTCTCAGCTGCAGATGCTCATAACTGATCTGAAAGCAGCTAAGTGTGTTCTGAAGGAGACTTTTGTCATAGGACTGAGGTTGCTGAGAACCAAACACAATCCCTCATCCTGCAATTGGCTGGACTAAGAGGAAAGTTTAACTCTCAGCCTCAGAAGGTGTCTGCAGTTAAAGTGAGAGCAAGGCTTGGAAAAGAATGGGGTCCTGCAAGTTGGGATGGCGATGCCTGGGAGGAGCCTCAGGGGCTGGGGACGCTGAACTTCCATATTCTGATGGGTTTGTTTTGCCAGAAGTTGTTGAGTCCCCACCCTTAGCCAGACTGAGGCTCCCCTACCTCCACCCTTTGTGGCATTGGCTTCTTACCCTCCCTGGAGTGAACTAATCCTGCTTTGCATATGGAAACAGTAAGAACCTTCTGGGATTCAGTTGCTTAGCATGAAGACGTTCATGCTACTCAGGACCCTCCCTCACCACCCACTTTTGCCTCCAGGTTTATAACTACATCCACATCTCAGCAGGTCCCTAGAGGTGAGGTACAGAGTGTGGCCCATGAGGAGGAATGCCTCACTCCAAAGGAGCTTCTTGAATTTTCTTATTCATACATGTAGAGGTCTGGGGAACAGGTGGGAATGGATTTTAAGGGTGCAGGATAATGGTGGAAGGAACATAAACTTAGATCAGGCTGAACTTAAAGATATTGGCCCATAAAGCAGAGACTCTAGATTTAATGTAATAGCTTGCAGTGTTAAAAAAAGGTACTAATAGTTTGTTTGACTGGTTGGCTGAAGTATGGGTCCCAAGATGGCCCACTGTAAATGAGCTGGAAAGGCCTGACGTCCTTGGTTTACTGTGGATGAGGGAATTCAGAGGCTCAGAGAGATTGGGATGCTGGGGTGCATCTGTCATGTACGACCTTCTCCTCCAAACTTGGGGCGTCCAGAAGATGTGAGCTTCACCAAAACCATAAGACACAATTTGTGCAGGGAGCACCAGCATCCTTGAAGAGCTCTGTTGCTGCTCCTCTCTGCAGGCCAGACCTTACTGTGGGAGCTGCCGTCAATCAAATGGAAGACTTAGGTGTGATGGGAACGATCAGATCTCAGGGAGGAAGAGACCAAGTGGCAGCCTTCCATCGCCAAAGACAGGTGGTCGTAGTTACCGTAATGCACACCAAAGGGGAAGAAATGGACACAATGCTCGACTCGTGTAGATCTCTGGCGTTGGTTAATTAATCATGGTGTTTCTAGAAGCCAAATAGATGGGAAACCCACCAAATTCTTACTTTATAAGCAGAAAAATTCCAGGGCAAATGTATAAAAGTCTGCCCTTGATTGTAAGAGCAGAGAATCACAGGCCCTCAACCACTTCCAGGATTTGAGTCAATTTACTGATCCAGAACCCCTTGAATGAAGGCGAGGCCAGGTCCCTTTGAGGAGGGACCCTGGTATAGTACCAGAAATCTTTACTGTTGTTAATCTTTCTCCCATCCTTCCCCAAAGGGACCTACGGCCTTTTACCAGGGTAACTGTGCACTGGGGGAAAGGCAATGATCAGAGCTTTGGGGGTTACTAGACACAGGCTCTGAACTGACACTGATTCTGAGAGACCCTAAATGTCACCGTGGCCCTCCAGTAAAAGTAGGGGCTGTTGGAGGTCAGGTGATCAATGGAGTTCTGGCCAAGGTCTGACTCACAATGGGTCCAGTGGGCCCCTGGACGCATCCTGTGGTGATTCCCGCAGTCCTGGAATGCAGAGTCGGGACAGATACACTTAGCACTTGGCAAAACTCACACATTGGTTCCCTGACCTGTGGAGTGAGGGCTGTTACGGTGGCAATGGCCCGGCGCAAGCCTCTGGAGTTGCCCATGCTGGGAAAACAGTGAATCAAAAGCAATACCACACTCCTGGAGGGACTGCCAAGATCGTGCCAAGATTGTGCCAAGATTGTGCCAAGATCGGTGCCAAGATCGTGCCAAGATCGGTGCCAAGATCGTGCCAAGATCGTGCCAAGGTCGTGCCAAGATCGTGCCTCCATCGAGGACTTGAAGGATGCAGGTGGTGATTCCCACAACATCCCCATTTAACTCTTTATTGGCCTGTGCAGAAGACAGCTGGGTCTTGGAGAATGGCAGTTGATTATCCAAAGCTTAATCGGGTGTCGACTCCAGTTGCGGCTGCTGTACCAGATGTGGTTTCTTTGCTCGAACAGATTAACACATCTCCTGGTACCTGGAATGCAGTTGTTGATTTGGCAGACGGTTTTTCTCCATCCCACTGCCTAAGGACCACCAGAAACAATTTACTTTCAGCTGGCAAGGCCAGCAATTCACCTCCACTGTCCTTCCTCAGGGGTATGTCAGCTCTCCAGCACTGGGTCACAGCTCAGTTCACAGAGATCTTGATTATCTTTCTTTTCCACAAGGTATTATATTGGTCCATTATATCAATGACATTATGTTGATTGGACCAACCAAGCAGGAGGTAGCAACCGCTTTGAATTTGCTAGTGGAGCTTTTGCTAGAGTTGCTGCTGGCAAACTCAGTGCCCAATTTGCCAGCAGCAGGGGAGTGGAAATAAATCCCACTAACATTCTGGGGCCTTCAACTTCAGTAAAGTTTCTAGGAGGCCAGTGGTGTGGCACCTGCCGAGATATTCCTTCTAAGGTGAAGGATAAGCTGTTGCCTCTGGCCCCTCCTACAAATAAGAAAGAAGCACAATGCCTGGGGGGTTTATTTGGGTTTTGGAGGCAGCATGTTCCTCACTTGGGTGTGTTACTTAGGTTCATCTGCCAGTGACTAGAAAAGTTTCCTTGAGTGGGGTCCAGAACAGAAGGCTCTGCAACAGGTCCCGGCTGCTGTGCAGGCTGCTCTGCCATGGGCCACGTGGCCCGCAGACCCAATGGTACTTGAAGTATCAGTGGCAGATAGGGACGCTGTCTGGAGCCTTTGGCAGGCCCCATGGGTGAATCACAGAAGAGGCCATTGGGATTTTGGAGCAAGGTTCTGCCATCATCTTCGGACAACTACTCTCCCTTTGGGAAACAGCTCTTGACTTGCTACTGGGCCTTAGTGGAAACTGAACGCTTGACCATGGGCCACTGGGTTACTGTGTGACCTGAGCTGCCCATCATGAACTGGGTGTTATCTGACCCACCAAGCCATAAAGTTGGACGTGTGCAATAGCATTTCATCATCAAGTGGAAGTGGTACATATGCGATCGGGCATGGGCAGGACCCGAAGGCCCGAGTAGGTTGCATGAAGAAGTGGCCACATGCCCATGGCTCCTACTCTAGCTGCAGTGCCTTCTGTCCCTCAGCATGAACCTGTGGCTTCATGGGGTATACGTTATGACCAATTAACAGAGGAAGAGAAGACACGCCTGGTTCACGAAGGGTTCTGCACGATATGCAGGTACCACCTGGAAGTGGACAGCTGCAGCACTGCTGCCCCTTTCTGGAACATCCCTGATGGACAGTGGTGAAGGGAAATCTTCACAATGGGCAGAACTTCGGGCAGTGCATCTGGGTGTGCATTTTGTCTGGAAGGAAAAATGGCCAGGTGTGGGACTGTACGCTGACTTGTGGACTGTAGCGAATGGTCGCCTAGCTGGCCAGGGAACTGGAAATAACATCATTGGGAAATTGGTGACAAGGACATTTGGGGAAGAGATATGTGGATAGACCTCTCTGAATGGGCAAAGGATGTGAAGATATTGTGTCTCATGTAAATGTCCACCAAAAGGTGACCTCAGCAGAGGAGGACTGTGATAATCAGGTAGATAGGACGACCTGATCTGTGGACAGCAGCCAGTCTCTTTCCCCAGCCACCCCGTCATTGCCCAATGGACTCATGAATAAAGTGGTCATGGTGGCAGAGATGGCAGTTATGCACGGGTTCAGCAGCATGGAATTCCACTCACCAAGGCTGACTTGGCTACAGCCACTGATGAGTGTCCAGTTTGCCAGCAGCAGAGACTGACACTAAGCCCCCCATATGGCCTCACTCTCCAGGGAGATCGCCAGCAACCTGGTGAAAGGTTGATTATATTGGACCACTTCCATCATGGAAGGGGCAGCGGTTTGTCCTTACTGGAATATTCTGGGTATAGATTTGCCTTCCCTGCATGTAGTGCTTCAGTCAAAATGACCATCCATGGACTTACAGAATGCCTTATCTGTCATCATGGTATTCCACACAGCCCTGCTTCAGACCAAGGAACTCAGTTCACAGCCAAAGAAGTGAGGCAATGGGTTCATGCTCATGGGATTCACTGGTCTCACCATGTTCCCCACCATCCTGAAGCAGTTGGGTTTGATAGAACAATGAATGGACTCCTGAAGATGCAGGTACAGTGCCAGCTAGGTGGCAATACCTTGCAGGGCTGGGGCAGGGTTCTTCAGAAGGCTGTCTGTACTCCGAATCAGCCTCCACTATACAGCACTGTCTCTCCTATTGTTAGAAGTCATGGGTCCAGGAACCAAGGGGCGGAAACAGGAATGGTACCACTCATCATTACCCTAGTAACCTCCTGGGAAAGTTGTTGCTTCCTGTCCCTGCAACCTTATGCTCTGCAGGCCTACAAGTCTTGGTTCCAGAAGGAGGAATGCTTCTGCTGGGAGTATAGCAAGGATTCATTAAACTGGAAGTTAAGACTCCTCCCTGGCCACTTTGGGTCCTCACGTATCTGAGTCAACAGGCTGTGAAGGGAGTTATGGTGCTGGTGGGGGTGGTTGACCCAGATTACCAAGGGGACATTGGACTGTTTCTCCACAGTGGAGGTAAGGAAGCATACTTCTGGAGTGCAGGAGATCCCTTGGCATGCCTCTTGGTATTACTCTGTCCTGTTATCAAGGTAAATGGGAAACTACAACAACCCAATCCATGCAAGACAACAAATGTCTCAGACTCTTCAGGAATGAAGGTGTGGGTCACACCTCCAGGTAAAGAGCCAAGACCTGCTGAGGTGCTTGCTGAAGGTAGAGGGAATGCAGAATGGGTAGAACAAGGTAGTAATAAATAACAACTATGACCACATGACCAGTTACAGAAACAAGGATTGTAACTGCCGTGGATATTTCTTCCCTATTCCATTAATAATGTTTGTGCAAACCCACACATGCATTAAGAGGAAACATTTGTTACTTTCCTGGTATTCATCATGTAATGTAGTATTGACTAACTTAACATCAGTAATATTTCTGTTTTTTTCTTCTATTCTGGGGAGAGAACCAGTATGTTTTTAGTTGAATGGAGGATAGTTATGTTAGGTGGAATTATGAACTGTTATTGTGTTGATTTGGAGATAAAGTATAATGTAAAGAGTCATGTTTGGATATCAAGTTGACAAGGGGTGGACATAATTTGAATTGTCAACGTAATTGGATTAAGAGATGTAAATGATTAAGAGGCTTCTGGGTGTGTCCTTGAGGGAGTGTCTCGGAATGATTGGCAGGTGGGATAGTGAACTGAAGTGGAGACCCTCCTAAGCGTGGGCAGCACCACCCAATAGGATGGAATAAAACCTGGGAGAACAGGAAGCAGGTGCAGATGCAAGATCGACTTTTCTTGAACAGGTTTCTTGATCGCTGCTTCAATCATCCGAGGATATCGACTCTCGCTTCTTCACTCTTCCAAAGCGGACTCTGCCAGTGATTCTCCTGGTAGTTTCCAGAAGCCTTGGTCTTGGACTAAGGTATCACTGTTGATCCTTCTCGTTCTGGGGCTTCTGCCTCTTGGGCTGTGCAGCTGCTGGTTCTTCCAGTTCTCCAGCTGCAGATGGGCACTGTGAACTATCCAGCTTATGGTTGTGTAAGCCAATCTAATAAATAACCTTTTTATAATCACACTTCCTGTTGATTCTGTTCCTTAGAGAACCCTAACTAATACTTTTTTCATTCTTTCTCCTTGGGTCACATTATTTTGGGGTTTGTCTTTTTCCATAACCAACAGTTTTTGCCTTTATATACTCTGTGCTTCCAAAATTCAGGTGCTGGGAGATCTATGAGGTGCTAGCCTGCTCCCAGCTGCTTGCCTGGCTCGCTCATTAAAGGACCTTTGTTTCTTTTTCAATTTGGCTCCAAAGCATGGTGGTTTGTAATTCTCTCCCACTCCAAAACACTAGCAAATTCAGCAAAATCACAGGTTACAAAATCTACATAAAAAAATCAATAGCTTTCCAGAAGGGGCACAGGGTCTCAAGGATCAGTATTTTGGGGCTGAAAGGGCTCTGGAAATAGACAGATGGCACTCAGTTTTCATCTCCACTACTGGCCATCATGGATACCTGATGAACTGATACCTCACTCCAGTGTTACTTCATGCCTCATGGTGATGAATTCATGTTTCTCTTAAAATACACTTGTCTTTTTACCTTTCTTTATACTACTGGCTTCCATGTATTTATTTTATTCAAAATTATACATGTATATGTCCGTGTGTGTGCCTGTGTGTGTGTGTGTATCCACTATTTTCATTCCTTGTGATGTTTTCTCCAGAGCTCATATGTGGAGATAATCCCCTACAAACATACTTAGATTAATTACTTGCACCTACATTCATGAAGAATACATACATACACATTAATTAATAAAGCGATATGACCAAGGTTGATATGAAACAAGGTTAAATGCAAATACCTTCCTGGATGGGCTAGATCCTACTACTCAGCGGAAGCCTGAAGGGACTCAACTGAACCAACCTGACTCCATCTTAGGGGTCGGGCCCCCAACCCTCCAAAGAACAAAACAGCCCACTCCCAGAGCAACCATGGTGCAGGAGGAAAGTCCCTATGAGCTGGGAAGTTCCTGTTCTGGGATCATGCCCACCCCGACCTATCCCCAACGAGGTCAGGGACACCCCACATACCCTTACCCAATCCCGAAACGCTAAGGCATGAAACCCCCGCCTCGGGTCCCCAACTCCCTGCTTGGGGTCTTTCCTATAAAAAAGGAACCCTTGTAACGGTGGGGGCCGCTCCTCCTCTGCCCGCTGCGTCGTGCGCTGGGTGACGGTCCGGACTCGAGTCCGCTAATAAATGGTCCTTTTGCGCTTGCATCGGACTCTGGCTCCCTGGTGGTCTCTGGGGGACTCGTCGACCTGGGCATTTCAAGCCGCGCCTTAACACAGCCGCCGTCTGAGACGCTGGTTCAGCGCTGAGCACTCGAAAGTAAAAGAACACAGGCGGGGGGCATGACAAATCCCTACGACCCCAAGGCAAGGCCAGCCCGGGCGCCTGAAGGAGGACCGTCTCAAATTAGTCAAAAAAATGAAAGGACTGGACGTTACTCAGAGGGAGAGGTCTCCGGGTTAAAGCCTAGTGCTGGAGGGAAAAACCAGTCGCCAAGAGCGCGTCACTCTGCTCTCAGTCCTTCCCTGGTTGGATGCGATCGACTGTCACTCAGAACCGTGCGTCAATGGGCGCCGTTCCAGGGGGCGGGCCCTGACGTTCTGTCCAATCAACAGCTAGTGTATGGACGCTGTCCAATCCGGCACGCAGCCCGTGAGGAGGGGGCGGGCTTCCGCCGTCCGGTGCCGCTCTGGCCTCCGAGTCCGACATCCTTCGGGTCCACCTCTAGACTCGCGCTCCTGCGCTCCTGCTGCCGGTGTGGCGCCACCAGGAGGTGCCGGAAACCCCGGAGAGAGCGCCGGGTTCCCGACGCCCGGGATGGTGACTGAGCGGCGGGCCTCTTGGGACTGGGGGCAGCTGTCCGGACCCCGAGGCCCTGGCCAGGCGGGAACTGGGGACGACCCTCCGTGGTTTCCAGTCTGCAGACTGAGTCCTCCTGGGGCAGCTCATCCGCAGTGCACCTGGCCGTGCTGGTGCAGTGCAGGTCGGCAGCCCGGGACCCAGCACACCCTCTCTGATCGCTGCACGGTTGCCTCAGCCCCTGACTGAACCCTGCCTGGCAGCAGCTGCCCGCAGCCCACCGTGGTCTCCAGAGTCTGCAGACTGAGTCCTGGGGCAGCGCAGCCGAAGTGCACCTGGCCGTGCTGGTGCAGTGCAGGTCGGCAGCCCGGGACCCAGCACACCCTCTCCGGTCTCTGCACGGTTGCCTCAGCCCCTGACTGAACCCTGCCTGGCACCAGCTGCCCGCAGCCCGGCGTCGCCACAGTTGTGTGGTGGAAATTGGGACGATCATCAGGAGAGAGTCCCGACTCTGTGTGGTTCCTGCGTGAGAACAGCCGTGTATGCTGGGACCTCAGTTCCTCCTCCCTCCTGAGCCTCTAAATGCAGAGGAAGCCGCATTTCCAATGCAGAAGTCCGCCCTGCAGCCTCGCTCTTTATTGGTCTGTGAATAAAGTCCTAAGTTTCCAGCTCCCTGTCCACATTCCGATGCCAGATTCTCCTCTCCAGACTATGAACTGTTTGTTTCCCATGCTGCATTTCATACTGACACCATAGTTTTCTAATTTTTTTTCTCCAAGTATTGAATGGCACATTTTAAAGATTTGTTTTTATGTTTTGAGCATTTTTCGTGAGAGGAAAGCAGAGAATTTTTTGACCATTTGGGGGGAAAATGTGTGTGCCTTTCCCTTTGTCTTTCCTCTGCACAAAAACTTACGCGACGTTTCGAGTTGAGGTTCCCTCTGCAGAGGTCACTGTGCGAGGCGTCCTCACTCCGCCCTCCCATCTTTCCAGGGCCCTGGGTTTCAGAACTGCCTGACACAAGGAGCCACGACTCCATGTCTAAGACCTGGAGTGTCTGCTGAACACCATTCCCGGGGTCTTGTGCTCCTGGAGAGGAGTTGGAATTGTCAGGTTGGAGCCTCTCAGGGGAGGAGCCGAATGTCCTGCCCTGGTTTCTCCTTCAACTAAAAGGCATCTCTGTTTCTTTTAGCAGCTACTGTGCATAGCACTACAGTGAAAATGAGAGTGCGGTCATTTCTTTGACATGCTGATTCCGACCCTTTTGATGTGTACCCAGAATCGCTGTTACTGGATCATATGGCAGTTCTATTTTTAGTTTTTTGAAGAACATTTATACTATTTTTTAAAAAACTGCCTACAGTTTATATTCTAACCATCATTCTATAAGGTTCCTTTTTCCACGTATATACTGTGGAGCGCTTGTTGTCTTGCACTTTTTAGATATTGGCCATTTTGACAGCCCTGCACAGGCTGCAGGAGGTTTGCTCTTAAGTCCCTGATGCAGGTTAGAATCCAAACTGTCAAGTTGCCACTGGAAGAGTGTGCTGAGACTTTTTCTGGGATCTGAACCTTTTAACCCCTTTTCTTCACTACTGGTGGGGATTGTAGCCCAAGGAAGTCTTTGCACACCAGTGTAAATCCACTTGTTTGTGATCCAAGGAGATTTGCACATGCTCAGTTACCTTTGCTCACAGAACTCAGGAGGTTGGGATGGAGTCCCTGGAAGACAAAGTTGAGGCTGTCAGTGCATGGGCAAACTCCTTGTAGGAGAACTGGAGTTACTACTGGGGTGAACTGGAGGAGAGTGACAAACTCCCACTCAGGCGGCCAGTCGTGGCCTTTATTTTCCTTTGTAAATTCATGATTCCTGCTAGGTAGGAGCTCAGCTGTCTGCAACAGCAGTTGGCAGCAGAGTGTGCTGGCAGATCCAGAGCCCTTCTAGGAATAAACTGACACCTTTTACATTGAACTGGTTGTCTTCGCAGGTCCCAGGTGATGGAGCCCATGGACGTACTTGCATGTCTGTAAAACATCACTTTTTCCTGTGTTCTTGATACCTGTGTATGTGTGGTGCCTTCCTCTCTTAGCATTAGATAAATTAAGTTGCAGACCACAGAAAACTTTAGAGTTAGGATTTGTACAGTCCTAATCTTCCTCTCCTAAGTCTCTCAACTCATTTGTGACCTGACTGTGTCTAAGGACTTGAAACATGAGTAGATATTTATTCAGTGTATCCATAGATGGAGGGAGAGTCAGGAGTCTCCTGCTCTGCTGAATTTCCAACATTGTCCTCCATTAAAGTCTGTCTTTATTGTGGTCCTGGGGTTTGAACCCAGGCCTTGCACATTCTGCAGGCACACTCTACCAGTGAACTGTGTTCCCAGCATGTACCTTTAGGTTGGGCTGATCATCCTCTCAAATTCAGTGTTATCCTAGATGTTTGGATTCATATTGGCCCTTCTGTTGCTCTTGACAATAGAAAATTTACATACATGTGGATTCAGCTATGGATTTTGTTTGTATTATGAATCCTCAGTCATTATTAACAGTATTACATTTTCATAATATACATTAGGTAATGATAGCTAGTTCTTTTGCTCCTACCAATCACAGGGTTTTTTGGCTACTTTGCATATATTTTACTTGGAGATGAATTGTCAGGTGCTTTGTTATTCATATTTTTCACTAAAAAGAAAGCATGCTGAAATTTTGATGGATAATGTTGAAAATTAACTGGGAGGAAAATGATCATTGTTGTAAGGATGAGTTATCATCTACACCTGGTGTGTGTATTGAGTCTCATTTGCTTCTGTAAATTTAATTTTCTGGTAACTTCTGCATGTTTCCTTTAAAAGCATGCATGCACATGAAGTACCACATGGATGAGACAGCTCTGCCACACTTACCTGGTGTTTTCTGTGGTTAAACTGAACATAATGGGACCAAAAATGTGGCTGGGCCCTAGAAACCAGTGCTTCCCTCTTTGTTATTTGTCTCTTCTTGAAGGTTCACCTTCTTCCCCACCTAGTGTATTTCATCATTTTGGTCAGTACTGCTGTGTCCTGTATCTTGGTTCACGCCTGCAGGCATTTCTACATGTCTGCTGATGGTACAAGATACATTGGATTGTTGTGGTTAGCATGTTTATGTAACGCTCCTCACCAGTGTGTAAACGACAGGTCCTGGGTCTTATTCATGCTCAGGTTCTTCTTTCTCAGGGTTTGTCCTGTCTCATGCTGAGTGGCATGTGGCTCTCCTCCATGCATCTGACTGTCCCTTTGCTCAGTTGCTTCTCCATGAAAACACGGCTGTGAGGAGAGAATGGATCCCTGCCATCCCCACCCCGTCCTGTGTTGGTGTGTTAGGTGCAGCCACAGGACCTGTGCACTGGAGCAGGTAGGAGAACCAAGGCAGGGGCGAGGAGGCTGAGGCGGCCAGGACTGAGCCCCTGGTGAGGCTGAGCTCACTGAGGTGCAGGGAACCCAGGCTGGGCTCCAGGTGCAGTAACGAGGCAGCGCAGCAGTGCATGTGTGAGGCTCGCGAGGCTGTGGCCGACCTTGTGGAACTCTCAGCGTGAGTCAAGGAATAGTCATAAGAGTAATAATAGAATGTTACTTAAGATGTGACAAACAGTCATTTTAAAAGTAACAAATGGTATAGAAGAATAAATATGAGAAAGAGTGGCATTAGTTGATCTTCCAAAAAGAAATAATCAAGATGATAAATGGACCTTGTGCTGGGGAAGTGGCTCAGTGGTAGAGAAGTTGCCTGGCTTGTGCAGAACCCAGCTTTAGTTCCCATCACTATGAAAAATGAAAGAAGAGGAAGTTTTGGTTTATTAGAGCATTACAACTTTTATCTTGCCGATAATCTAACACAGGGCTTTGCACATGGTGAACAAGTACTGCAGCACTTGACTACAATAGCTCCAGAAAATATTATTGCTTTACCTTGTCTGTGAATAAAGAACTTACAGATGCTCCATATTTATGTGCAGATATATATGATCATATATACACCATTATGTAATTATGACTTATTTATATGTAATTATATGTACAGTTTATTAATTAATATATCAGTATATCAAGTTTTCTTTAGGGTATATACTTAAACTTTGTAATTCTGTAGTATTTTATATACATGTAAATCTATCTGTATCTGTGTATATGTAGATATAGATAAACAGATATCAACAGAGATACATAAGTCAGATATCCATGTATCTGTTATAAGTCCAGGTGTTCATACATTGATTGAAAAGACTACATTTTCTCCACTGAAGTTCCTGCTCTCTTGTGAATGAACAGTTCTGCTTGTTTTAGTTTATTTCTAGGTGTTTAGTCTGTTCCACAGATTTTTTTGCATACTCCTTGCCAAATATCTCACTGTGTTGAGGACTGTAACTTCTTAGTAAACCTTATACTCAGATGTGTCACTCTTTAAGTTTATTCTACCATACTGTTGACCATTCTGCATGCCTTGCTTTTCCATAGAGCCTTTAGAGTCAATTTTTTTCTTACTAGGGTTTTTTTTTTTTTTTTTTTTTTTCCCAGTGCTGGTGGTGATTGAACCCAGGGCCTTGTGCTTGCGAGGCAAGCATTCTATCAACTGAGCTATATTGTCAATATATATTGTCATATTGAGCTATATTGTCATATATAGGGTTCTTATTACAATTGTTCAATTCATTCATTATAATTGGAGATAATTGACAATAATACTGAACCTTATTATCTGTGATCATAGGTTAAGTTACCATTTACTTATATCTTATTGAGTTATTTTTCCAGAAATCTCAATATTTTATTATACCTGTAAGTGCAAAAGGATGAGAAGCAGACCTTGAAAATTCAGATAAGCCTTTATTCCTTTGAGGACGGGCGCCAACAGGACCTTTTTCTGGATGGGGAGATGGCCCCAGTTACAGAGGGGATTTTAGTTTTATAGGGTACAATCATGTAATCATTGGAAGCTGCGTACGTGCAGCTTTGACTGTCAGGGGCCAGTTGAACAGGCTGAAACTTTAACTTAGGAGGGAGGTTGTAAAAAGGCTAAAACTCGTGGTTGTCTGGGGAGATAAGAGTCCAGACCTCGAGGGATGCGTACTCAGATCTTGCCCATGGTATTTGCTGTGCTTGCATCTAGGACTAGTTAGCCACAGGAAGGGCATGGTTTAGGGCCCAGCATTCAGTATCTGCCCTTTCCCCCAGGCCCATGTTCCTCTGCTAGTTTCCCCTCCCACCTCCCGAGCCACATCTCTCTCCATTTCTCTTCGGGGCTATGTTGCAGGAATATTTTCCCATAACCCTTCAATACCCATTTGTCAGATTCATGTTTTTGTCTTTTTTTCTTGGTTTTCTAAAAGTGGTATTTTTTTTTTTTCTTCATTTCAAATCCAAGTGTTCACAGAAAATACAATACACAGATACACAGAAAAACAATTGACTTGTATGTTAGTCTCTTACTTTACAGATTTGCTCTAATCTTGTTCCAGGACATTTTGTTCATCCTTCTTGGTTCTACGTAAACAATTATGCCAACTTGAGAAAAACAGTTTTACCTTTTCTTGCTCAAACTCGGTGCCTTTTTCTCCCTTTTTTTTCCTTGGCATTTTCTGTAACTGTTGATATGAGCAGTTTTTTGTTCTTTAACTTGTTTGTGTGATGGGTTATGTTGATGTATGAATTTTGAATTAGCCTCACTTGTGAAATGCTGCACATTTGGTTCTCAGGTAAAATTTTGGAAATTCAGTGTACAGCACAAACCTAGTAGTATATCTTGTGTTAGAAGATATTTAAATTTTTATTTTTTATTTATTTATTTATTTTGTGGTGCTGGGGATCGAACCCAGGGCCTTATGCTTGCAAGGCAAGCACTCTACCAACTGAACTGTATCCCCAGCCCAGACATTTAAATTTTTAAAAAATAAATTAAATTCTTGGGCCATATCAAGAAAGTAAATCTAAAAAGTCTCTCGCAGTAAACCAAGCTTTAAAAATGTGGGGCACAGAATAAATAATGCCAGCATTGGTTCACTATCACATAAACTCATATCAGTGAGTTAACATTCATTTAAAATGATTATGTGAGGAAGGTAGGAAGAAAACAAAGTGGGGACAAAGTATTTTAGAGAAAAATTCCAAATAACAAATGTAGGGGGATTATGCACAGCAGGAGGTCACTGGTAGAATAGTGGAGTAACCGCCCCAGTGGGCGTCTTCGCTGAGGAGTACCATTCTTGAGGGTGGAACAAGGAGAACATTGTCTAGCTTAAGGCGAATCCTCTCAGACAGCCATTGATACATTTTTCTTTTAATTCTTTGAAACATATGATTTAGAGCAAAAATCACAACACTCTGTTGTGGAATTTATACTGTGAAAATCGTGCGCAATTCTTACACAAAAGGATAGAAGAAACACAGCCTGAGGTTGTTAGATACTTCAGTTATTAAATTTATACTGTAATAACTATGAAAATTATAATACATTAAGATACATGTTGCAATCTTTAGAGCAACTAGTGAAATCTAAAGCTATGTCATTTAAATGCTGGTAAGAAATTAAACTGAATAGAACAGGCATTAGTTTAAGAATGTGCTTAGACCCTGCAGTTGTAATGGTGCAAAACAGGAAATAACCCAGATGTTTTTCAGTGCTGAAGTGGACGAGCATGTTGTCATGTATCCACACAATAACACACTGCTCAGCAGCACATAGGAGCATATTACTGAAGAACGGGCTGGTTGAATCTCACAAACGTGGTGTGCTGAGACAGCTGGACCTAAAATCATGCTTACTGTATGACTTGAGGCACAGTGAACCTGTGGTACAAAAATCATAACAGTGACTGTCATCTGGAGGAGGAAAATTTCAGGCACAGTGAACCTGTGGTACAAAAATCATAACAGTAACTGTCATCTGGAGGAGGAAAATTTCAGGCACAGTGAACGTGTGGTATGAAAACCTTAACAAATTGTCATCTGGAGGAGGAAAATTTCAGGCACAGTGAACCTATGGTACTAAAATCTTAACAAATTGTCATCTGGAGGAGGAAAATATGGGAAGATCCACAGATACTTTTCTTGGGATATTGTGACTAGTGTCTGCTTAAACACAGTAAGGTTTTATAAGTGTGATTGTCAAAGCAGCGCAGTTAATATTTGTTACATTCAATATCTGTACATCTGAATTCACCCAAGATTAAATGAAGTGGGGGTTGGCTGGGGAGTGGGTAGGCACATAGGGGAAATAAAAATGGCACATAATTAGCAGATGTTGAATATGGGTGGCAGGTATGTTGTACTATTCACTTTATGTGTTTTTAAAACACTTCATAAACCATTTGTATAAACATAAATATCTGATTTACAGTGTTAGTTCTTAAGATCTTGGTTATATGATCTGTGAATCATGGTACAAGAAGTCGATTATGAGCAAGGCTGATGCTATTCCTTTGTTATACAAATGTGTTTGCTTTGTGAAAAGTCATGAAGTTTCACATGAATGCCTTGTGTATGTTTTTGTATGTATGTCGTATATCAATGTGAATATTAAATATGATTGATTTGCCCTGAACTTAGTATCTTAGAATAACAGCAGTATTTTGGGTTTTTAGAGTAGGATATGTTTGCTCATCTTATGGATTTTAGTATTATGAGGTATTTCTATATGTCCTTTGTCCTTGGGTGGCCACCTGTATCTTTTCATTTTGGCTACAATTTGGTAAGTGGCCTTGTTTTTATTTTTATTTATATTTCTTTCAGTACAGAGTACTTTACTATGAGTTGCATCTCCAGTCTTTATATATATATTTTTTTCTTTGTGAGACAGGTTTTCACCAAGTTGCTGGAACCTGTGTCTGACTCTCATTCCTCCTACCTCAGCCTCCTCAGTGGCTGGAATTGCAGGCATGCACCACTATTCCCAGCTTAACTTTTCTGTGACTTGCAAATTTTCCCAGTAAAATCCTTCCACACAGTGGTGCTCATCATGAGCAGGGTACCAACCCCTGTGCCCTGGATGTAGTGTAATCTCAACAAATATGAACTGAGTTGAATGAGGAAAAAACTGGCTCTCAGAGAGGAGTTTGTGCAAAGCGTAGAAATGAGGCCGTGCAGGTGCTGTGGTCCAGGTAAGTGTGCGCCAAAGGGGATGCATCAAAGGCTTGGTTGCTGGCGTTGGGAGGTGGTGGAGCTTTATCAGGTGAGGCTGAGGGAAGGTGGCTGGGCCATTCAGTGGAGAGCTTGGACCTGAACAGGTTGTAGACTCCTGCTGTTTTCTTTGCTCTTTGACCTCCTGGACATGAGGGGATCAGTTCTGCTTCGCCATGGCCTTCTGCCATGCTGTCCTCCCTTAGCTCCAGACCAAAGCTACAGGGACAATCAGGTGTCAGCTGGGAACGGCAGAACTGTGATTCAAATTGTAGTCTCTGCTCTATGTCAGTTGATTGTCACAGGCAGGCATTTTTTATAGTAATAAAAGAATTGACTGACATTTGCTTACATTGGGTAAGCAAAGGTCCAAATCATGAGCAGATGTCTTACATATGTTTGCAAGTAGTTCATCAAAAATGTTTATTTGAGGCAGCAATTTTTAGGCTTAGCTGCATATCATAATTTCATTAAAATCTTTGGGAAGCCAGTGGTGCACACCTGTAATCCCAATGACCTGGGAGGCTCAGGCAGGAGGACTTTTAAGTCCAGAGCCAGCCTCAGCGACTTAGCAAGACTCTAAGTAACTCAGCAAGATCCTGACTCCAAATGATACATAAAAAGGGCTGGGGATGTGGTTCAGTGGTTAAGTGTCTTTGGGTTAAATACCCAGTACCAAAAAGAAGAATCCTTAGGAAGCACCGATGTCCCAGTTCCATTCCAGGAATTTAGATTTCATTTATTCATTGCAAGTTGGGTTTGGGAATGTTAAGAGCACACCAGGTGACTGCAGTGTTCCTCCAGGGCTGAGAATCACTCATCTAGGGTTAGAAATG
Organism: Sciurus carolinensis; assembly: GCF_902686445.1. Classification (NCBI taxonomy): domain Eukaryota; kingdom Metazoa; phylum Chordata; class Mammalia; order Rodentia; family Sciuridae; genus Sciurus; species Sciurus carolinensis. Next base: position 1,377,331 of record NC_062225.1, read on the forward strand.
CATTGCCCTTTGTGTGTACCCTTTGTGTTGCCTTTGTGTGGATTTGCCCTTTGCAGCATCTCAGCTTGGGAAGGTCTTGGGAAATAGCTTTCCTCTGTTAAAATCAGGTTATGAACTCAAGACATACTCGGGTGTTGGGTTAAGTAGAGCTGGAGGAAATGTCTTCTCAGCAGATCTACCTCAGATCTATCTCAACCTTAAGAGTTTGTTTCAGGCATAGTGTTTTCAATTAGTCTAGATTAAGAATGAGATCCTACAAAGGCCAAAAAGGAATGAAAAAATTGCAGATGTATTGAGTATAGTAAGCACATTTTCAAATTTATCCCATGATAAGAAATTTTTAAAAAATCATTGTGCCTTCATTTCTTTAACAAAGCTCTAAGCTATTTATCCATATTATTTCAGGTTTTCCAAATCAGTTAAGTGTTCTCTTGTGGACACTCCTAGTAGTAAGAACTAGAGTGATGTGGATCTGAAAGAAATCCTGCACTTGTTGCAAAAGTTTCACTCATTTCCTTGACGTCCTGAGAATTTGCATGATTACTGTGTCTAGCAAAGGTTTTTGAATTTGAAGTTAGACCATAGAGATTCTGAATCCAGCCCAGGCTAGCTTTTTGGTCACTGTGGAATTTGGAAAGTTTTCTTAATTTGAAGTCGTAGACTTCATCTGAAAAAAAAAAAGGCATAACACGCGATCTCAAAACAGCTCCAGGTCTTCCTGCTTCCCAGTGTCCACGCCTCTGGCCTTGCTCTTTTTATAGCTGTTCCCACTGAGAGGATGCGGTCCTTCCCAAGCTTTGGATCTAGGGTGGCTCGTGTGCTTTGCCGTGGGATACAGTGAGTGTGGCAGGGTGCCAGTTTTATTCCTGGGCCTAGAATGTCTTGAATGCTTCTGCCTTTCCTTCAAACCCCACGGGCTCCATGAGAGAAGGCTGCAACAGAATCATGAAGGACAAGATGCGTGAGGAGGAGGATGAAAGTGGCCCAGGGGCAGCCAACTCTGCCCAGAAGCAGATCCACAGGTCAGATAGCGGAGCCCGAGACCCACGGAGTCTAGAAGAGCAGCCTCTGAACCCGCCTGTCTGCCTTCATTGTGGTCTAACAATTTAAATCATACACGGTTAAACATGGGGGCGGCTTGCTGTGCTTGGTAGCTGTTCAACAATCACCTATTACCGATAGGATGCCAGGAGTAACGGCTTGCTGATTTCGGATGAACTGAGGAGCGGTAGATGTGCAGTCATACTGAGTTGCTCTTTACTGTCCCGTTAGGTGCTTTTGAGTTACATGGAAATGCAGGCATGGAAACACGTTGACAGTGCCTAAGCTCACACAGCACTGCACTCCAGAGGGTGGGACAGACAGCCATAGCCTAGGATTAGGGTCAAGGCTCAAATGCAAACTAAGTGCGTCTGTAGTCTGTTCCCTTCACATCTAAACTCTGGTGTTCAAGGAGAGGACGATCCGAGGTCCACATGGGACTCATTCCTTCTGGGACCACGTCATCCATTATTCAGTCTGATGTCTGCCAGGGGGATGTGCCACTGCCAGACAGCAGTTGGGGAACAGTGTCCTACCTTTGGGGACTTACTTCTCTCAGGGCACCATCTCTTCCTCCGTTGGCCAAAGACTAGATATTGGGAGGGAAATCTTGTCTCCTGACCTCTGATGAAAAAGGGTCAGCCCTCAGATCTCACTTACAATGTGGCAGCAATTTGCCACCTGGGGATGTGGCACACTTGATGGAGCTGGTCTGTATTGAGAAGTCCTAGGAGCTTAAAACAGCAGGTTGTGAAGGTTTAGTGCCAAAAACATACAATTAATTAATGATTTTACATTGGTCACATGTTACAATGAAAATGTTTTGGATATGTTGGGTTAAATTATTATAATTAATTGCACTTGTTTCTTTTCATTTATTATGTGACCACTAAAATTTCAAAGCTGCACATGTGGCTCACATTTAATTTTCATGGACAGTGCTTCTCTCCTAGTTTGTGTCCTTTTGCAGAGTTCAGACTGCCGCTTCAAGTTACCAGAGGATAGGCCGGGTGTGGGGGCTCATTCCTGTAATCCCAGTTGCTTGGGTGCAGGAGGGGATCATAAGGTTGAGGTCAGCCTCAACACCTTAGTGAGACTCTGTCTCTAAATAAATCTTAATAAGGATTGGGGATATAGGTCAGTGACAAAGTGCCCTGGATTCGAACACACACACATAACACAAAGTTTATTCAACCTGAAAATTAATATGAATTCTTACTGTATTATGTGTGTGAATATATAGTATTGATATTGTTATTGGCAGATAGATATAACCTTACCTTCCAGGTGAACTTCATGTCCCCTTTTCAAGATCAGCTATTCTTCAGGTAGGAAGCGCTATCTAAAAAGGATTGTAGCCAAGAACCTGTCAATCTGTGCTCTGCAGCCAGACTGAATTTCTTCACCTGCCACTCAGGGCTCGAGGAATCTGAGCCTGGAGCTTTGTCCACTAGGGTTGATGAGGTGCGAATTATCCAATCAGAGGCACAGACAACAGGGGTGGGCTTCATAATGTGGGAGGTTTTCTCTCTGGCTCCAGCAAAGCTCTGAATCCGTCTTCAGGTTCTCAGTGACAAAGGTGGCTTTGTCACTGTGACCTTCAGGTGTTGGAGGATTTGTAGAGAGGTTGGACACCCCAGAAGCCAGGAAATGGTTAAGTCTGCAGCGGGTTAGGGTTTGCTGGAAGCAGCCAGAACTGGCTGCGGGGACCTGAGCCTTTCTAAGGTCAGGGTCTGAAACCGAATTCCATTTCAGTGCTAGGACAGCTGAATATTTTGTCCTTTGTGGCCTCATGGTGAGGCTGGACTGGCAGCGAGGGTCCTGGTTGGTTACCTTTGAATGGTCCAAAGTCCTCTTTGTACAGCTCCCTCGCTATACCTTACACTGACCCAGAGGGGGTGATGAAGACAGGGAGGGTCATCACAGGAGAATCCTGGCCATGTGAGGGACTCATTTTGGAGTAGCTGTGGTCTGCAGCATTCCTGTTACTTTCCTCCTGTTGCTCAAAGCTTGATCCTCACCCTGATGCCAGTCCAATAATGAGGACACAGTTTTGAGAAGCAGGTTAAAGAAAACTTATTTCTTTGCTAGCAAAGGCGAAACATAGGGGACTCCTGTCCCAAAGGCTGTGATTCTGCCCATCAGCAGGAACAGGGGGCTTTTAAAGAGACTCAAGGGCTGCATTCCCGTGTTCTGTCTGGAGATGTCATTCACTTGTTGGTTTGGGAGGTGGTCATTTCTGAGATCTTCGGGTGCCATCCCCACAGTCTGGGTCACTTTGCTTCTGTGTGGGTGTGTACTCAGGGACAGAGAGGTCTGCCTAGGATGGGGAGGAAGGTGACCCTGTTTCCCCTGAGATTAGGGAGGAGGAGAGATTAGAGAGGAGCAGGGAGAGAGGGCGAGGAAGAAACATGTCCATTGTAAAAGTAAGTTGCAGTGGTAGAGCCAAGTGCTATATTCAAAGCATAAAGAGGACACTGTTACCCTACCCTGAGGTCACTGTTCTGCACCATGGTTTCCAACTCTGTGGAAAGGATGTGCTTTGTAAATATTCCTGCATCCAGGTTGCTACTTATTAAATGTTTATCATGCTACATTTCAAACAACAAAGTATTGTAATTCATTGTTTCACTGAGTTATTCTTGGCATTTTAAAAATGAACATTCACATGACAGGAAAGCAGAGAATAGTCACCGACACTCAGATGTGAATCATCTTTGTAACTCTTCTCCATTTATCATAGGCACAGTTACATATTAGAATGCCATTTTGTTGTCTCTCCTTAGGAACCTTGACAGGGTGACATGTCCTCAGTCACTGCAGTGTCTCCTCCTCATCCTGCATTTACAGGTCGTGAGTGGGAATGAGCCGGCACATGGTGCTCTGTGCCGGAGGACGTCAGCCTCTGCTCTCTCCTACTCAGAGCAGCTGAGCTTTGGTGATGAGGCGCTCGTGGGCGCAGCGGGATACCCGGGAAACGCAGGAATACCCGGCATAGGTGTCGTGTAAGTGGGTTGTGGATTTGGCCATTAGGATTGTCTTCCTCCAACTCTAGCTTCAGTTCCTTGCAGACACTACTAGCTTCTAGTAGTGAGAGGAAGGCAAAGATGATCTTGGACTTTGGGTCCTCCGAGTTGTGAAAGGAGATGGAACTATTCCAAAGAACTGGGAAGGTTCTCTCAGTGGATTTTTACAGGTGTTTCCAGGGCAAAACTCACTTCATGCAGATTCAAGGCACAGCACAGTACCTCATGGTGGGACATGTTCAGTTCTTTTGTGAGCAGGATATTTGTGGAAGAATATCCCACTTGGCAGGATGATCTGACTCGAAGGTAGAGGGAGACATGTTTGTGTTCAGCTCAGCAGTACCCCCTCCCTGAGTGTATCAGTTTGAAAAAAGACATTTACTAATTTCAGACTCAGGTTTTCTTCAGCTATGTTTTAAAAAAATTTTGTTACTGGGAATTCAACTCAGGAGTGCTTAACCACGGAGCCCCATCCCCTGCCCTTTTTTGTATTTTATTTAGAGATAGGGTCTTGCTGCATTTGTAGGGCCTCACTACCTTGCCGAGGCTGGCCTGGAACTTGTGATCCTCCTGCCTCAGCCTCCCCAGTCACTGGGATTATAGGTGTGCTCCATAGACACCAATCTAAGCTATGTATTTGATTAATAGTAATTGAAAACCATTAAAATATTTTCTAAGAGGCAAGATACAGATGAATTTCAGCCAAAAAAAGCCATGAACGCAGGCCACCCTTTGAGTTTCTAAAATAATGTTGTTGAAGGCCCATTCTTTCTAAGGTCCTCCTCTGCTGCTGTCACATTCTTCTCCCATGCATGAAAGGGCCTTTTACACTGAGAGAGCAACAGACTGGAGACTGGGGATCCAAAGGTAGATGTTTCTAATTGTGATGGAATGGAGAATTTAAGGACCTTTCTGAGGGTATAATTTTTTGTGAGGCTGTTTGCATACTGTCATATGTGCCAAATTCATATTTGGGTAGCAAGTAATTTTTTTATGAAGATGCATTGACATTCTGGACAGCAGGCATCTCTAGGTTGAGGAGCACTTGCTTTCTGTCCTTGTCCCCATTGCTGATCCAATAATGAAAAAGTTAAAAGTTAAAAAAAGTTAAAAGTAAGTTTTCTTGTTGTGTTAGCGAAGGAGAAAGAGAGAGTATCCTGTCCCAGAGGCTGGGATTCTAACTGCCCTGGGGAGCGATGGGCCCACAGTGATAAGGCTGCCCTCCAGCTGTGCCCCGTTGGGAGTTTTGCCTCACTTGCACCCTTGCTAGAGAGCCATTTCTTAGATCTTCTGGTGCCAGCCTTGAAGTCTTGCGTTTTTCATTCTTGTGGTGCAAGAGCTGGAGGAGAGATAATTAGCCAAGGATGGGAAGAAGGTTATTCTTGTTCCTCTCATGATTAGGAAGGGGGAGAGGGAGAAAAGAAAGGAAGAAAATAAGTAAGTTTTAAAATAAGTTGGAGTGGCAGAGCAGCAAGGGTTGGGTCAGTTTTTAAGGAACAATGGGTGACTACACCTCTCAGCTGCTTCCTGCGCATACTGGGTGGTGAAGGTTCCTAGAATGGAAGGTCGTTGCCTGTTGTAATTTTTTCTTTTGGATTCTTACTAGAAGAGACAGAGAGGCAGTCCAGCCTTGGTGGTGACCTGGAAGAAGCACACTCTTGTACAGTAGTTTCTTTGACTTTAACTAGATTTTTTGGGGGGCTGGGTTTGCTGTTGCCATCTTTTTTACTCTCCCTCCGTGATACAAAGAGGGTTCTCTAATACACTGTTTCTTTGTGGGCTCAGTTTAATCCTGGTCCTATGTGTACCCTTTGGAGAAGAGCATTTGACAGACACCTGTTCCCACGGCAGGTGGGTCTCTTGGCTTAATTTAGACCCTTTATTTATTATTCTATTTCAATATACATGACAGTAGAATGCATTTTGACACATCATACATAAATGGAGTATAACTTCTCATTCTCCTGGTTGTACATGATGTAGAATCTCGCTGGTCATGTAATCATATGTGCACATAGGGTGATAATGTCCTACTCATTCTATTATCCTTCCTCCCCCACAGACAGCTATTCCCACGGCAGGTGGGTTTCTTGGCATAATTTAGATCCTGTTATCTTTAAGTGGTGATTTCTGATTTCCCTGTACATGGGGTCTCCAGCATGCATGTCACACCCATTGTGTATGCACTGTTCTGCTCACTTGTCAGGCGGATTTGTGTGAAGATAGCTGTTGTCACTTTCCACTGAGGAGGGGAGCCCATGTCTTAGGATCAGCTCCTTCTAGTGGACTCTAGTTATTTCTGAAGTCTTTCCTGTCCTGGTAGAATAAGCTGGACTCACGTAGAGATGGTGTCTGCCGTAGGAGCAAACATCTGCAGGTTCCTGTGACAGGGCAGACCTTTCTTGTCAATCACGGAAAGATCATATTTTACATATTGAACCTTTATGGTAGACTGCCTGTTAGTCTTTGGATTGTTTGGGTGCAGAAGACACAGCTCTGAGTCCCTTGCTGAATAGTCCGTTGGAGGTGCGACCCTCACCGTGGGGCTTGGTGAAATCGACCAAGGCTCCTTCCCACAGTGGGCACTCCTGTGGACGTGTTTTATCAGGAGCGGCCAAGGCTTCGGGCAGAAGGCTGAGCCCAGGGGAGTCTCTGCACTGGGCAGTGCTACCCCAGAAGTCAAAGCCTTCTTTGCCCCTTTCCTCCTTCCCATCAGTATGAAAAGGCTGTGTTGGTCTGACTGAAGCTGAGGTTGAGGGTCCTGATAGAGCTGTTCTTTCTTGCCCTTTTGGTTGCTCTGTCAGCAGCCTGATTTCTCCTGGTCACCTAGATGTCAATCTTCTCATGACCAGGCTAGTGAATGATTGTCACCTGCTTTGGTGTGGCCACAGCCTACATTAATGCCAGTACTTTCAAGGGGATGCTTAATGCCCTGTTCTTAGCTGCACGGGCGCCTCTTTCCTTCCAGATCGCTCCATGTGCCTGTACTCCGATGAGAGCGTATTTTGAGGCCGTTTAAACGCTTACCTTCTTACCTTTGGCTAGCGAGAGCTCTTGTCAGAGAAGTTAGCTTGGCTGTATGGCTTGATGTATTAGCAGCAGAGCCTCAGCTTTCAATATCTGGTTTTCCTTGACTGCAGAGTATCCACCTACCCACTGGCCATTGTCCTTGAACTTGCTGTCAGTGAAGAGGCCAGTCTGACTCAGTGAGAGGCCACTGTAGCAAATGCCACTTGCTGAAGAGTCTCCAGGTCTCTGAGCTGTCATGCTGTATGGGCCATTACCATCTGCTACAACAGGATGGCTTGATTTAAGGTGGCCTGGTTCCTCTTGAGGTTGACACTTGGAGTGTCTTGATTTAAGGTGGCCTGGGTGCTCTTGAGGTTGACACTGGGGTGTCTTGATTTAAGGTGGCCTGGGTGCTCTTGAGGTTGACACTTGGATCATCTAACAGAATGACCTGGGACCTCCCTACCCCCAGCACTCAGCTGACACCCATCCTTCTGTTTGAGCAGCACCAGGACTCAATGAGGAACATGCAGAGAAGTGGTTTGTCCTAGAGTGGGTTTCTCAACCTGTTGTAGCAAATCACAAGGGGCAGTCAAGCCACGAAGGCAGGAGGACCCTCGTTTTATTGTGTGGTCAAGCTGTTTTCAGGACACTGACCACTGACCCCAGTGTCCATATGAGAACTCCAAGGGCTGCCCCTTCTTTCTCCTTCGTATGTAGTCGTAATGCTTTTGTGGGTCCGGCAGGCCTAGGGCAGGGGCTGTCTTGAGGCTTTGTCCACCTCTCAAAGGCCGCTTGGCTTGCTGGTGTACAAGTTTAATTCTTGATTTCTGTTCCTTTTAGGGCTTCACACAGACATTTAGCTATTAGTCTAAAATTAGGGACCCAAATATGACAGAACCTTGACATTCCCAGGAACACACATTTCTGTCTCTGGTCCTGAGTTCTTGATACAGCCTGCTTTGAATCCCACGTCGAAATTCATGTTCATGCCTACTCTGGAATTCCATGTAGGTCACATTTTTACAAACTGAGGCTTTTTAGATCAGCATAAGGGCACCTTTCAAATAGGCCAGTTAGGGGAGCATCTCCTGGGTTCCCTACTGCTACTTAACTATAACTCTGACGCCAGTGGTGCCTTAGATGTCCACAGAGAGAGGGACCAGATGTTCCCCTGCAGAGATGTGTGGAATCAAGGGTCTCCGTGTGCACCTGGCGGAGCTTACCAGACGTCCCCTTTGGCACGACGTCCCTGCATTCTGCTTCCTCTTCCTAGAGCCGTCCCACGGTGGAGCAGCCCACACCACTCAGGAGAGGAGGAAGCTCAGCAGCCTTGGCAGCTGCTGGGAAGAGCCTCAGACCTCCCTGTACTTACAGGAGCAGCTCCTCCAGGACCACCTGAGGCAAACCCACCTGTCCCCTATTCCCAGGCTCAGCTGTCAATGAGCTCATCAGTCTCAGTGTGGAAGTGGGGTTGCTCAGAGTGCCAGACGTGCCCAAGAAGGCTGGAGCAGGGCACTCTCTGTTTTCCTCAGGGTGGCAAGTTTGATACTGAAAGCTTGGTCCTTGACCCCAGTCCTGATCCAATAAAATAAGAACGAGGTTTTGAGAAAAAGGAGAGTGAAGTTTTGTAGCTTTGCTACCAGAAGAGAAACGCAGGGGACTCCTGTCCCAGAGGCTGTGATCCTAATTGCCAGGTGAACAGAGGCCTTAAAGTGTAGGATCACAGACTGCCCTCCTGCTGTGCCCTGTCGGGAGCCATGATTCCCTTGTAGCCTTGGAGAGCTGTTTCTCAGGACTTGTGCCAGCCCTGAAGTCTGGATTTCTTGGCTCCTGTGCTGCATGAGCTGAAGGACATACAACCTGGCCTAAGTCCTGACTTGAGAAAGGAAGAAGGTTAATCTAATTTCCCATGGGTAGGGAGGCCTGGAGGGAGAAGAGAAAGGAAAAAACAAGTTGGTTTAAATCAGCCCCAGTGGTAGAGCAGCAAGGCTTGTGCTCACAGCGTGCAGTGGACCCTGCTGCATTCCTGGGGGACGCGGACAGGACACCTGGCAGGAGGGAGTGGGATGAATTCAAATCATGTAGCCATGTGGTGTTCCCCGTGAGAATCGTGAGCCTGGGTGAGGGAGCATCCCCACACTGTGAAAAAGGGACACAGGGTGAGTGGACCTCACAGAAGCTTCCTTAGCTGCTCGATGTCCTCGCTCACACTCAGGAGTGACCCCTGCAGGGCTGCAGCTTTGCAGGAGAGTGCGCCCAACGTGGGTGTCCGTTCCCTCTAACGAGTCAGTTTCCATTGAGCCGGGAGCACTGCAGGCTGCCCACCCGGCTGCTGTCTGTTGCCTCCTTCATGAAATCTTGTGCCACACAGCTCCAGTTTGCCCTCGTGTTTGGGATTTTTATTTTATGATTTGAGTTTTAGCTTGTTAATTATGGTTTGAAATCTGAGGGAATGGGGTGAAATGCTCTGAAGAAGCCCAGGTCATTCTTCCCACCAAGCCACGCTGAGTTTGATGATGAGACTCCAGACACCCTGGGGCCCCAGTAGATAAACAGGGTGGTGGCCGTTCTGGTGCGTCTCTCTGCTCTCCTTCTGCACACAGGGACCACAGTCCTGGGACTCTTGTCCCTGCTCCTGACTTTACCGTGTATTCCTCAAGGGTCCTTGTTTTGCGTGGGTACGTTACTTCTGAGTATTCTGTGACATTCCTTCCGTTGCTGTTCCATTAGGATCATGTTTCTTTGCCTGGGTCTCTTGGACACATGCTGCTGTGCTGCTCTCGGGGACTCTGCTGTACCCAGTTGACTCACTCACTGCTTATGGATCTTGAATTGTTTCAAGGTTCTGTTTTGATGATGTTGACAATGTCATTTTTATTTGTCCCCAACATTAATGTTTCATGAATATGTTACACACTGAGGAGATAACAGTGGGTTGTGTATTATGCATAAATTCAGATTTACTAGTAAATGTCAGTGAAATGTGCCCCCATCTGGGCATGATGCAGGTGTGTTTGTTCCTCATGAACATTTACCCTTACATATTTTGATGTCATTTTCCATTACTTTTATTGATAATCTAAGACATTGAGCATTTTTCTCACATGGTTTTTAATCTAAACAATCTCCATCATTTTATTACATTTAATTAATTTGCATTTATTCTTCCTGTTTTACATATTTTACTGACAGTACATTTTTATTTATATTTCTTTCACACAGATAATTTCTTTGGGAGAGGGGTCTCTTTTCACTCCATGCTATATTTTTATGGACTGCTCTACATTTCAATGGAGCTGATTTATCAAAATTTATTCTTTGGACTTGCTTGATTTTCTTAGGTAAATCTCTTCCAGGACAGGAGGAGGTGTTGAGCTCCCAGGGTTAACTCCTGAGATTTCCAAGCCTCAGCTCCAGAGACTGATTCATTCTGCAGCTACATATTATCCATCCGTCTGCCTCCAGAGTTTGTGAGCTTTCCAAACAGGCTTATTCCTCTGCACATAGGTTTTCTTTTTGAAATATGGGTCAAGCAGTCTCCTCATCTGAGTTAGCTACAGAGTTTGTTTTCTTAGTGCTACCTGTTTTTTTTTTTTAAATTAATGCTATATAATCCCCCTTTTTATATGTGTTTAATTGTTACATTCCTTTGGGCACCTTTTGCTTGCCTTGATGAAGTAGACCGAGATTGAGTGTCAGAGCCTTGGTCATGCAGGAGCAGCCTCACCTGGCTCCCTCTTTCCAACGCAGCCGGGCCCGGCTTGTGCAGTGCTCTGTGCTGAGGCCAGAGCTGGCTTGCTAGAACAACAGAGCTGTAACACGACACATGCACCCTGTGACTCCAGGTCCAGAGGGAAGATACAGGAGTGGCCCACTAAGGAAGGGGTGTGCTAGGTTCCCAGTGGGCATGTTTCTTGGTCTTTAAATGTTGCGGAAGGAGTGAACCATGTTTTGTTTCCTTTCCATCTGGGTGCTCCCTCTCCTTAAATACACAAGAGTCAAAAAAAAAAAAAATGCACATTCGTTGCCCCTAAGAACTCAGTAAGTCCTAGAAGAACGGGATATTAGAAGACTGAGTGTCTAGAATGCCGGGTAAAGTCGACTGAAGTGCCCTGTTATGTCTTTTTTTTTTTTTAACCAGGCCATGATATCACAGCACTGATGATGTGCCCTCTTATGTTGATTGACACCTGGTACCAATTATTCTGTTACAGCTGTTGTAACCTTATTTGCTTGGTATAAATGCTGTCTGCCAGATTTTCCCCATAAAGTTATTGTTTTCTCTTTGTCTGTAGGCATCTTGGTAGGATTTTTAAAATAATCTACAGGAGCCAGCATGTTTGGTATGGAAACCCTTCTTTCTTGGTGATTTTCCCTTGTGCCTTGCTTCAGGGCGTGCAGCCTCTGCCTTTTCATCACGGAGGCAGACGCAGCCCTGTGGGCGTCACTGTGTCCTGCCTGCAGCTCACAGACACGCCCCTCATGGCCTCCTTTCAGGGAGGGAAACCGTATCACATCTTCCCAAGAGTCTGAAGGTTATAAAGTGCACCACCTCCAAATAGATTTTGATTATCAGGGAAAAATTAGGCACGTAAAAGACTCAGTCACTGTGGCTCTTATTTTATTCCCTATCCTTAAATGTGTGAATCTCAATGGTGTCTTTTAAAATGGCATCCATCCCAAATTGACTTATATGATTTCATTTGCATGAAAATTGTCTGTGGCTTCAATATTTAACATTGATATTTCTGTGTGCGTGTACCTGAAACATAAATATTTGATCAATTTCATCTTGTTTCTTAACATGTTTCCATTAGTCTTCTCATGTATGATTATGGTCCTGGCTCTGAAAATTCTTCTAACATTCACACTTTATCTTGACTTTAATGGTCCCTTTTTTTCTGAATTACAAATAAAAAAAAAAAAAAAACGGGTAAAAATCAGACTCTACCATTTACTGAGTGTTTGACAAAATGTCATAAAAGTTGAATATCATTACTGCTATCATATTCTTTTGGTTTTCTCCATTAAGACATGAAATCCTCTTGGAGTTAGAAGTATATATTTGAAATGGTCAGAAAGAATTGTTGTTTTGGGCTGGGGATATAGCTCAGTTGGTAGAGTGCTTGCCTCACAAGCACAAGGCCCTGGGTTCAATCCCCAGCACCGCAAAGAAAAAAAAAAAAGAAAAAAAAAAAAAAAAGAATTATTGTTTCTAGTTGCTGTTTTAATAAAAGTACATAAATCCCTTAAAATACTTGAACTCGAATTCATCGATGATTCTTTCCTGAGGGTCTACCTCATTGCTATTCAAGAGTTCCTCCTGGACCACTGGCACTAGACCACTAGATTGGAATCACTGCTACATGTTCAGAAAACCAGGTCTCATCCCAACTACTGAACCAGCATCTGCATTTTCTCTGGTTCATGTTTGTACATTTAAAATTTGAGAATCACCCTTCTTAATTACCACAACTTTCTCATCTGAGAAATAGTTTATCTTATGATATATAAAATCACAATTAAAATTTATGTTCTTACATTGATGCCTGAATTTTACATTTTATTTTATGAAATTGGAGTCTATACAGCTTTTTGTAGACTTATGACCCTCTTTCCTCTAAGTTAGATAATAGAGAATACTACTGTGTTACCAAGTATTTTCTTGAACATTTACAGTCCCTCACCTCCTTGAGAGCAGTTCTAACTCCCATTTCATCTCCAGTCAACCTAACCGCTCGGGAATGATCATGTGGTCAACGTGCTATGAAGTTACCCTTTCTTATTGCAGGAGCCGTTGACACTCAGGGACGTGGCCATTGATTTCTCTGAAGAGGAGTGGGGATGCCTGGAGCCAGCTCAGAGGAGTCTATACAGAGAAGTAATGTTGGAGACCTGCAGAAACCTGGTCTTCCTGGGTGAGCAGAGCTTCCTTCAGAATTCCCAATTAATCAGAATTCCTGATTGTATAATTTCCTTCCCTTGCAGACTGTCTTTTGGGATATTCATGAATGAGTTTCAGATTCTTGCTTTTAAGAAAAAGACTTGGGCAGTTTTTGTTACAGAGAAGAAAACATTAATGCCATTTCTTTTAGTCCTTGATCTCTCCCTTCCTGGAGCTGATATACACCTTCATTTTAGATTAGTGGTACTTTCAGTAATTCAGTGATACACTGGACCTACACATCCAAGTCCAGTTTCTTTTCTTTGTGGTACTAGAATAGAAGTATCAGTAGTTGCAGGGAGAATCTGTGTGATCCCTGTGATCATTTTCCAATGATCACACTGTCTCTAAACTCTATTTGTGTGGCGAGCCGCCTCACCACCATGATAAGATGGCGCTGGTTTCCTGAAGTGCTTTCTAGGTAAACAAGCCCATATTTGGTTGAGCTAACTGTTGCAAATGGGAGCACCTATGAACACACGCCAAGTGGCAGGAGTAGATTGGCTATTGCAAGAGTATAAAAGTGTATGAATTCAGCTCAAGAGGAAGAAGAAGAAAAACCATGGTTTTATAATATTAAGGTCCTGATTAAACTGCTGAAGGAAGATTCCTGTGTCGTGCTTTCTTGCGGGCGAGGGACACGACAAGTGGTGCTGAAACCCGGGAGTCAGAACTTTCAGTGGTCAGAGGGTGCACCGGTAAGTACCACAGGTAAGTGGGGTCTGTGGACTAGGATTTAACCGACTTTGTGTAGTCGGTCAGCAAAGATAAATTCAACCGACTGCGTAGTCGGTCAACAAAGAAAGATATTTTGTTTTTGCTTTCATTCTGCTTGCTCTGAACGCTGCTTTCATTATGGGCAATTCTCCATCTAGTTCATTAGTACAGCCTTTAGATTTTTTGTTGCGCTCTAAAGAGCTCAAGGTTAAACGCAGTACTTTAGAAACATTCCTTGTAAGAATTGATAAAGCAGCCCCATGGTTTGCTGTCTCCAGAAGCTTGATTCCTACCAGCTGGGATAAGTTGGGAAAAGATTTGGATTTCCTTCAGGAGCAGGGACAATTGGAGAAAGGAGTGATACCACTATGAAAATTAATAAAAGGATGTATTCTTGATGGTAGATGTCAGGGAGCTATTCATAAAGGACAGGCAGTTCTTAAACAACTACATGAGGAGAAGTCCGAGGATTCTATGAGTACTTCCAGTAAACATAGTGCAGGAGAGCAGGTTTATGGAACTATTCCAAAGAGGAGACTGTACCCAGATTTAAAAGCCCTTAGAACACCAGAAGATACAGGGGAGTCAGAATCAGACGGTGATGAGAAAGTGAAAGAGCTAACGCAGCACTTACGGAAGGTGAAGATAAAAGAAGGGGGAACTAAGAGGCAAAAAGATTTTAGACAAAAGGACTATAAGGAAGAACAGAAGCCAGCTCTAGCCTATGATCCTCCCCCGTATGTGGGAGGGGTTCCGAGCACGGGTAGAACTTTTAACTCTGCAGCTTGGAGGGCTGCCCATGTAGAGTTGGGGTTTGCCTGTCCTGTATTCCAGGACAATGATGGGGGAAGACATCAGGAACCCATAGAATTTAAAACGATAAAGAATATAGCAGAATCTGTCCGCACTTATGGTGTGGATGCTGCTTTTACTATTGCCCAAATAGAGGGGCTCAATAGATTCTGCATGACCCCCTCGGAGTGGGCCAGTTTAGTGAAAGCTTGTGTTTCCCCGGGTAAATATTTAGACTGGAGAGCCTTCGTGTTAGAGGGGGCCAATGAACAGGCTGCACGCAACCAAGCTATGGGCAAACCTGCCTGGGATGTAGATATGCTTCTGGGGCAGGGTAGATTTGCCAATCAGCAAACAGGCTTTCCATTAGAGGTTTATAAACAAATTAATAAGATCTGCATTGCTGCCTGGAAAGCACTCCCTAATAAAGGAGAAGTGCGAGGTAACTTAACAAAAATTGTCCAAGGTCCCACAGAAGCTTTTTCAGATTTCGTGGCTAGAATGGTAGATGCAGCAGGGAAGATCTTCAGGGATGCTGATGTAGCTATGCCTTTAATTAAACAATTAGTATATGAACAATGTACAAGAGAATGCAGAAATGCTATTAATCCATTTAAAAGCAAAGACATAGAGGCATGGATGAAAGCTTATAGAGAAATAGGTGGCCCATTAACAAATGCAGGCTTAGCTGCTGCCTTCCTTCGCATGGAAGGACTATTAAAGGCTTTATTAAAGGCTAATGGAGCACCTTTAGAAGTTTCCTCAGCTAGGAAGTTTTTAAAAGCTGTAGAAGACAAAGCCCCTTGGTTTTTAGATAAGGGCTTGTTGGATCAAGAGAAACTATCACAAGAGACAGAAAAAGGCCCCCCTCATGATCCCTTCCACGCAGCTCCATGGCCACCTAGGGAGGGAACACCCATGTCCTTGAAGCAGTCCTCTCCCTAGGCAGAGATCTCAGCAGCTCCATTCCTCAAAAGTAGTAAGAAATAATGTTTTGTGATTTTCTACATTCAAACCTAACCTGATTTCTCAACCAGGAAGAAAAAGGGTTAAAAAAGTCCTGGGTGATCCTCCCTCCCCCCTGCCTGGCCTTGCTGAAGCCTGCATTGGAATGTAAACTGCAACAGTCTCAGTGGGAAAGGGGGGGTAACCTGAAGATAAGAAAAAGAAAACAAAAGGGTGTCTGTTTTAAACTTCTGGGTTGCTACACAGAACTAATTCATTTTCCAGGATTCTTGTTTTGTTTTGTTTTTCTTTAATGTTGTATTTTTGAGCTCATAATTTTGATCTTACATACCTAGGTTAATGATTTTTTTCTTTTTGATCAGTTCTATTTTTTATTCAACTAAAGTTTTTGAACATCTGTTACATTGCAATGGAGATTCACCTATAAAGTTACAAGGCCTTTGATTTTGTGTTATTTGTATGTCGTGCTGTCTGGTGTCATGTCTTGTCTGCATCAAAACTGAGCGCTCCTAAAATTAAAATTTAAAAATGGATCCAAATACTTTTATTCATGGGATTTAAAAAGGGTTCAATTTAAATTGAGTAAACTAATAAAAGTGAAATGTCTTTAAAAATAACTTGCAAGTCTCTAGGTGGTCAAACTAATGAAATGTTAATGTTAAACAATGTCTAATATCAATTGTTTCTAGGCCTTTTCTTCAACAGGAAAGAGACAGCAAATACTGTTCAGGACACCTGGCTGCTTTCTTGGTTTTTACAAAATAAGTGAATTAGAGTTAGCATATATGGGATTACTCAAATGTGTTTGTAGAGACATCTGATTAATTTACAAAGTTAAAATGCTAATTGTTAAATAACATCAAGTACTCTTAACTCCTTAAATTCCATGGAGTATCATACTTAAACATTATTGGTGTTTTCATAGGTTGGTAAATAAAAAGGGTTTAAACTTGCTTTGTGTCATCACTAAACTAAAAACAAGGTTACTAAGAGTTATGTCTTAACAAGTACAATTCTATATACAAAGGGTTCTAAAGGTTTCAACTGTGTTTCAATAGTACTATAAACAACAAAATATTTAATCTTATTAAAATAGAGCAATTTATCTAAATTCAGAAATTTCATAAGAGTTGTTTCAGCATGTGAACAAAAAGGGGTCAACAGATAGGAAAGAGAAAATAAAAGGGTCTGGATATGGAAATATATTTAGTAAAAGAGAAAAGGAAATGTTTCTGGGTAAAAAAGTGCTTGTATGATGAAATACATGAGGGTCTAAGTAAGTGCTAAGAACGTCTATGTAAATAAAGGACAAATTTCAACATGTAAACAGCCAAAGCTATTAAAGGTTTTTCCTAAGGTGAAATACTAATGTTCTGATATAAACCAAAGTTTAATCTACATGGTAAAATGACATGGTAAAATGGCAAGGATTTCTTAGAAACACTAATTTACTCTTAACTTTGTGTCTATTAAGTTTTATTCTTTAGAACAATTAGTCTTAAAAATTGGGGTGTATACAATTATGGTTAAACAACTGTTAAAGTATTGTACTGTGTTACAGAGTCTACATTTTTCTTAAAAAACAAACTAAATTTGGTAAGATAAAAGTGTCAAGGTAATTGTGAAATGGTTTCTAGTTGTATATTAAATGTGTTCATATTTTTCAGGTATATAAGTTTTTAAAGCAGGGAATTTATCAAGCTGTGCTATTCTCCAGATTAAACTTGTCTGTAATGGTAATCTTAAACTTATAAAGAGTAAATTTTAATTGGGGATTTATTTCTATCATTTAATGTTCTATTATAGGACCTGTTATCAATGGGGTACGTGTAAAATTTGTTACTTTTTACATTGAGATAAAGAACTTCAAATATAAATGTATTTATAAAAGTTAGAGCCTGACTTGTTTAAAGGTTAATTTTGTGAAACATAAAGGTATTTTGCCACTTTATCACACAAAAGGAGAGTTAAAAACTCTCTCAGCCTTTCTTTACTTCATGTTTTAGATACAATGTTAAATTGTGTTAATTATAAAGTTTATATAGACTCAGGAAACAGTATATGTAGACTACTTAATGATATTTAAGGAAGAAGCAAAGATCAACATCAAAATTAGAACACTTAAGATTTGTAAGGAGCCACGCCTTACCTGAGATAAGGCTCTGCCTCCCACCTTACTGCATGTTAAAGTGACTCCAAAATAAGTCAGACTTCAGCTTATTTAAAGTTATAATCAAAAGATTGGTTTTTTTTGTTGTAAAATTACTATGATCTCAAATAGGGAATATAATGTGGTTCTCAGTCAAAATTCAAAATAGCTATTATACAAGCAAAATATATTTTTACTCTTACTTATTTCATTTTGTAAAACTGTTACCTATTAATGTTTTGCAGAAGTAGCTGCTTCAAGAACACGCAACCTAGGTAACTTGTGATAATAAGCCATCACCTAACAAATAGTGGTAACAGATACCAGAACAAATAGTGGTAACTTCCAGAACTAATGCAGACTCCAGTTAGATAAAAGGGTAAATAACTGTAAAGTTATGGACATTAAAGTTAAAGCCCAGTACTCTTACTTTATGACTGGTGAGACTGGCTTGCTGGATGATTAAGATCAAACTTCGAGATTGGTATTAAATACAAAAGACAAGATAGACCAGTATTTGGATCTTTTGCCCTCAGTCAGCCTGAACCCAGGAAATAAGAGGACTTCTCTAAGGAGCACTTAAGGTGTTGAAAACTGTAGGTGCCATCAATCCTAACAACAAAGTTTCATCTTTATTTACTCAGTTACAAAATTTGATTTTGGGCCGTTCTGCACCCTTTTATCCTGTACATATAAGAGCTCATACGTCTCTCCCTGGACCTATTGTTAAAGGAAACGCAAGGACAGATGCCGCTACCCGCACAATTTGTTTTCTTTCTTCTCTTGACAGTGCTCGAGACTTTCATGATGCATTTCATGTTAACTCCCAAACACTTCGTAAGCGCTTCTCTATTCCTCGAGCAAAAACGAGACAGATTGTCTTAGATTGTTCTCATTGTGTTCCATTTCACCATCTCCCTTCTCTTGGTGTTAACCCCCGAGGCTTGCGACCTCTTACGGTTTGACAAATGGATGTAACTCATATTGCAGACTTTGGTTCCCTAAAATATGTTCATGTCTCAGTAGATACCTTCTCTGGAGTTATGCATGCCTCTGCTTTGGCAGGAAAAAAAAGGCCATCATGTCATCTCCCATTGCCTAGAGGCTTGGGCCGCCTGGGGCCTTCCATGCTCCTTGAAGACAGATAATGGGCCAGCGTACACTGGTCAACAATTCACCTCTTTCTGCTCCACTATGGGAGTACAACTGACTCATGGCTTACCTTACAACCCCCTAGGTCAGGGAATCGTGGAGAGAGCTCATAGAATGGTTAAAGAACTTTTACAAAGACAAAAAGGGGGAATAGGAGCAAGCTGTACTCCTAAAGAGCGTTTGTCTTTGGCTCTTTTTACCATTAATTTTTTAACTTTGGATGCACATGATAATTCTGCGGCTGACAGACATTGTTTGCCGCCTGCCCCCCCTTTTCTATTTCTATTATCAAACAGTTCAGAAGTGATTTTAAATTGTTCTAATGATAATATTACCTGCCTGCTTTCAGAGTGTTGGAACGGTAGTGAATCTGTTGCTGTGATTGTAAAGGTACCCACCTTTGTACCTGTCCCAGTGGAGGTCAATCCAGATAATTTTCCGTTGGTGCACCTCTTCAGAGAAAAGAGAGACTTTGGCATTACCGCAGCCATAATAACTGCTATTGCTGTCTCTGCTGCTGCAGCCACTACCGCTGCTCTAGCCATGACCAATCAAGTTCAAACAGCACAAACCATTAATCAAGTTATACAACAAACTGCACAGGTACTGGAATCCCAGGGCCGTGTTAACAGACATATCCTATCAGGGATCTTGGCGGCGAATCAAAGGATAGATTTACTACAAGTACAGTTGGATGAACTTTTCAACATTGCACAAGTTGGATGCATCGGGAATCATAAACACATGTGTATAACTCCAGTAAGATATGAAGAAGCAAAGAATCAAAGCCACTTGATTTCCGCCTTTCTTGCAGGCAACTGGTCCCTAGAAGCTGAGAAGATGATGAATCAACAATTATTGCAGATTGCAATTTTAAATGACACTCGTGTTGAGCCTGTTACTTTGAGTCAGTTCTCTAACTGGCTCACCTCTGCCTTTAGTTATTTTAAAGAATGGGTTGGTGTGGGGATCTTTGGATGTATTTGTTTTGCAGGCATTTGCCTTTGCCTTTGGTTTATTTGCAAGCTAAGAGTGCGTCAAGCACATGAAAAGGCGGTGTTAATTCAAGCTGTGTTAGCCATTGAACAAGGGGTGTCACCTTCTGTGTGGTTGGCTAATCTGGCACGGGAATAAGTGACATTTTTAGTATATCTCTGTTAGAGTTAGAATTATCATTTACGCTAGGTGTCTGCCAGGGTACTGCTGTAATTAATATGTACTTTTCTTTGAGGACTGTGAATTTACATCCTGGGGATTTCTTGTACTAATTAAGGCTTCAATTGTCTTGTAACTTCCACTTTTGATCTTGAGCTATAACAATGATGTTGGAGGAGAGAACTGTTACTGTATGCCTTGTGTTCATTATGGTGCTCCTGTATTGTGCAGCGTTGGCAAGAAGAGTAATGTGTTTTCCTACCTCAGGCCTTTGCAGTTGCGTAAGCTGGATAAGCTCCCCCTAGTATGGTTTTCCATACCGCTATGTCTTCATGGACACAGGATGCGAGGCAAAGCACTGCACTTGAGAGTTTTATTTTTGAACCTCAAGGAAGGCATGCCCTATTGCATGTGGGTTTGATGTCCACGTCCCACCCTACAAAAAAAGACATCGGCTTAGGTGATATTAGGCCCGGAGAAGGCGCCACTCTGGGACTGACGTTCACTATTTGCCACTTTTGCACAGTAGGATAGGGCCTCTACCTTCACCTGTGTTCATAAAATAAAGAAGGGGGAGCTGTGGCGAGCCGCCTCACCACCATGATAAGATGGCGCTGGTTTCCTGAAGTGCTTTCTAGGTAAACAAGCCCATATTTGGTTGAGCTAACTGTTGCAAATGGGAGCACCTATGAACACAGGCCAAGTGGCAGGAGTAGATTGGCTATTGCAAGAGTATAAAAGTGTATGAATTCAGCTCAAGAGGAAGAAGAAGAAAAACCATGGTTTTATAATATTAAGGTCCTGATTAAACTGCTGAAGGAAGATTCCTGTGTCGTGCTTTCTTGCGGGTGAGGGACATGACATATTTGGACACCTTCCTCTGGTGCAAAGGAGACAGCACTGAGCCATGTACCCAGGTGGGTAGAAATTCATGACACAGAGGACCCAGCTGAGAGGTCCAGAGGCCAAGGAGGAAGAAGTCAAGTTCAGATGCTGCTGGAGAAGTTACTATGCCACAGGAATGGTCTTCCTGAGCTTAGGTTTGTTTCCATTGCTGTCCTACAGGACACGTTCTGCCCTGTGTCTGGCACGCTTTCAGCTTCTTTGGTCTCCTCCTCCTCCTGCAGTGATGTCCCAGTGTGTTGAGTGGACAGCTCAAACACCCCCCTTGCTTGTGAGGGTCAGCGTGATCTGATAGCATTTCATTATTTGGGGTTTCTCCCAGAAATCTATGCACATTTCTAAAGACCTCTAGGGTAGGCCATTGTAACCTACTGGTATCATAAAGGACTTTCCCTAATGTCACTTATCTGTTTACTCATTGAAATTCCCTTATTAGAGCTCATTATAAATACTCATAATGGATTTTCTTTGGAATTTTTCTGCCATATGATGAATGTCCCATGATTCACAATAGCTGCTCAATTTAGGTATATAGTCACAGGTGAAAATTGCAGTTATATGAAAGGGTTTGTGAAATAATACATCCATGGTTATTCAGAATGTTGTTTAAATTTCCTTTTTCTTTTTTCCTTTCTGTGTTTCATTTTTTAGGGTAGATTTCAAGTTATAGTATAGGTTTCCTCACATCAGTTAATGTTTTTATTTTTTTACCTACATTTTATGATTCGATGGCAATTTCCAATGATTGATAAATTAGGACAATGTAAGACGAAATTAAGTTATGCCCGATTCTTGTTTCTATTGCCAATAAAGTTATATTTGCTTCTATTCTTTTATTTTTAATTTTTTGTTTATATTGCCTATAAAATTACATTTGAGATAAAATACATTGTATTTCATCAGCTTTTGTTTTAAAGTATGTTTCACATGGTAATTATTACCACACTGGCTTCTGATGACTTTCATGTATAATATTGTTTTATAATTTTGCCTTCACATCGCATCCTTACATTTAGAGTCTCCTGTAGACTGCAAGCGTTTGCACTTTTTTTTTAAAATTTATTTTTATTGTAAACAAATGGGATACATATTGTTTCTGATTGTACATAGAGTAACAGCATACCATTTTCGTAATCATACATTTACATAGGGTAATGATGTTTGATTCATTCTGTTATTTTTTCCTTCCCCCCCACCCCTCCCACCCCTCTTTTCCCTCTATACAGTCCCTCCTTCCTCCATTCTTGCCCCCTCCAAACCCCCATTATGTGTCATCATCCGTTTATCAGTGAGATCATTCGCCTTTGGATTTTTGAGTTTGGCTTATCTCACTTAGCATGATAGTCTCCAATTTCATCCATTTGCCTGCAAATGCCATAATTTTATTATTCTTTATAGCTGAGTAGTATTCTATTGTATATATATATATATATATATATATATATATATATATATATATATATACCACAGTTTCTTTATCCATTCATCAATTGAAGGACATCTAGGTTGGTTCCACAGTCTGGCTATTGTGAATTGAGCAGCTATGAACATTGATGTGGCTTTATCTCTGTAGTATGCTGATTTTAAGTCCTTTGGGTATAGGCCAAGGAGTGGGATAGCTGGGTCAAATGGTGGGTCCATTCCAAGTTTTCTAAGGAATCTCCACACTGCTTTCCAGAGTGGCTGCACTAATTTGCAACCCCACCAGCAATGTATGAGTTGTACCTTTTTCCCCACATCCTCTCCAACACCTATTGTTGCTAGTATTCTTGATAATTGCCATTATAATTGGGGTGAGATGGAATCTTAGTGTAGTTTTGATTTGCATTTCTCTTATTACTAAAGATGGTGAACATTTTTTCATATGTTTGTTGATTGCTTGTAGATCTTCTTCTGTGAAGCATCTGTTCATATCCTTAGCCCATTTGTTGATTGGGTTATTTGTATTCTTGGTGTAGAGTTTTTTGAGTTCTTTATAGATTCTGGAAATTAGTGCTCTATCTGAAGTATGAGTGGCAAAGATTTTCTCCCACTCTGTAGGCTCTCTCTTCACATCACTGATAGTTTCCTTTGCTGAGAGAAAGCTGTTTTGTTTGAATCTATCCCAGTTGTTGATTCTTGCTTTTATTTCTTGTGCTATGGGAGTCCTATTAAGGAAATCTGATCCTAAGACAACAAGGTGAAGATTTGGACCTACTTTTTCTTCTATAAGATGCAGGGTCTCTGGTCTGATTTCAAGGTCCTTGATCCATTGTGAGTTGATTTTTGTGCAGGGTGAGAGATAGGGGTTTAGTTTCATTCTGTTGCATATGGATTTCCAATTTTCCCAGCACCATTTGTTGAAGAGGCTATCTTTTCTCCATTGCATATTTTTGGCACCTTTGTCTAGTATGAGAAAATTGTATTTATTTGGGTTTGTGTCCGTGTCCTCTATTCTTACCGTTGATCTACCTGTCTATTTTGGTGCCAATACCATGCCGTTTTTGTTACTATTGCTTTGTAGTATAGTTGAAGTTCTGGTATCGCGATACCCCCTGCTTCATTCTTCCTGCTATGGATTGTTTTAGCTACTCTGGGTTTCTTATTCTTCCAGATGAATTTCATGATTGCTTGCTCTATTTCTGTAAGGTATGTCATTGGGATTTTAATTGGAATAGCATTGAATCTGTATAGCACTTTTGGTAGTATGGCCATTTTGACAATATTAATTCTGCCTACCCAAGAACATGGGAGATCTTTCCATCTTCTAAGGTCTTCCTCAATTTCTTTCTTCAATGTTTTGAAGTTTTCATTGTAGAGATCTTTTACCTCTTTGGTTAGATTGATTCCCAAGTATTTTATTTTTTTTGAGGCTATTGCAAATGGAGTTGTTTTCCTCATTTCCCTTTCAGCTGTTTTATCGCTTGCATATAAAAATGCTTTAGATTTATGCGTGTTGATTTTATAGCCTTCTATTTTGCTGAATTCATTAGATGAGGTCTAGAAGTTTTCTGGAGGAGGTTTTTGGATCCTCTAAATATAGAATCATGTCATCCGCAAATAGTGACAGCTTAAGTTCCTCTTTTCCTATTCGTATCCCTTTAATTTCCTTAGTTTGTCTAATTGCTCTGGCTAGAGTTTCGAGGACAATTATGAATAGAAGTGGTGAAAGAGGACATCCCTGTCTTGTTCCCGTTTTTAAAGGGAATGGTTTCAGTTTTTCTCCATTAAGAATGATGTTGGCCATGGGCTTAGCTTAAATAGCCTTTACAATGTTCAGGTATGTTCCTACTATCCCTATTTTTTCTAGTGTTTTGAGCATGAAGGGTGTTGTATTTTGTCGAACGCTTTTTCTGCGTCAATTGAAATAACCATATGATTCTTATCCTTAAGTCTATTGACATGATGGATTACGTTTATTGATTTACGGATGTTAAACCATCCTTGCATTCCAGGGATGAACCCCTTTGATCGTGGTGCACGATTTTCTTAATATGCTTTTGGATACGGTTTGCCAATATTTTGTTAAGGATCTTTGCATCTATATTCATCAAGGATATTGGTCTAAAATTTTCTTTCCTTGATGTGTCTTTTCCTGGTTTGGGTATGATGGTGATATTAGCTTCATAGAATGAGTTTGGTAGGGTACCCTCTTTTTCTATTTCCTGGAATACTTTGAGAAGTATTGGAATGAGATCTTCTTTGAAGGTCTTGTAGAACTCGGCTGAGAAACCGTCTGGTCCTGGGCTTTTCTTGGATGGTAGATTTTTAATGGCTTCTTCTATTTCATTGCTTGATATTGATCTGTTTAAATTGTGTATGTCCTCCTGGTTCAGTTTGGAGGAGCATATGTCTCTAGAAATTTGTCAGTGTCTTTGGTAGATTCTATATTGTTGGAATACAGATTTTCAAAGTAGCTTCTAATTATGTTATGTATTTCAGTGGTGTCTGTCATGATATTTCCTTTTTCATCACGAATTTTAGTGATTTGAGTTTTCTCTCTCCTTCTCTTTGTTAGTGTGACTAAGGGTTTGTCTATTTTGTTTACTTTCTCAAAGAACCAACTTTTTGTTTTGTCAATTTTTTGAATTGTTTCTTTTGTTTCACTTTCATTGATTTCAGCTCTGATTTTAATTATTTCCTTCTTCTACTACTTCTGCTGTTATTCTGTTCTTCTTTTTCTAGGGCTTTGAGCTGTAATGTTAGGTCATTTAGTTGTTGACTTTTCATTCTTTTCTTGAATGCACTCCATGCAATGAATTTTCCTCTTAGTACCACTTTCATAGTGTCCCAGAGATTTTGATATGTTATATCGTTGTTCTCATTGACCTCTAAGAATTTTTTTATCTCCTCCCTGATGTTTTCTGTTATCCATGTTTCATTCAATAGCATATTATTTAGTCTTCAAGTGTTGTAATTTCCCTTTTTTATTTTGTCATCGATTTCTACTCTCAGTCCATTATGATCTGATAGAACACAAGGCAGTATCTCTATATTTTTGCATTTCCTAAGGGCTGCTTTGTGGCATAACATATGGTCTATTTTCAAGAAGTTTCCATGTGCTGCTGAGAAGAAAGTGAATCTGCTTGTTGATGGATAGATTATTCTATATATGTCTATTAAGTCTAGGTTATTGATTGTGTTATTGAGTTCTATGGTTTCTTTGTTCGGTTTTTGTTGAGAAGATCAATCTAGTGGTGACAGCAGTGCGTTAAAGTCGCCCAGAATGATTGTGTTGTGGTCTATGTGATTCCTGAAATCGAGAAGGATTTGTTTGATGTACAGGGATGCACCATTGTTTGGGGCATAAATATTTACTAAAGTTACGTCTTCCTGATTTATGGTTCCCTTAAGCAGTATGAAATGTCCTTCTTTATTCCTTCTAACTTTGGCTTGAAGTCCACTTTATCTGATATAAGGATGGAAACCCCTGCTTTTTTACTGAGTTCATGTGCATGATAGGTTTTTTCCCATCCTTTCACCTTTAATCTGTGGATGTGTTTTTCTATGAGATGAGTCTCTTGCAGGCAGCATATTGTTGGGTCTTTCTTTTTAATCCATTCTGCCAGTCTATGTCTTTTGATTGATGAGTTCAGGCCATTAACGTTCAGGGTTATTATTGAGATATGATTTGTATTCCCAGTCATTTGGCTTATTTTTGGTTTTTAAATTCGCTTGGTTTCTCCTTTAGTGGTTTTTCTCTAAGATAGTTCCTCCCTTTGCTGACCTACATTATTGTTTTTCATTTCCTCCTCATGGAATATTTTGTTGAGAACATTCTGTAGTGCAGGCTTTCTATTTGTAAATTATTTTAACTTTTTTTTATCATGGAAGGATTTTATTTCATCTTCAAATCTGAAGGTTAGTTTTGCTGGGTATAGGATTCTTGGTTGGCAACCATGTTCTTTCAGAGCTTGAAATATGTTGAAATATTTTCATTATAATGTGCCTTGGTGTGGATCTGTTGTGATTTTGTGCATTTGGTGTTCTGTAAGCCTCTTGTATTTGATTTTCCATTTCATTCTTCAGGCTTGGGAAATTTTCTGCTATTATTTCATTGAATAGGTTGTTCATTACTTTGGTTTGTATCTCTGTGCCTTCCTCAATCCCAATACTTCTTAAATTTGGTCTTTTCATGATGTCCCATAGTTCTTGGAGATTCTGTTCATGATTTCTTACCATCTTCTCTGTTTGGGCAACTTTATTTTCAAGATTAAATATTTTGTCTTCATTGTCTGAGGTTCTGTCTTCCAAGTGGTCTAGTCTGTTGGTGATGCTTCCCATTGAGTTTTTTATTTGGTTTATTGTCTCCTTCATTTCAAGGATTTCCATTTGGTTTTTTTTGAGAATCTCTATCTCTTTGTTGAAATGATCTTTTGCTTCCTGCACTTGCTCTTTCAGCTTATTGGTATTATCATTCATTGCCTGCATTTGCTCTCTTATCCCATCCTTTGCTTCGTGAATCATCTTAATCATGTATAATCTGAAGTCCTTTTCTGACATTTCTTCTAACATACTGTCATTAGATTCTATTCATATAGAATCTAGATTTGTTTGGATCATTTTCTTCCCTTGTTTTTTCATGTTGTTCACGTATCTTCCCCTCTAGCAGTGCAGATCTGGGGTATTGCAGATTTCCCCCTATAGGCTTATTGTGGCCCTGTAGGTTTCCAAAACCCTTTCTTTAAGGGGAGATCAATATTAGCAGTGCCCAATTCAGACACTGCAATCCTAGACCAAATAGCCCCTACGGGGACAATAACAAAATTGTTGTAATAAACAGAATGAGTTCAAATATTATCTTCAGTAAAACAAACAGATTTGCAATAAGGTCTGCAGTTTCTAATGGAGGACAAAGAGGATGCAGAGGGATGTAGAATGTGGCTGTTAATGGGATAAGAAAAGATTATACAGAAGTTCTAGATAATAGAAAGGGTGAGAGTGTAATCAAAAGAAATTGGATGTTAGCATGCGAAAAAGGAAGAAAGAGACTCTGAGGGAACAGGTAAACAAAAGGAAAAGAGAGCAAGAAAAGTAAAGGAATAAAAACAAATTTTTTCTATAAGGAGAAAAAAGAAAATCTACAGTATAACAGACATATAGTAATGAAACCTCCCAGAGTTCAGTAGCCTGGTGCATGAGAGGTACCTGACAATGAGCTTCAAGCCTCCAGCAGGCGTCTCAGGATGGGATTTGCTCCACCTAAAGATCGGAGGTCCGGCTTCCAGGATTATCCACGATGGCCGCTCTGGCTTTGAAATGTGTTGGCAAATGGGGAGCTGTAGCTCGGCGTGTGGACATGGTCAGCTGGAGGTCCTGGAGGCCGGATGCGGTTGGTCAGGGAGGGATCCTGGAGGTCGGGTGTGTTTGGTGTGGTTGTGGGATCCTGGAGCCCGGGTGCAATCAGTCGGTCTGGGGTCCTGGTGATAGGGCACAGTCAGTTGGTCTGGGGGTCCTGGCGGCAGGGAGCAGTCAGTCGATGTGAGGGCCCCAGAGGCAGGGAGTGATTGGTCGAGCTGAGGGATCCTGGAGATGGGGCTCAGTCAGTCCGGCCAGGGGTCCTACGTGTCCTGGCTGTTGTCTCAAAATGGCGGCAGCCACGTGTAACCAAACCTGCAGGTACTGTAACAGTGAACTTCCAGGCAACAGCAGGCAGCTGGCGCTCCACTGGCAGTCGATGATCAGTTTGCTGACTGTTGTCGGAGGATCGGGAGGTGAACCTTGTGCATTGGGTGATGGATAGGTGTAAGGCAGGCGATGGACAGGCAAGAGGCAGGCAAATGGCAGATGATAGGTGCCTGACAGTGAGCAATCTGCACTCAAAAAAGGCGTCGATATGCTGGCAGACTGCAGGTGATCACAGCAGACAAATGGGGTAAACACCAGGGAATTGATAAGCAGCAAAAACTGCCTCACCAAGAAACAGATATCCTCTGCTTGAAACCGGAGTTACGGAGCGACAAGAAACGCAGCCTCCCTCTAGTCCGCCATCTTGGATCCCCTAGTTGTACTTTTTGTAAGTTTCCTTTGCCTCTTTTAATTCTTTTTCCTTCTTTCTTATTGGGATAACTTGTAGTTCAGTGGTTATTATATTGAAATTATTTGATTCTTCTTTCACTTCCCTTCATTCTATCAGTAACTTTTGTCATTTACTTTGGCATTTTATAAAAATCATTTCAAGCTTACACTAGGTTTTTAACTTGCAACAAATTAACTTCAGTTTCACAACAAAAATTAGTGTATTTATCAATCCATTGAAAATTGTTATTGATGGCAGTTATTTTTATACTGCATGCACATGAAGAGTTTTATGATGATTTTTATGGTTTTATCTTTCAAATTCTATTGAAAAAGTAAGAGTTTTATGACCTATCATTCCAATAAAATTGAATTCCATATTTGCATGACTTTTCCTTACCAGGAAAAGTTTAAATTTTCACATGATTTGTGTTGCTGTGCACATTTATTTTATTTTAATTAATTAATTAATTTTTATTTTTATTTGTTCTCATTAGTTGTACACGACAGCAGAATACATTGGTTCATTGTACATGAATGGAGCACAGCTATTCATTCCTCTGACTGTACATGATGTATCACACCATTTGTGTGATCTTACAAGTACCTAGCGTAATGATGTCCATCTCATTCCACCATCTCTCCCACTCTCCTGCCCCTCCACTCCCCTCTCTTGCCTCTGCCCAATCCGAAGTTCCTCCATTCATCCCCTCCTCCTTCCCCATTATGGATCAGCATCCATGTATCAGAGAAAACATTTGGCCTTTGGCTTTTTGGGATTGGCTTATTTCTCTTAGTGTATTATTCTCTAACTCCATCCATTTACTGGCAAATGCAGTTATTCCCCTTTAAGGCTGAGTAATATTCCATTGGGTATGTATGTATGTATGTATATATACCATATTTTTTGATCCATTCATCTGTTGAAGGGCATCTAGGTTGGTTCTACAGCTTAGCGTTTGTGAATTCAATTGCTATAAACATTGATGTGGTGCATCACTGTGGTATGCAGATTTTAAGTCTTTTGGGTGTAGACAGAGGAGTGGGATAGCTGGGTCAAATGGTGGTTCCATTCCAAGTTTTCTGAGGAATCTCTATACTGTTTTCCAAGTGGTTGCATCAATCTACAGTCCCACCAGCTATGTACGAGTGAACCTTTTCCCCACAGCCTCAACAACATTTATTGTTGCTTGTATTCCTGATCATTGCCCTTCTAACTGGAGCAAGATGATATTGTAGAGTAGTTTTGATTTGCATTTCTCTATTAGAGAATTTGAACCTGTTTTTATATGCTTGTTGATCAGTTGTATTTCTTCTTCTTGGTCTGCTCAGTTCCTTAGCCCATTTATTGATTGGGTTCATTTGTTGTTTTGGTGTTAAGTTTTTGGGTTGTTTCCGATCATAAATACCGATTGAGTATTTACAGTATACTAGGCATAATAGAAATACAGAAAACATTGTCCCTGCTCCTGAGGAGTTTACATTCTAAAAGGGGAACAATAAAACTTTCAAAGTGGCATTTTTGTTTAGTTTCCTGTAAAGAACTGAGGAAATATTCTGTAGGGTGTGCGTTGGGCATAACTCAGCCCCATCACTATTTAAAGAGAGGAAGAGGAAGGATTTTAAAGGCAGATGATGACAGACCATTCAGGATTGGCAGGGTTTTCAGGGAGATGAACATGATCTCATCAACTAAGGAGAGATGTGCTCTAGTAACAAGGGTGTGGGAGACAGTTGGAGGGATGCAAGCGAAGGAAGCGGGTGGGTGTCCTAGACCTTAAGCAGAGCCAGAAAGGTCACACGGCCTCTTCCCAAGCATGTGGCCTCCAAATAGGAGTGGTTGGTGGCCATACAGAAGCCAAAAAAAGGAAGGTAATCCTGTGCACCTGACAGATAGAAAAAAGGATGAGAATGAAGGCAGCCCATAGAATATCAAGAGATCCTTAAAATCTGGAAGCACAAAACTTACAGTTAATGCTACCCAATGTCATGATGGGCCAAGAACATTTTGGCTTCCTAAGTTAGAAGATGCCATATACCAAAATTTTGAATGGAACACAATGTTTTTTTCTAATCAATTTCATTCTCCCCCAGAAATTAAAAAAAAAATTTTTGGTGGGGAGTGAGGAGGGGGAAATGGAACACAGTTGAGAATGGTGATTGTATTAGTAGTATTTTTGTTGTTATAACTTTGCATTTAAACTTGGTAAAAGGCCATTAGAGGCCAAGAGGGAATAGGATACATTTCCAAGGATGTACAGTTTACTTCAGAGAAGTTTCAAAACCAAAAGAGTAATTTACTTTAAAAGCTGTAGAGAAAGTAGGTGAAAAGTCCATTCATAAAACTTTTATTCCACTTACATGAACTTAATACAGAGGTTCTAAACAATTATGCTTGGACTGTTATGAAAATTTCGTAAGACATTAAACAAACCTAGCTATCATCTCAAGCTGTTTCCCTGTTATTTTTACAGCACATGCATGTATTAAAAAAAATCACAAAAGCAAAACAAAACAAAAAAATTTAAAAAGTTAAAAACATGGGTTTTGTTTTGTTTCCTGCTGTGCTTGATATACATGAAGTGATGGATATCAAGCAATTCATTTTTACTGCATCTTTACTTTTACATTTGTTCTTAGGTTGCCTAGAACACCTAAATACAAATAAAATGTGTAGCAAAAATAATGAAAGCAAAAGGCAGGTAACTACAAATAATGGAATGTGAACCCTTCCTGCCCTCATCCAGGGTAAGTTGGGTCACAACTTTGCTTCAAGGAGGACTTCTGCAGCTGTTGTCCAAGCTGCGTACTGAGATCGACTCTTCACGTGAATCGAATCGCACATGTAGGGTCCCCGGGATTTCCGTTTCTACTCCAGCCTGTAAGTGCCCCCAGCCTTGAAGTACCACAGTAACTACACCTGTGACTGGAACCAACCCCTTTTATTCTCCACCAGGGAGTTTTCTTTGCTTAGACATGGAAGCCACACTGTCCCTAAGAGTACTATGCCAAACATTTATAACTTGTATAAAAATTCCACACCTCCATATTGGCCAGCTCAAGATGAAAACAGAACACTCCCTAAGTGTAACTGGCTCTACTCCCCTTATATTAAACATAAAACCACATGGGAAATAAAGGAATTCAAATAGAAGTAAGATGAACCCGTCATAAATCATAGACAAAAACTACTTGTGGGACAGCATGGATCACAAACGATCTGCTGTGTAAATTTTAGAACGAGGCAGACAAAAGTTGGAAGGCTGTTTTCTTCTCCTCCTTCTCCTGCTTCAGCTTCATCTCCTTAGGTATCTGATGTCCACGCTGTCAAGTTGCCTCCCAGTAATTGCATTATTTGCGCTGTCTGTGTTTGATTCTTCACTTGATGTATCAAGTTCAGCAATGGCTTCATCAAAAGCTGTCTTTGCAAGAGAGCAGGCTTTCTCTGGGAAGTTCAAATCTCAGAACACAGAGAAGTTAAGGGCCAGACCCAATTCTGATAGGATGTGTTGGCTGCATTTCCTTTTTGCTAATTTCAGAAGTTTCTTGGTGTGCTTGTTGTGACTGATCCACATCCCTTTCTTACCACCAGCGGCAACCCCAACCACGAAACGGTAATGGTCTCCTTTCATTTTCAAATGGAAGACTTTGCTCCCGACTTGTGTAGCATTGGGAATCAAGACTTTTTGCAAGAGAGACAGCGCATCATTGCAGATACCTGTTGGCTCGGTCTCAGTTTTCTCTCTGTTCTCCAGCCACCTGCTGCTTTCTCTCAGCACCTTCTGTCTTTTGCTCAGTGCTTGAGATGACCCTCCAAGATGCCCTCGAGGCTCCTACATTCTTATAAGCAACTGAGAAGACGCCTCTCACATTAGGTGGTTCATCTCCTTGACCAGTTACAGCCTTCGTGCAGGCCGCCACGTCCTCATGTTGCTCGCCTGTTCGGCCAGCTTGGCCTTCTGCACCAGCTCATGTTTCCCCATGCCGTCTGTTCTGTGTCTAAGTGGGTGGCAGTGGAGGGACAGGGCCCAGCCGTGTCTGGGAGGGCGGCAGCGGGAGGCTGTTGCGTTCTTCCTACACCCTGGATCCTGGTGCTGCATCTGAGGTGCGTGTGCTGAGGACTCGCCCACCCTGCCGGCTCTCTCCGCACAGTACTGTTTCCTTTGCCGAGAAGCAGCTTTTTAGTTTGAGTCCATCCCGCTTATTGGGTACTTGATTTAATTCTTGTGCTTTAGGAGTCTTGTTGAGGAAGTCAGGTCCTATTTTTCAATGTAAAGGATTCACACTGGTATGTTTTGAAGGACGGGTCAAGAGTTACATTTGGATGTATTTATAAATATTTAAAGTCCCTCTGTTTCCTCGCTTTTGAAGGTCAGTGTTTCTGGTTGCAGTATTCTTGGTTGGTAACCGTGTCCTCTGAGCCCTTGGACACTAGTCCCAGTTCCTGTCTGCATTGCCAGGCGTCTGTGAAGTGGGCCGATGATCACGCTCAAGTGCCCTTCTCAGCGGCACGTCTTCCTTTCGGCACTGTCAACATTCTCTCTTTGTGAACATTGAAAAACTGAGCAAAATGCCCTTTAAGTCTTTTTTTGTTTTTGTTTTTTCTACTGGGAAACAATCGAGCTTCTTGAATTTTTGTCTTCTGTTTTATTGCTGATATCTATAACTTTTCAGACTTTAAACATTGATACTGGAGATTGTACTCAGTTGCTTTTCCACTGCCCTTTTCCTCAGCCCTATTCATTTTTTATTTTTGACCATGTCTCACTAAGTTGCTGGTTCAGCCTCCGCAGTTGCTAGCATTACCTCTGTGCATGCCCACCCCTGACTGTCTCAGTCACTATTTCTTAAGAAATTCTTCAAGTACATAATATGTACTTGTTTCTAGTAATGATTTTGGTCTAACTTTTATTCAGGTTTCTTTCTGTGCTCTGGTTCAGGTCACTAAACTAATTTGGAATGGTTTTTTGGGTAATTCATCACTCTCCCTTTCCTCGCATTCAATTCCTAGTGTTTTATTTTGTTCCTTGGATTAAGCCAAGTGTCCAAAGGTGTGCTGTACTATTTTTGATTTCTCCCTATAAAAGCCAACCAACGGCAGATCAATAGTCAGTTTGTAAACAATGGGGAAGTTGGTAAAGACTTGAAAGACAGGCAAGCACAGTGCTCTGCGTTGAAACCCCAGGAAACTGGGAGTACCTGCAAAAAGATTTTATGTTTGAGGTGTGTAACAGCAACTGAGCGACACCACGTCTCCAAGTCACAGTTTTAAAGGGCTTATGTTGTAACTCGGTGGTACAGCACCCTGGGCTTAATCCTAAGACGGCACATAAAAACCAAAACTAGAATGACCCTGTGATCCAGAAATCCAGGTTCTGAGTAGGTCTAAATAGGTCTAAATAGGTCTAAATAGAGGAGATTAGGTCAGCATGTTGAAGAGAACTCCACCGGTGTTTCAGTGCAAGCATCGTGCACAGTGATCAAATATGGACTCAACCTCTGTGCCCAGTAGGGGTTGGATGAGTGAAAAATATGGTGTTTATGACAATCAATCAACAATAGAAACGAGATAGCATCTTGCTTAAAGTGACATGGGATGAATATGCAGGACATGGCATTACATGAAGTAAGGTAGACACAGAAAGTGATTTCAGCCTCATGGGACTCACATGTGGAACTCAGAAATGCAGAGAATAAAATGGCTATGAACTACTGTGTTTTGTGGAGTTTTATTAGTAAAATCTGCATAATATCATTTTAAAGGACATAAGAAGGCCAAAAATAGTATAGTACCACATGGTGAGTGTAATGTATTACGTTCTTTTTTTGTGGGGGGTACCAAGTATTGAACCCAGAAACACTTAACTACTGAGCCACATCCCCAGACCTTTTATTATTTTTTATTTTGATAGAGGGTCTTGCGATGTTACTTATGGCCTCTCTAAGTTGTAAGACTGGCTTTGAACTTGGGATCCTCCTGCCTTAACCTCCTGACTTGTAGAGAATTCCAGGCTTGTACCACCAAACCTGCTAATGTACTGTGTTCTTGATGAACACTAATAGAATCAATGTAATGTTTTCCAACCACTAAAATGATAATTACATGAAATAATGCTTTTGTTCATAAGCTAGATTTAGTCATTTCACCATGTATTTTATTTCCCAATACCATGAAATACTTGGTAAATACATGAAATTTAATTTGTCAATGAAATGATTCCATACATAACCAAAATTATAAAAATTATAAGGCAAGTCATTTGTCTTGATTGCCATGTGATAACAACATCGAGGTAATACTGACATAGGCTGTGTGTGTGTGTGTGTGTGTGTGTGTGAGTTTCCCATTAAAAAGATTTGTTCATATCTCTCCTTGGACACCACAGGCTCTTTTCCCTTGCTGAATATGTGTTATTGTCACCCCAAATCTGTTACATCCGTGTCTCTGTCATGGTAGACAGAAAGTGGTTTTCAGACAGTCCCCAAGAAAGCCAGAAATGTTTCACATTTTCTTCTTCCTATCGAGAGAGAAGGGAGTTGAGTTGGTGGATATTTCCTAAATGTACAATGACATATTCTGGAGGAGGAAGGCCTTTCGTGGATAAAACTAGCACACTTTCCTTTCCTCTGCTGTATTACTCTCTTAATGACATACTCCTCTGTGATACTGTGAAGTCACAAAATAATTTTTCTGTCCATTGTTATTTAGCTCATATATTCATGGAATAATGATGACTTTTGATGTACTGTTCTGCTTCCCTGCTGATGTCTTGACTGCTCTAAGTTCATGTTATATTTGCAAAATAAATTACCAGTCTAATGTGTAAAATAATTGTCATTTCCATTTATTTCAGCCATGACCTCTCATCAGACCCAGGAAATATCAGAGCCTGGACTAGAAGATTTACTTAAAACACTGATACAGAGAAGATATGGAAATTGTGACCTTGACTATTTCCAACAAAAGAAAGTACTGAACAGTATAGGTGAGAGTGAAGGTCAGAAATCGTATTACAAAGGACAAGACAAATTAGTAGTGACTGTGCATAATGAAAACTTTACTGTCAACAGACCTCAAGAACATTTAATAGCTCAGAACAGCATTCAATGTATAGCTGAAGGACGAGATTCTAAAAGTGATCATTTTGAAAGTTTCTTTACAAACTGTCCATTATTTTGCAGTGAACAAAGAATTCCTTCCTGTGCCCAAACGTACACTTTTTTTTTTTTTTTTTTTTTGGTGCTGGGGATCGAACCCAGGGCCTTGTGCTTACAAGGCAAGCACTCTACTGACTGAGCTATCTCCCCAGCCCCCAAACGTACACTTTCAATGATTGTGGGAATGTCCCTGTGTATTCATTACTGCTTAATCAAAATTCAGATGGAGATTTCTGGGAAGCATGCAGCACATGCAATGAAGCAAGCAACACCTTCAGCCAGGTCTCTGCCCCAAGCAATTACCAGTGCACTTATGTTGGAGGAAAAGAGTATGAATGTAGCAAGACACAGAACTTCAGCTTTGGTTGCAATACGAGAAAACACGAGTGTGCTCACTGTGCCCAGAACCTTTACCATGACAACAGGTGTGGGAAAGTCCCTCCTCAGTGCTCAGAGCTCATTGCCCCTCCAGGTACTCAGAGCCAAGAGAAGCCTTGCACATGTGAGGAATGTGAGAGAGCTTCCCATCCAACTGCAAGTCCTCCTGGACACAGGGGAGCTCAGCCTGCAAGGGAGCCACGCAAAGTGAAGGAGCGTGTCCAAGCATGGAGTTCTGCACCCCTTTCTAAACAGGTCGGGTACCACAGTAGTGATCAACACGACAAGTTTAAAGAATGTGGCAAAACTTTGAATCAAGGACCACCCCCTGTTAAGCAGCACAGAATTCATACTGCAGAGAAACCCTACAAATGTGGACAATGTGGCAAATCCTTTAAAAATTGTTCAATCCTTTCTAAACACCCGAGATGTCATAGCAGTGGGGAAACTTACAAATGTAAAGACTGTGACAAAGTTTTTAAGAATTTTTCAATCCTTACTCAACATCAAAGGATTCATACAAGAGAGAAGCCCTATAAATGTGAAGAATGTGGCAAAACTTTTACTAGTAGGGCACACCTTGCCCAACACCAGATAATTCATACTGGAGAGAAACCCTACCCATGTGAAGTATGTGGCAAAGCTTTTAATAAACAATCATGCCTTACTCGACACCAGAAAATTCATACTGTAGAGAAGCCCTACAAATGTGATAAATGTGGGAAAGCTTTTAGGTCTCATTCATGCCTTACTCAACACCAGAGAAATCATATTGGAAAGAAGTTCTACAAATGTGAAGAATGTGGCAAAGCTTTTAATAAAAAGTCATACCTTACTCAACACCAAAGAATTCATACTGGAGGGAAGCCCTACAAATGTAAGGAATGCAGCAAAGCTTTTATGTGTAGTTCATCCCTTACCAAACACCAGAGAATTCATACTGGAGAGAAGCCCTACAAATGTGGAGAATGTGGGAAAGGTTTTACTCAAAGAGTAGGCCTTACTCAACACCAGAGAATTCATACTGGAGAGAAGTCCTACAAATGTGAAGAGTGTGGGAAAGGTTTTGATCAAATTGCATGGCTTACTCAACACCAGAGAAATCATAGTGGGGAGAGGCAGTACAAGTGAAAAAACTATTGCAGTCCTTTTAGCAACTGCTCAAACATTACAATCACTGGAGAATTCACAGTGCATAGAAACCCACAATGTAAATCCTGTGTCCAAGTCTTTACTCCATTTAAAAACATTCTTTAACATTAGAATCCTGATACCTGTCAGGAATGGGAAAGACATTTTCCTGAAATATGTGCCTTAAATTATAGCAAAATATATATAATGAAGAAAATGCCCTGAGAAATATAGAAAATTTAGGAAAGCCCTATCTGTTCCTCATATCTTGATATATGTGAGAGGGAAATGAGGAATTACCTTTAACTTTTGCTTAATATTTGTTAAACATCGTTAGCTGGTGTGGTAGAAATAAAAAATTCTCACCCATATCATGTAATAGTGCAGAAAGCTTGTCTCTAGAAGGATATAAATTTATTATAAATCAAAGATTTCTCAATATTTTCACTTTTGAAAACTGGAGAAAACAATTCTAACTTAGATCTTTTATCAGAAGTAGAGTTTTTCCTGAGATTTGTTAATATATACACATACTTTTTTTTGAGACTTTACAGTGGATTTTGAAATACTTTATTCAAATTATGTTTGAATTTGATATTCAATAAAAGTAACCTTTGTTCATGTGTTGACAGGGTTAGGTATTGAATCATGGTAGTATGTGACAGGTACCACCCCAGTGTTCCTCATTACTAAAGGTTTTACGTAATAGATACAAAAACATACTGAAATGTCTCCATTAATCTTTTTAGAAACATCAAGTCACTTGGACAATAGTACTCCCACCAATCAGATCTTTATTTATTTCCTCTGTTTGTAATTATGGAGATCTTAAGACAGTTACAGGCATAATATAAGACCATGACAATAAGACTCAGATTTCTCTGTCTTGAATTAGTACTTTCAAATTTTACCCTATTGGTGCTGGACATGGTGGCACATGCCTTTAATTCCAGCACCTCAGGCTGATGGAGGAAGATCCCGAGTTCAAAGACACCCTCACTAACTCAGCGAAGCCCTAAGCAACTTAGTGAGACCCTGTCTCAAAATAAAAAACAAAAAGAATTGGGGATGTGGCTCAGTGTCTAAGCACCCTGGATTCATTTCCTGGCACCAGAAATTTTTTTTCTTGTACGAGAGTATTCCTAAGGACCCTTCAATTTGGAGGAGCAACACGACTTCCCAACACAGGGATTTTGAATATCCCTGAAACCAGGAGCCACCAGTGCGTGTTTTGTGGACAGGAGTGCCAATTCCCCAATGGTTGCCCAGGAAGCCCTGTGGTCAGCTGGCCCATCCTGACTCCTGGCAAGCGGGGTAGAAAACAGACTGAAGAAGCCAAGCAGTTCCTCATGAATCCCCACGAGTAACCCCTGAGGAGGCTTGACTGACGTCAAAAAATTTAGAAAAAGATTTTTGCCCAATATCAAATACCTATTCAGTCTTGGACACCCAACGGGGAAGTATAACCAGAACCAAGTGTCCAATGATGAGGGTGAAAAGAAAGAGTCATACTCAGGGAGCATTTAAACCTCCCACCCAACTTACGTAATTGTGTATCTTTTGTGGTTCACTACCTTTTATTCTTTATAATTTATCATGGCTGTTATACATTGGGTATTAAAGAATAGATGGTATATGGCACAGGCTCCCAAAACTTCTCCACCACTGAGTCCTTAGAGAGACCCCAAGCTACACCTGTCCCTTTTTAGGTCTTACCAGGCACAAGAGCACGTGCTACCACAGAGAGGAAAACAAAGTTGTATTCAGGTGAGCCACTGCAGTATCTAAAAGTCGTGTTCAAAAGCTACACAGAGAATGAATTATATTACCTTACGTTTTTTTCTTGTGTTAGTGCTTTAGGTCAGTGGAACACCCAGAAACATCAGTTTGATTTAAATTGCTTGGGATATGTAGATACTGCAAGGTAATGATAGATTTTATGCACAAGAGACACAGAAGCAGGGTGTGTATGTGATAGATTGATTTCAAGTTCAGCTACACGGTCATCAGTGATTATTCTCTACCTTTTCTGCTTGTGTCCACTCCAGGTCATCTCACACAGGAGACTGATGAGTCATTTAAAAGTTTCCTAAGGCAAGTTAAATTGTAATTTGGGAGTAACTGGGGAGTTACTGCAATTTTGAAGAATATTTGTAGTTTTAGATGGTCATAATGCCCTTATTTTATTTATATTTTTATGTGGTGCTGAGGATCAAACCCAGTGCCTCACGTGTGCTAGGAAAGTGCTCTACCACTGAGCTACACCTGTAGCCGAAGTTTCAGCATTTTTGGAATAGTTTTCAATTTACAGGTAAGAATTGTTACTCTTGGGTTCAGAGGGAAGTTTCGATACAATGTATATCTTACATGATCCAGTTAGTAATTCATGTGTCTTTCATTCAGTTATTTTGCATAATTATGGGAAAACGTTGAGAGGGTTTCTTCTCATCTTGGATGCACTTCCTGTTAATATCTGTACTCACCCTACTGTGTGATTGGACCCTAGAGCCCTAGAACTTATTTTTCCCATAAAACTGTGTTTATGCACCCATCTTTCACTTTCAGAACATAATCAGAAATGGGATACCTGAATCATAAGTTTATTAATTTTATACAAAGATCAGTCAATCTGGATGGCTTCCTCTTTTTTCCACTGGCATGTGCTCCTACTTTGGCACCATGACACCTAATGCTGCCACGCATGCTCTTCAGCAAGTTGTGACAGCAGGCCTTGGGACGGGAAGCTTGCATTTGCTTTATAATGTGGGGGGTGTGTGGTGGGTTCATTTATTTGCCCCACAATAATTGTGTACTATAGCATGAGCCCCTCACTTTCTAAAACACATGCACACACATACAATATAATATATATATTTATATCTCCTTGTAATCTTCCTTGTTTTCATGAAGGATAATCAGAGTTTTCCAAATTAGGCAGGAATTAACTGCTTCAAGATGGTGAGTCTTGAAGCCATTTGTCTATGGGAATCTTGTAGTCATTCACCTTGAATAGAGAAGGGAGACTGCTAAGCAGGTGGGACAGGAGGTCAAGTGCAATAAGGGTGTTTATCTTGTCTCTTTTTTTACCTAGGGTTATACAGAATATTGGTGGTATGTTTTTTAAGACCTATGTGTGAAACAGTATGAAATAAAAAGAACTTCCTTTCTTTCTCTTTTTCGTTTCTTTTCTTTTCTTCTTTCATTTTTTGGTCCTAGGGATTGAACCCAGGGCTGCTATAGCCCTGAGCATCATCTCTTCAATTTTTTAAGAAAGGGTCTTGCTAAGTTGCTGAAGCTGGCTTCAGAATTGCACTCATGGTCTGGGGAGATAGCTCAGTTGGTAGAGTGCTTGCCTTACAAGCACAAGGTCCTGGGTTCAGTCCCCAGTACCGCAAAAAAAAAAAAAAAAAAAAGAATTGCACTTATGTCTCAGCCTCTGAGTCCCTAGGATTACAGGCATGTGCCACTGTGCCTTGGAAAAAATACCTGCACAGATCTTAAGTGTTCAGTGAAAGAAGTTTTTTTAATTCACTTCAATGATCAGAAACCCAATGAGTTTTGAAATATCTTTAATACCCACAACAATTTCCTCTGTTTCCTATTGTCAAAATGGAATAGATTATAGTAAAAACCATCAACTAAACATTCAAACGTTTCTTTGTGGCGTACTGTGGATTGAACCAAGCAGTGCTTAACCACTGAGGCTCTAGCTATTTTTATGTTTTATTTAGGTATAGTTTTGTTGAGTTGCTCAGGGAACTGCTAAGTTGCTGAGGCTGGCTTTGAACTTGGGCTCCTCCTGCCTCAGCCTCCTGAGCTACTGGGATTCCAGGCATGTGTCACTGTGCCTGCCTTAAATTATCTAGAGTTTCGCAGCAGCCTGCCATGGCCCAGTAGGGAGAGTAGAGGACTCTAGCTGTTGTCTGTGGGCATCTGTAGGTTGCTGGCTTGAATGTCGCCAAAGGTGCTGCCTTTGGAATGTTCCAGTCTCTGCTCTGCACTCAGCACTCATTAGGAAACTGAGAACAGAGTGAGTGCTGTCATGTGGGCA
The DNA here is from genome assembly GCF_902686445.1 of Sciurus carolinensis. NCBI lineage: Eukaryota > Metazoa > Chordata > Mammalia > Rodentia > Sciuridae > Sciurus > Sciurus carolinensis. The sequence goes on from NC_062225.1 coordinate 1,418,403, forward strand.
TGACTCTACAGCCGCCCAGGTGCTCTGCAGAGGACACTGCTGACACAGGCTGCTTCGCTGGCCGTCACCTGCGTTGCTGGAGGACGGTCACTTCTCACCAAGTGGAGGAATCATGGGAAGGGAAGGCACCTTCCACTGAGATTTCCCTTTTTTCTTTTTGTGGATTTGATGCCCTTCGGCTCCCTCTGCCATGCTGGGACTTGCTGTGAAGACGCATGTTACTAATGGCAGTTTCAGACACACCAAGTAGACAGCGTGTCCTCAAGGGCCACTTGGCATTGCCCTGGCACAGTGGCACCCTGCATCGTCTGTCCCGGGCACAAACCCCTCACTCCTGGGCTCGTCCCCACACCTGCTCTCCCTTCATTCATTTTTGATTGGAAACCGTCGGGTTAAGGTCGTCACCTGCTGCTCTGGTCACACTCCTTACAGAGCAGGACGGGGCACCTGGCCAGTTCTCTGCAGTGGAACTGAAGCAGGCACGCGAGCGCTCCAGGATTCCTTATCACAGCTCAGACCCTCCTAGAAGCGGGGGGGGCCATGAGGTGCTGAGGATGCAGCTCAGTTGGTAGAGTGCTTGCCTCGCATGCACGAGGCTCGGGTTTGATTGCCCAGCAGCCATGAAGATTCAGAAATCGCTCAGGCCCTCTGGGGAACACGCATTCCGCTGCAGTTGTGGATGCCTCTGCCCACCTGGGTCCTCTGGAGAGGAAAGGACGTGTCAGGCTGCAACAGAGGTTGGCTTGTACTGGGGGCCCCTGAGCCTGTGGGCACCTCTCCAGAGGGCAAGGGACTCCCTGTGTGCCATCTGGGTAAGGAGGGTCCATGGCTGAGCATAAAGTGGTGGACAGTGAGGGCTGGTGGGGGCCCAGGGCTGCTGGGGGATGCAGAGTGAGTCTGAATGATGGTGCAAGTCGGCGTGCGCCAGTGCGAGCCTGCTGCAAGGGCTGTGTTGTGCGTGCATCTGATGCATGTGCAATAACTAAATGAAGTGGATTTGGGCGATTTGGATGTATTCAGACGATATGTCTATACACATGCATAGTAGGGACAACAAGTTCTTTATGAAAATAGCTGACAAGCCCTTAAATATTAGCACCACTCACAACATCCAATTTGAAGTACTAAATTGCAATGTTGAGGAATGTTTTTACTATCCCTATCTTTTCTACTGCTTTGAGCATAAAGGGGTTGCTGTATTTTATTAAATGCTTTTTCTGCATCTATTGAAATAATCATATGATTCTTAACTTTAAGTCTATTGCTGTGATGAATTACATTTATTGATTTCCAGATGTTGAACCAACTCGCATCCCTGGGATGAACCCCACTTGATCATGGTGCACTATCTTTTTAATATGTTTTTGTATGTGGTTTGCCACATGCAGTCGGGAGGCAGGATCCCTGTGGGCTCAGGCCAGGATCAGCACCTGCCTTCCCCTGCAACACGCTGTGGGTCAGCCCTGGGTTTAGGGAGACCACATATAGGGAGCAGAGTAGAAGGTGACGGAACCTAAACTGCAATGTAAGAACACAGGAAAACACAGACACAAATATTTTAATAGGAGCCCTTTGATTTAAGGTGGTATATTGTTTGCATGGGCTGGTGTTAATATTGGTCTCCCCCTTAAAGATGAGGTACTGGAAGGCTCAGGGACATTATGAGACTACAGGGCAGAATCTGAATTGTCTCAGCTTCATACCGCTAGATGAGAAGGCACACAAACAACATGAATAAACAAGGGAACAATGTACCTGAAATAAACCAAGATAGATGTTCCAACAATAGAATTCATAGACAACACAGTAGAAGAAATGTCAGAGGAGGAGTTTAGAAATTAATACTTAGTTTAGAAAATGCACACTTGTTTATAATAAAGCATGGTATTGGAGAGAAAGTACAGGAATCCAAAGATTACTTCAATAAGGAAATAGAGATTATAAAAAAGAATGAAACAAATCCTCAAAATGGAGGAAACAATAAACCAAATTAAAAATTCAGTGGAAAGTATCACCAACAGACTAGCCCACTTGGAAGACAGAACCTCAGAGGATGAAGATTATAAACCCTTGAAAATAAAGGTGACTGCACAGAGAAGATGGTAAGAAGCCATGAACAGAACTTCCAAGAAATATGGGATAATATGAAAAGACCAAATTTAAGATTTATCAAACTAGACAAAGGCATGGAGATACAAACCAAAGGAATGCACAATTTTTTCAATGACATAATATCAGAACACTTCCCAAATCTAAAGAATGAAATGGAAAATCAACTACAAGAGGCTTACAGGACCCCAAATGTAAAAAATTACAGAAGACCCACACCAAGGCATATTATAATGAGAATGAGTAACAGAGAATAAAGATGGAATTTTAAAGACTGCAGGAGAAAAAAATCAAATTACATACAGGGGGAAACCATTTTGGATCTCAACTGATTTCTCAACCAAGATGCTCAATGCCAGGAGGTCCTGGAGTAATATATGTCAAGCTCTGACAGAAAATGGATGCCAATCAAGAATTTTATATCCAGTAAAATTAAGCTTCAGATTTGAAGATGAAATAGAAACCTTCCATGATAAAAAAAAAAGTTAAAAGAATTCACAACTAGAAAGTCTGCACTATAGAACATTCTCAGCAAAGTATTCCATGAAGAGGAAAAAAACAAAAAAAGGAAACCAGCAAGGGAAAGAACTACACTATAGGAAAGGTCAATCAAAGGAGGAACCAAGTCAAAAGCCAATATTAAACCAAAATGGCTGGGAATACAAGTCATATGTCAATAATAACCCTGGATTGGGTTATTATATTAATGACCTAAACTCATCAATTAAATGTTAATGGCCTAAACTCATCAATCAAAAGACATAGAGTGACATATTGAATTTAAAAAAAGATCCAACAGTAGACTATCTTCAAGAGACTCACTTCCTAGGAAAAGACATCCACAGACTGAAGGTGAAAGGTTGGGAAGAAACATATCTCACATGAACTACTTAAACAACCAGGGGTTTCCATCCTCATAACAGATAAAGTGAACTTCAAAGTCAATCAGAAGGGATAAAGAAGGACATTTCATTCTGCTTAAGGGAATCATACACAAACAAGGTGTAACAGTCATAAATATATATGCCCCCCCAAACAATGGAGATCTGCATACATCAAACAAACCCTTCTCAATTTCAAGAATAAAACAGACCACAACACAATAATACTGGGTGATTTTAACACATCTCTCTCAGCACTGGACAGATCTTTGAAACAAAAACTAAACAAAGAAATTACAGAAATAATGCAATCAATAAGTTAAACTTAAAGGATATATATATATATATATATATATATATATAAAGTATATCATCCATCATCAAGTGAATATACTTTTTCTCAGCAACACATGGATCCTTCTTTAATAGACCATATATTATGCCACAAAGCAACCCTCAGCAAATACAAAAAACAGAAATACTATGCTGCATTCTATTAGATCATAAAGGAATGAAACTAGAAATTAACGATAAAAGAAATAATAGAAACTATTCCAACACCTGGAGACTAAATAGCATGCTATTGAATGATGAATGGATAAAAGAAGAAATCAAGGGGGAAATAAAAAAATACTTAGAGATAAATGTGAACTCTGATACAATATATCATTTCTCTGGGACACTATGAAAGCAGTCCTAAGAGGAAAGGTCATCGCACTGAGTTGATACATTAAAAGAATAAAAAGGCAGCAAATAAATGATCTGACATTACATGTCAAAGCTCTAGAAAAAGAAGAACAAATCAACCACCAAAAGTAGTAGAAGTCAGGAAATAATGAAATCACTTTTGAAATCTATAAAATTGAAAAAAATAACAAAACAAAACAAAAAATTCTTTGAATAAATAAATAAAATTGATAAACTCTTAACCACACTAACAGAGAAAACTTTAATTACTAAAATTTGTGACAATAAATATCTCAACAGATACTGCTGAAATACAGAAGATAATTAGGAACTATTTTGGAAATTTATACTCAAATAAAATAGAAAAACTTGAAGATGTCAACAAATTATGAGACATGTGATCTACCCAAACTGATGCAGGACATACACAATTTAAACTGATCAATTTCAAGCAATGAAATAGAAGACACCATCAAAAGATTACCAAATATGAAAAGTTCAGTACAAGATGGATTCCCAGTTGAGTTCTGCAAGACCTTCAAGAAGAATTAACACCAATACTCCTCAAATTATTCCATGAAATAGAAAATGAGGGAACCCTTCCAAACCCATTCTATGAGGCTAGTATCAACCTGATACCAAAACCAGAGACTCATCAAAGAAAGAAAACTTCAGACCAATATCCCTGATGAACATAGATGCAAAATCTCAATGATATTCTGGCAAATCACATAGAAAAGCAGGTTAAAAGATAGTGCACCATGATCATGTGGGGTTCATTCTTGGAATGCAAGTTTGGTTCAACCTATGGAAGTCAATCAATGTAATACATCACATCAATAGACTTAATGACAAGAATCATGAGTATCTCAATAGATGCAGAAAAAGCATTTGACAAAATACAACACCTCTTCATGTTCAAAACACTAGAAAAACTAGGGATAATAGAAACATACCTCAACAATTTAAAGGCTATGTATGCTAAGCCCAAGGCAAACATCATTCTAAATGGAGTAAAACTGAAAGCATTCCCTCTAAAAACTGGAACAAGACAGGGATGCCCTCTTTCACCACTTCTATTCAACATCATCCTTGTAACTCTAGCCAGAGCAATCAGAGAGACCAAAGAAATTAAAGGGATATGATGGAAAAAGAAGAACTGAAACTGTCACTATTTGCTGATGACATAATTCTAAATTTGGAAGATCCCAAAAATTCCACTAGAATGCTTCTAGAATTCATAAGTGAATTCAGCAAAGTAGCAGGATATAAAATCAATACCCATAAATCAAATGCATTTATATACATAAACAATGAATCCACTGCAAGAGAAATTAGAAAAACTATTCCACAATAGCCTCAAACAACAACAAAAACAACAACAACAAAAACAAAAAAACAAACTTGGGAATCAGTCTAACCAAAGAGTTGAAAGTCCTCTACAATGAAAACTACAGAACACTAAAGAAAGAAATTAAATAAACTGTAGAAGATGGAAAGTTCTCCCATGTTCTTGGATAGCAGAATTAATATTTTCAAAATGACCATCCTACTAAAAGCACTACACAGATTCAATGCAATTCCAATTAAAATCCCAATGATGTACCTCATAGAAATAAAACAACCATGAAATTAATTTGGAAAAATAAGAGACCCAGAATAGCCATGGCAATTCTTGGCAAGAAGAATGAAGCAAGAGTCATTTGAATACCAGACCTTAAACTATACTACAGAGCAATAGTAACAAAAACAGTATGCTATGGCACCAAAATAGACATTTAGACCAATGGTACAAAATAGAAGACACAGAGACAAACCAATATAAATACAATTATCTCACACTAGACACAGGTGCCAAAAATATACATTGGGAAAAAGATAGCCTATTCAACACATGGTGCTGGGAAAACTGGAAATCCATATGTAACAAAATGAAATTAAACCTCTATCTCCCATGCTGCACAAAATTCGACTCAAAGGGGATTAAAGACTTAGGCCCTAGGACAGAGACCCTGCACCTAATAGAAGAAAAAGTAGGCCCAAATCTTCATCATGTTGGCTTAGAACCTGACTTTCTTAACAAGATTCCTAGAGCACAAGAAGTAAAATTAAGGATCAGTAAATGGGATGGATTCAAACTAAAACGCTTCTTCTCAGCAAAGGAAGCAATCAATGACATGAAGACAGAGCCTACAGAATGGGAAAAAATCTTTACCACATGCACCTCAGAGCACTAATCTCCAGCATATATAAAGAACTCAAACTTAACACCAAAACTATAAATAACCCAGTCAATACATGGGCTAAGGAACTGAACAGACGTTTCATAGAAGAAGAAATACAATCAATCAGCACACATATAAAAAAATGCTTATCATCTTTTGCAATTAGAGAAATGCAAATCAAAACTAAGATTTCACCTCACTCCAGTCAGAATTGCAATTATCAAGATTACAGACAATAATAAGTGTTTGAGAGGATGTGGGGAAAAAAGGTAACTCATACATTGCTAGTGGGACTGCAGATTGGTGCAGCCACTTTGTAAAGCAGTATGGAGATTCTTCAGAGAACTTGTAATGGACCCACCACTTGATCCAGCTATCCCACTGCTGGGTTTATAAACAGAGGGCTTAAAATCAGCGTACTACAGTGACACACCACATCAGTGTTTATAGCAGCTCACTTCACAATAGCTAAACTGTGAAACCAACCTAGATACCCTTCAACAGATGAAGGGATAAAGAAAATGTGGTATATATACACTACGGAATATCACTCAATCATAAAGAAGAATGAAATTATGGCATTTGCAGGTAAATTGAGGAACTAGAGAATATCATGCTAAGTGAAATAAGCAAATCCCCCCAAAATCAAAGGCTAAATTTTTTTTTGATAAGGGGATGCTGATCCATAGTGGTTGGTGTGTAGGTAAGAATGAAGGAACTTTGGATTATACAGAGGGAAGTGATTGGAGAGGTGGGGTGGGGGGTATGGGAAAGATGGTAGAATGAGACAGACATTATTACCCTATGTACATGTATGAAAAATAAATTAAAAATAAATAGAGCTGGGGATGTAGATCAGTGGTAAAGTGCCCCTGGGTTCAGCCATGAGTACTGGGGAAAATGGGAATTCTAAGTAGGTCCACAGAATATTAAAAAGAAAAAAACCCAGAGCAAATAAGAAATTGAATTTGTAATCTGTTAATTTCAAATAACTTTTTAAAATTTTTTATAAATCTTTCTCTTTCTTGTTTCCTTCTTCCTTGCTTCCCTCATTTCTTCCTTTCTTTTGCTGGGGACCATAAACAGGGTCACTTAAGGACTGAGTCACATCCTCAACACTTTTTTTTTTTTTTAGTTTTTTCAGGTAAAATACTTTTTAAAAATTTTCTAAATTTTTAACTTGTTATTTTTAGTTATAAAAGACAGTAGAATATATTTTGGCATATTATACATACATAGAGTATAACTTGTTCTCATTAGGATCCAGGCCTTGTGGTTATGTGTGATGTGGAGTTACCCTGGTCATGCCCTGAAATACAAGACTAGGAAAGTTATGTCAGATTAATTCTTCTGTCCTTCCTATTCCCCTCCCCCTTCCTTCCCTTCATTTCTCTTTGTCTAATCCAAAGGACTTTAGTTATTTCCTTATCCACCCTCCCTTGTGGTTTAGCATCCATATATCAGGGAGAACATTTGGTCTTTGTGTTTTGGGGACTGACTTATTTCACTTGGCATGATAGACTCCAGTTCCGTCCATTTACTGACAAATGCCATAATTTCATTCTTTATGGTTGAGTAGTATTCTGTTGTGTATGTATGTCATGTTTTCTTTATTCATTAATCTGTTGAAGGAGACCTGGGTTGTTTCCATGGCTTGGCTATTGTGAATTGAGCTGCTGTGAACATTGATGTGGCTGCATCACTGCAGTATGCTGATTTTAAGTCCTTTGAGTGTAGAATGAGGAGTGGGATAACTGTCTATATGGTGGTGCCGTTCCAAGTTTTCTAAGAATTCTCCATACTTCAGCCCTTTGAACAATATTTTACTTGGAGACAGGGTCTCACTAAGTTGATAGGGCCTTGCTGAATCGCAGAAGCTGGCTTCCTACTTGGGCTCCTCCTGCCCCAGACTCCTGAGTCTGGTATGGCAGGCAGGCACCTGGCACCTGGAACACTAGTATGAACGTACAATGGTGCATCTGCTGTGGAAAACAGCTTAGCCTTTCCCAAAAAGGTAGGCATAGAATTACCATGGGCCCACCAATTGTGCTTCCAGATGTTTATCCAAGAGTCGAAAACTGGCTCTCAAACAAACATTTGTGTGCACGTTTGTGGCAGCATTAGTCACAACAGCCAAAAGATGGACACGACCCAGATGTCCACAGCATGTGAACAGAATATCAAAGGGTGGCATGCTGGGTATAGTGGGACACTCGGCCCTAAAAAGGAACGAAGCCTGGATCAGGCTGTGATGTGGCGGGCCTGGGAAGCCCAGCGGTGGAGGGACACAGGGCGAGCCTGCATGATTCCAGGGATGTGCAGGGTCTGGCAAGTGAAGTCCAGGACACCAACCAGGCTGCTGGCTGCCCGACCTCAGGGAAGAATGTGCACAGTGTGACTGGCACAGGGTGGTGGAAGCATCTGGAAACAGCTGATGGATCAGCACTGTCTGTCCCAGCTCCAAACACCACCGAGTAGTGCACTTCAAAATGGCCAAGGTACATTCAGCCTTTTTTTTTTTTTTTTTTTTGGGGGGGGTGCTGGGGATTGAACCCACAGGTAGTTAACCATTGAGCCTCATCCCCTGTGGAGAGCAGAGGCAGAGGAGGGGAGGCTGGGACGGGCTCTGATGCCCTCATGCTGCGGCAGGCCGGGTGCCTGGGGATGTCCTGTGAGGGCACGGGAGGCTCAGCTGCTGGCAGTGCCCTGCAGGAGGAGGCTCTGCAGGAGTCCTGCCAGCGCTGACCTTGAGCTCGGGCACGCAGCTCTGGGAAGGAAGGGATCCCCAGCTCCGCTTCCCGGGCTCCTGCCGCTCACAGTAACTGTGAACAGTGGCTTTCCTGAGAGCCACACCAGCTCCTGACACTGCACTTTGCAACTGTGAAAAAGCTGCATCGATGTCCTGGTTTCTGTAACTTTCCTGAATACAAAGAATAACGGTTGTGCAGTCATTAACCTGACAATAAGACATATATAAATAAAGATTGCTGGCAGTACTCCACCTGATACCAGCTTTATCTTCAATATCTGTGTTTGTGAGTCCTTCGCCCCTCGCTGCAACTGAGTTTGGCAACGCTGGCAGTTGGTGACCCATACGGATGTGGACCCAGGAGAACTTCAGTCATCGGATGAGGGGATGCTCACGTGAGGCATGCCACATGAGCTAACAAATCCTCAAGGTAAGGAGGTGGGGGGAGTGACTCAGAGTCAGGTGTAAAATATGGGATCCACAGGATCCACAGAAAGGGATCATTGTTTCCATCCTTAAAGATATGCTTAAGGAAAGACTTAGTTCTGTTAGAAGAGCAAGTTGTTACAATTTATAAATTTCACTAATGAATTTGCACCTGGTTCCATACAGAGGTAGCAGTAGATGGAAAGACAGGGACAACGGTCGCCCTGATTAAAGTAATGCTCATAGCAGGAGGAACAAAGAAAAAAGGGGGCTCTCCAGAGAGAATATGGACTAGACACCATGCTGCCAGAGAATGCTCTTACAAGAGAAAATGGTTACTGCAGTTGTCCTTGCCTCTTAGTTTTTGTTGAATCTCTGTCTTCTAGGCTTATATTTATTAAATTCAAACTGCTTGGCTGGTATCTTATCTGATTTCAGCTGGCTTTCTGAACCAGTTCCTCCCTAATGCTATACTGAAAGAGAATAGTGGAGAGATTCTGAATGTACTGAAAGATAGAGGGAGCCCGCACCTGTATAAACACAGGCTTCCCCAAACTGCCCTCATCCCCTCTCGTAAAAGTAAAGAATGTATAAACACAGGCTTCCCCAAACTGCCCCCAGCCCCTCCTGAAAGTGGCAAAGAATTTTTCGTCTCTTATCTTATCTGTGAAGGCCAGGGGAGCTGACCCAAGAGCAAACCTTGCTAAGGACAACCCTCCTCTCGGAGGTCAGGGTGACCCAGAACTTAAGATAACATGCTTTACAATTGTATATGTTAACCAATTAGGAAGAACACTGTATAACTGCTTGCCTTTCATTATATAAACCTGCTAACGAGGGCTCAGGGCCTCTTAGCGTCACCGGTTTTCGAGGGCGCAGAGGACCAGGCTCGAGCTTGCTAATAAATGACTCTTTGTTGCTTGCATTGATCGTGGTCTCTGGTGGTCTTTGTGGGGTCTCGAGCTTTTGGGCACAACAGTACAAGCTTTCTTCTTCTAAATTTTTTTTCCTGAGGACTTCACAGGTTTCCACATTGTTTAGATACTGAACTGACTCTTATCTGAGCTAAAAGAACACTCTGATCTTCACTCTGATGAAGATGATAGTATTGTGGCCATGTAATTAAAAAAAAAAAAAAACAAAACTCATGTTTTTTGAAATTCTACATAAGTTAATGTATTTTTCCAATCAGTCTTATTTTATCTATTAAGGTTTTCGCCTTCTTTGTTCAGAGACCTTTGTTCTCCAGAGTTAGCTCTCAAATATATTAGAAAAATTCTTTTAAATAAATCCTGAGGACATAGACATGGTGGTGTTGGGAATGAGTCTGATAACCATCAAGGACAAATAACCGGGTATCTGAAACCTTCGATTTCAGTGTCCGTCATGGCTGTTAGATTTAATACTGAGCATTTCCAATTGGACAGGCCTGTCCTAAATTTAAGTCATAATGTAAAATCTGATGGGCTCTATTTTAATTTATAATAGGTTAATTAATAGAGCCTTAATATAGATCAATAACATTGTCTCCTACCTGTGGAGTTCCACTTACAAAAAGTTACAAAATCTTTGTTTCCTGTCTGTTTTGTGTATGTGTGCACAATGCAATACCATTCATGATGAAAACTTGTGACACCCTAAATACAAGGAAAGTTCTAGAACTGGATAGAGGCATCTCTATAATTTGAGACAAATACCATACTTGTTGGTAAAAGACCAAATGCTTCCTCCATTAAATAAGAAACAAGACCAGAAATCTGCTCTGACCACTCTTACTCAATTCCACCCTAAGGGTTTTAGCTGTGCAGTAAAGCAAACTAAGTAAAACCAGGCTGAGAAGGAAGAGAGAGAGCTGGGTCAGCACCAACACAACTTTCTGTGCAGAACATTCTGCCAGAAAGCTCCTGCAAGGAAGAAATCCCTTTAGTGTCTCATAGGAGACAACATCCACAGGAAAACCAACTGCATTAACTTGAGGGGACAGAGGAGAAAATGTGAAGACCTGGAAAATGTTTCTTACCCATCATGAAAATACAAATAAAAACCTCAGTGAAAAATTAATTCACACCCATCAGAGTGACTGAAATAAAGAGAGTGAAGGCAAAAGACAAATGCTGGTGAAAAGGTGAAGAAACAGACTCACTTTATATCATTGCTGGTGGGAATGTAAAGTGATACAGCACATTTGAAAGTAGACTGGCACTTTCTTAGAAAACTAACCAGCTAAACAATAGTCTCACTCCTGGGCATTTATCCCAGAGAAATGGAGACAGAGCATCACAAGAATCCTTGTACCTGTACACCGCAGCTATATTCATCAGCACCCATTTGTTTTTTAAAAGCAAATAATGTCATCATGAAATGTTTGGAAATATTTGAGCTTTCAGTCCAAGTAAAATACATTTTCAAACATAAAAACTATAACATGATGACTTTTTCTTTCATCTTATCTTTAATAAGTAGAAATTTCTTTTACTGATGAAAAATTAAAACTTAAAAGGACATATCCTGCAAATAGAAACAAGTTACACAAAGTAAAACTGAAACAACATCACTGTGAAAATCATTTCCCATCAATTGTATTTCCATATCTCAGCAACAATGTCAGAAAATGATTTTTTTTTGTAGTTTTGGTGATTGAACCCTGGGCCAAATATGAAAATTACTTTTGTCTTTTGATAAAAAGCATTCAGGGCCTATACCCTGAAAACCACACACACACAATCCTGAGAGAAATTATAAAGACCTAAATAAATTGAGAGCTGTGTCATGGTCATAGATGAAAGGATTCAATATTGTTATAAACCTCCATTCTTCCTCACACTCAGTTGTAAATTTGTTGTAGCCCCAAACATAACCCCAGCAGGCCTTTTTGGGGTCATTGGAAAGCTGAATCTAAAATGAACTTAAAAAAGCAAAAAATGCAGAAGAGCCAAAACAGCAGAAAAGAGCAAAACTGGAGGAACACTGACTGCCCAGGTCCAAGGTCACTGCAAAGCTCAGCAAGCAGCACAGTGTGTGCGGACGGAGACCAAGTGAAGACAGCAGAGGGCCAGGTGGTCACACTCACAGCTAGGTGGTCAAGCAGGCTCTGACAAATGTGCCGTGTGGATGGGGAAAGGAGAACCTTTTCCACAAATGGTGTGGGAGCATCAGGCTCAAACCGCACATGATACTGTTGGCCCAATCAAGTAAGAATGCACTGCAGATCAAAACCTGAGAGTTAGGTTTCCAAAACTACATCAAAAACACTATGACCTTGGGATTGGCTGACTTCTTGTGTAAAATAAAAAAAGCATGAAGTACTAAAGAAGAAGAGGGCTGGATGTATCTCGCTTGCGTGGCACTTGCCCAGCAAGCATGAGGTCCTGGGCTCGATTCCCAGCACAAGGAAAAGGCCTTTACCGTAAGTGAAAGGATGACCATGCACAGCACTGTTACAAATGTGGAGCAGCAGGAACCTTCGCACCCTGGCGGGAATGTACAGTGGTTCCATCTGGCAAACAGTGTTGGGACTAATGACACATTAACTAACTCAGGCTGACTCCTTACTCCCTGGCGAGTGAGCAAAATCAAGGCTCAAAGGAGGTTTCAAAGGTTCATGACGATAAACCAGACCACCGTGAGGGATTGGTTAACAACACTTCCGCGAACGTGATCAGCTCGTGCTTGCCATATAGTCCAATGGGACTCTTGCCTGTGTGAACCCCCCTGTCTTGCTGACCTTTAAGCTGATTGGTTCCCGTCCCCACCCTACATAAAAGCTGTGCAATTTCCTCAATAAACGAGTTCCTGCTGTGACTGGTCTCCCTGACACGTCTGATTGTCCTCCGCCTGGAGGGCTGGGAGCAGGCAGTCAGTCGGCCCTACCTATCCCGGTCTGACCTTATTGGGGAGTGTCAGTCCCCTACCCTTGTCGCTGGTCGAGAAGAGCAAGGGGGCTTAAGACCCCGACAAACAGCCTGGCAGATCTTCAAGTGTCCCCTACCTCACGGTCCCCGCATGCCACTCCGGGCATCAGAAGGGAAACGCAGGTGCAGTTCTACACAAAGACCATGGAGAGATGCTGCGGCCACTGTGTGGATGAGAGCTGGATCTGCATGCGGCTCACATGTGACTGAGTCACTGGGGAGACAAACTTCAACATGTGCAAAGATGCAGCGCTGAAAAGGAAGGAAGCGGGAGACGCCAAGTACACAACTCCAAAAAGTGCTAGAGATGGACGGGAGCACAGAGGATGTATGGTTATCTAAAGTGGTAAGAGATTATTTATAGTGGGAAAAGCAGCAGTTACTTGCAAAAAGGAGGATACCAAAGGGGGAGCAGGAAACCACTGGGGGGAATGGATACATTTATTATCCTGGATGTGCTAAGTTCCTTAGGGCACAACCTAAATGTGTGCTATGTATTATAAATCAATTACACCTCAATAACATATATAGGAAAAACCCCAATGACTTACACAGTAGAAGTTTAAACAAAAAAACAGGGGACCAAGGAACTAAAGGAAGGTTGGAGAAGAAAGATAAGAACAAAATAAGTACTTCAAAACATCACAAATTATTCATATGCAAACAAGCCACTGTGAGCACTAGCACATGGTGGAGAGCAAGGCAACAGCACTGTGGTCAAGGCAGATCCTGGGACGCTGGCACAGGTTCAAAGCTATGCTATTGTAAGAGCAAAATGCACTTGCCTTTTTCATTCCAATTCTCTCAGGAGCATATGCTAGACTTTGCCACAGGCTAAATGAAATAAGCTGAACATACAATATAGAAAAAGGGGAATCCAGCTCTCTTCTAATTAGCCAAATGGCAAGATTTCCAAAACTGTAAAATAATGTCACTCTTCCCATTGCTATTTTTTGTTATCAAAATATATTCTAATAAAAATGCTATGTGTGGTGACATGTAATAGTTTATAATATTTTAAGTGAGTGTAGTATTTTTTTAACTTCTCAGTTTGCCCCAACAGGGCAAATATTGATAGATAACCCCAACATAAGTTAAAGCTCTTTGGAATTTTCAGTGTTGGAGAAGGGCTATTAATGGACCATCAAGGAGCACTCTGGCAGGTTCCTTGGGAGGGACAACTGCCTTGCTAAGGCATGGTCAGCTACCCAACGGAGGGTTTCCACATGTGGGCTGCTGGGGCAGCTGGTACACACACCATGACTCATTCAAAAAGGCTCAGCACAAGAATCCAGATTCAACCTTCAGAAGCGTGAACAGCACCTAACACTGCCACACTCACCAAGACATACGCCCTGTGGGTATCTTGGATGGTTTCATCTCATTTTTCCTCTTACTGTTTTATTGTATTTTACATGAGCGTTGTTCTATAAGAGTTTGGAACTCTCTCAAAAGTCTTCTTCACCATGGACACGTGGAGAAACACTGCACGGTCTATCTTTCAATAAGTAGCAACTGTTATGGTTTCTAAAGCAAAATGTGATGAACAGAAGCCAGTTCTACTTCACTAACAGCAAATGGAGAGGGCTTCCTCTATAAGTACGCCATTTCTAATATCAACGTCAAGACAGTCACACAACGGGAACTGGTGATGACAAAGGAAACCACACTACCCTCTTCACGAAGAACCTTTCCATGGGTCTCACACATGGCTTGATTTCATCAAGTTCACCTTTGCTAGGTTCTGGAAATGAGGGGGGGGATGATAGACATTTACTAAACATAGCATTTTAAGCAAAAAGTTCCATCAAAGTAAAATCAGTCAAAGGGGAAGGAAAGGTTATACCAGATTGCACCTCTGACCAGCAGGACCAGATCCACTGCAGGACCTGAAAAGCAACCTCACAGGTGCCTTAGCTACAGGAATGAGATGAGACTCCACCTCCTCCATCCAGCTCTGTCCCCACACAGACAGGGGTATTTCTCATTTGGATCCACTTTCTTATCAGTCAAAGCCCATGAGGACTTTCCCATAAAGGGGCCCATGACTAACAGAAGCCCTGAGTTGAGCCTTGATTCCCTGCTTACTAGTTGAAAGCACGCTGGCAAATCACTTCATTTCTCAGCACTTGCATTTTTACCCATGATCTGCAGGTCACATTTTCTCTAGCCCTTGTGAGAATTTCAAGAGACAGTGAACATGAAAGCTGATTATTCAAATGGAGATCCTGTATCAGTTACTTTGTCAGGTCAGAATGCTGCCACCGGTGGGTCTTCTGTGGGTACCAGGCCTGACTCCTGGAGCTGCTGCCCTATGCTGCTGACACCTGTTCCCTGTGCTGAGTCAGGGAAGGAGCTGAGGGTCACTGCTGTCTCTGTCACTGACAGGGACTTCCTGCATAGGGCATGTGAGGGCCAGGGACGTGATGTGGGGTCCAGCTAGGGAGCCAGATCCACCTGAATGCAGTCTGGTTTTCCCAGTCACTAGATGGACTGAGACAACCCACCCAGCCCTTCTCAGTGATTCGCTTCTATTAGAAATGATCCCTTGATCTGTGACAGTAAAAAATGGCCATTCCTTCTGGAACATGAAGTAATTAAGTATATGTATTAGATTCTGGCTATGCTCTTGTCCATACTCCCAGAGTGGAGAATGACTTAGCTTCCAGTTTCTGCTTTAGATCAGTGAGTGGCCAAACAACCCAGGATTCCCTGTTGGACCGTGAAATCATTCTGCCATATCCTAAGTCGCTCTGGTCTGCTGGAGTCCAGTCCCTCCTTCAGCTGCCTGCATGGTGTGAGGATGTGGCTTTGGACCCACTGTTGCTGAACAGTGATGGGTCACAATCTGCCAGGTCAGGAACCCTGCCTCTTATCTTGGCACCTCTCACCAAGTGCCCGAGGAAGAGATTTTTCACAGGAATGCTTAGCCTACCTCCCAGTTTTGTACATCATCAGCCACCTGATTCCCCTTCTGTAGCAATGGGCCACCAAATCTGTTCCTCTCGGGCCCTAGTGAATAAGACAGTAAAGTGGCCAGGCAGTCATAATGGGCCATCAATTTAAGTTGTCTTTTTTTTTTTTTTAACGCAAAGCTATTCCATGAAGTTAGCCTGTAGGAACATTCCAAACATTCCAGCCAGCCTGTATCCCACAGCGTGTGAAAATGGAAAAGGAGGGAGACTCAGATGGAGGTTACAGGTAAATTCAAACTCAGCACTTAGAGGGCACAGCCAGGAGCCTCGATAATTTTCCAATACCTGTTCAACACGGATGTTAACCAACAGCCCTGGAAATTTTACAATACCTGTTAAGCACCGATTTTGACCAAAGTCCCTACCCAGGAGGGCCATCAGCCCCTAGGCTGGTACACCCAAGTGGAAACCTGCTACCAGTCTCCCTTTAGCCTTACAGTGCTCTCTCTTTTCTTCTCACTTCAATAAATCCTACTCCTTTCACTCCCACTCTCCATTGTTATCCGTGGATTTTTATTCTTCAGATTCATGAGAAAAGAACCCAGAAGGAAATTGGCGGAGAGCTGCCAGGACCGACCATTAAGAGTTGCAATGCGCCACTCAACTCGCAGGAATTCCTGTCTCTGTCACAACCCTGTCCTCACAATGGCCTGGAAAGAAATCAGGCAGATGAGTCCATCACGCAGCCGCTTGGGCGAGCGGGCTTTTGTCAAATGGTAGTCCAGGAACCTGGTACCCAGGTGTTGGCAACCACAGAAACTATGTTAACACATGCAGACTGAACAGTGTTCCTTTGAATGATGAATGTGAAATCTAAGAAAACCGGGACAAATTTGAAAAGTTCTTAGAATCGTGGAACATGCTCCGTCATGCCTGTAACCCCAGCAGCTCGGGAGGCTGAGGCAGGAGGGTTGCAGTTGAAAGCCTGTGTCGGGAAATTAGCAAGGCCCGCAATTTGACCAGGACTTGTTTCAAAATAAAATATTTTTTTTTTTTTTAACTTAAATCACATTTCTTTTTTTTTTTTTTTTTTTTTATTTTTTTTACGTTTACATAGGGTAATGATGTTTATTATATTTTTCCCCTCCCCCCCATAAAATATTTTTTAAAGGGGCAAGGAATGTGGCTCACCTGTTAAGCGTCCCTGGGTTCAATCCTTGGTTTAAAAAAAAAAAATTCTTAAAATTTAATGAGAATAGCGATATGATGCAGTTCCCAAAAGGCCCAAACAAAATCATAATACCTTCTCTTCTTTTCAGCAAGATTTTTACGAATCTTGTAAATGTCAGTAGGATTTCTGCAGAGAGCTCGTGGTGATTTGAAGTTTCCTCTTTTTTGTAAAAGCTACAACTGCAATCAACTTGTTGCTATGCAAAGGTTACTATTTCTGTTTTCTTAGTAAAAGCTTGCAAAACCTCTGTCAACCTAAGAATGTGGAACAAAAAGTAAATGTTATGTTAACCCCCTGTTGTGTAACCACCCACTGAGTATAATTTTCAAGGAATCTCCAGATGTGGGGTCCAGATATTTGTGGGCATTAGCCCCTCTGGTCTGCTGCACGTTAAATAAACCTACTTCTTAAAATTTCCTCGAGTTTCTGGCATTGTCTGTCCTACATCAATAAAGCATACCACAGTGCTGGGGTCGTGCCTCAGTGAAAGCGTGCTTGCCTAGCACGCTTGAAGTCCTGGGTTTGATCCTCGGCACCACGTAAAAATAAAACGAAGGTATTGTGTCCACTTACAACTAAAACAAAATATTAAAAAAGTAATAATAATGAATAAAATAAAGCCAATCAAACCCTTTGGGACACTAGAAGGCAATACTAAGATGAAAGTTTATAGCTTTGAAAATCAGAATGATCCCAGGTAAACTACCTAAAGATACATCTCAAGGCCTTTGTAAAAGAAGAACAAACCAATTCCAATACCAGTAGAAGAAAATAATTAATTTGGAAACAAAGCCTATAAAATAGACAATAAAATGAAGGGTTATGGAAAATAATATTTCTGAAAGACAGCTCCTCAAGAAAAATGGAGGGACAGTGAGGCTCCGGAGGAGGGAGGGGAAACTGGCAAACACTAAACCTCTTCCAGCGCACTCTTTCCTACTGACGTTGGGCCCTAAACCATGACCCTCTCCAATGGCTAATTAGTCCTAAAGGGAAGCACAGCAATTACCAATGAGGAAGATTTGAGCACTCATCCCTCGGGGTCTGGAATCTAATCTTCCCAGACAACAATGAGTTTCAACCTTTTTACAACCTCCCTCCCAAGTTAAAATTTTAACCTGTTCAACTAGCCCCTGACTGTCAAAGCTGCACGTATGTGGCTTCCAGTGATGACGTCATTGTACCCTATAAAACCAAAATCCCCTCTGTAACTCGGGCCATTTTCCCATCTGGAAAATGGGTCCCAATAATGCTCGAGTCCGCGAAGGAATAAAGGCTTCTCTGAATCCATCTAGGTCTGCCTCCCTTCCTTCTGCGCTTACGTAAAACAATAAAACCGTCAATGGAACTGAGAGTTGGTTCTTCTTGGGAAGATGAACAAGAGGATCACAAGTTCAAAGCCAGCCTCAGCAACTTAGAGAGGCCCTAACCAACTTAGCAAGATTCTGTCTCAAAATAAAAGTAAAAAGATTCAGTATTTAAGCACCAATGGATTTAATTCCTGGTACCAAAATTATATATATATAGAATATACAATTCATTGAAATGATAAATAAAGACTAGACCAAACTAAGAAACAAAGAAAAACAATAAAAGAATAAAGAAAAATTAATAAAATTAAAGATGAATAAAATCACCAAAGACATCATAAAAATCCAGGGAATCATTAAGGACTATTTTGGAAATTTATACTCTAACAAATTGGAATGCTTAGTGGAAATGGATGCATCTCTAGCACATACAACCTGCTGAAATTGAATCAGGAGTTTATAGAAAACCTAAACAAAATATTAAGAAGCAACAGGTGGAAGCAGTAATAAAAAGTGTTCCAACAAGAACAGCCAAGGACCACAGAGAGTCTCATCTGAATTCCACCAGACCTTCAGGGAAGAAATCATGTCACCAGTCCTCAAATGATTTTAGTGTTTTAGTCAACATTTTTCCTTCTACCACTAAAAGACCTGACCAGCACAAGTATAGAGGAGGAAAGTCTTATCTGGGGGCTCACAGTTTCAGAGGTCGAAGTCCATGGACAGGGGCTCAAGGTGAGGCAGGACATCATGCCAGAAGAATGTGGCAGAGGAAAGTAACTTTGAGGGTGATCAGAAAGCAAAGAGAGAGGTCTCCACGTCAAGATACCGATGTATAACCCACATCCACGCTCCAGTTCCCACCTCCTCCAACCACACTCTTCCACTTCCATTACCACTCGGTTAATCCCTATCGGGATTAATTCACCGATTGGGTTAAGGCTCTCTTAACACAATCGTTTATTCTCTGAGTCTTCTCACATTGTCTCACTCATGAACTTTTGGGGGATAACACATCTAAACTAAAACATCCAGGAAATAGAAAGGGGTAAAATATATCAAATTACTCCTATGAAACTGGCATTATCCTGGTATTAAAACCACATAAGGACACATCAAGGAAAGAAAACTACACAGCAATATCCCACATGAAATTAGATGAAAATTATTAACAAAATATTGACAAGTCACAGCCAGCTGGTTCTGGAACTGTTTTTTTTTTTTTTTTTTTTTTTTTTAAGGGCCATGAGGTGCCTCACTAGGTGGTTTGTATGGGATCTTTCTGCTTTTCTCATGTAGACACTCAAAGCTGTGAACTTTCCTCTTGGTATGTGTCACTTTTTGTTTGATTCTAAGAATTAAAAAAAATTCTTCCCGATTTTCTTTTATTATCCATTCATCACCAAAAGTGTATTGTTCAATCCCATTCAATATTAAGCAGATTGTAACTCATGACCAAGTTGGTTTCATTCCAGGGATGCAAAGATGGTTTCAACATATGCTAATCAATAAATGTGTATCACCGCGTAAAGAGAATTCAGGACAAAAAGCACACAGTCATCTCAATAGATGCAGAAAAAGCATTTGACCAAGTCCAGCATCTGTTCATGTTTAAGACACTAGAGAAAATAGGCAAATAGGCACAGAAGGAACTTACTTCAACAGCATGAAGGCCATTCATGAGAAACCCAAGGCCATCATTATCCTGAACAAGAAAAAACAGGAAGCATTGCCTTTAAAATCTGGAACAAGACAAGGACATCCATTCTCACCACTCCTGTTTAATATAGCATTTCAAATTCTAGCCAGAGCAGTTAGACAAGAGAACAAAGTAAAATCAATAAAAATAAGAAAGGAGGGCTGGGGATATAGCTCAGTTCATAGAGTGCTTGCCTGTTAAGCACAAGACCCTGGGTTCAATCCCCAGCACCACAAAAAAAAAAAAAAAGGAAAGAAAGGACTAGGTCCTATTATCACTGTTGGTAATATGACTGCACACTTTGAAGGTTCGGAAAGCTCTACCATAACACTGCTAGAGCTAACAAATGCAGCAAAGTTGCAGGTTACAAAATAAATTTTAAAAAATCATTGGCTTCCCAGAGGGGCATGGGGTCTCAAGGATCAGTACTTTGGGGATAAATGTGGGTTCTGGAAGTAGACAGATGGCACTCAGTTTCTATGTCTACCACTGACCATCAAGGTGATCAGAACAAACTGCCTTACTCCCATGTTACTTTATGACTCACGGTTATGAATTTATTTTCTCTTAAAATTCCCTTGTCTTTTTGTACCTTTCTTTATATGTAATCCCTATATACTACTGATTTCTTCTATCAGTATTTTATTCAAATTTGTACATGTGTGTGTGTGTGTGTGTGTGTGTGTGTGTGTTACACATTGTTTTCAGTCTTTTTGATGTGTTCACCGTGGCTCATATTGAATAATTCCCTACAAACATATTTAGATTAATTTCTTGCACACGAGTCTGAGAGTGTGTTCCATGGATGCATTCTTGCGACCTTCCTGCAATCTCCTCCCAGTTGGAGACTCTTATGAACCCTCCGAGCTGAAGCGAGCTGCTCTGGCCTTCATGCTCCTGTGCAGAAATGTCCCCAGGTGGTGTTTTTACATTGGGGAATTAGTGAATCCTTTGACTCATGGTTTAAAAATGCTGTCTTGCTCCCTGACATCCTATGCTTTCTTATTTGACGTTTTAAGTCGTCCGTTTTAGCATTGCCTCGATATAGATGCACTCATAGGGTACTTTCTATTGCCACTCCTGTGGGTGCTTCTGTCTGTTTGCAAATAGCTCTTGTCATGAGGAAATAAAATATACTGTTTCCTACTTTTTTAAATTCACCCCTTAGTCATTTCCCCCCAGATTTAAAAGAACTTCACAGAAGCTCCGGAAGCATTCGCTCAAGGATGCTATTCCCATGGAGAGGGGCTCTAGGTGTTGATCTGCTGCTGGTGTTCTGAATAAGCGTCACTGTCCAAGACTTAAGATAAGCGGAAAAGAATGAACCGTATCGTTTAGTGGAGGCATTCTGACTTTGCTCTCAGGCAGTGTAGATTCCAAATCCCAGCCCGACTGCTTAATTGTGGAGATTTGGACATGTTTCTTTATATTAAGTAGTTATATGAACCTCATTTATAAGAAAATGCAGAATGATACTGAGGCTCAAAATGCGGGCAATTCTTCAGCCTTATCCTTATCCACAAACTTGATTTTTTAAAATCCTACCACCCATTAAAATGCAGAATGTCTTTCCAAAACCTTAAATCTGGACTTTCCTTATTATTATTATGGCCCATAAAAAACTGTGATCATGAAAGTGTATTAGTTGGGTACCTAGAATCTAAATTCCTTGAACACCTTTGCTTTTGTTTTCATAACCCTGTCATCTCCATGTGAAGAAGCCCACATTAACCTTTTGGAGGATGAGATATCTTGTTGAGGAGGACAATTGCTCCAGTTGACAGCCAGCCCACCATCAGAAGTTCAGCAACCTTATCAACATTCAGCCAACTGCATGCAGCATGTGAACCAAAGATGAGCCCAGGTAAATGGATGACCAGTACAATCATGAGCTAATGCATTTTAGAGTTTTTTTTATCCAGGGATCATTCACTAACACATTCACTAAGAATAGGATGCCCAGATTCAATCACGTGTGGATTAAAAGTTAACCAGCAAACAAAAGGTGCCCTACAGATGCTGATTTCCTTTTCTTTTTTTTTTTTTTCCAGTGCTGGGGATCGAACCCAGGGCCTTGTGCTTGCAAGGCAAGCACTCTACCAACTGAGCTATCTCCCCAGCCCAATGTCCTTTTCTTTTAATTTAAAAGTTGGAGTTCTTGCTAGATGTTGTTGAATTTTACAGAAATACATACAGACATATATGCATATGATTGGTGCTAAACTCTCACAGTGCCCAAGTTAGGTCGGAATTTGGGCGACTATATGAGGGAGAGTGGAGCAACTGAGGCAAAGGGCAGCGGGTCACACTGCGACCAATCAAACAGGCAGGAAAACTCCACTGACCCTTACCTCCACCTGTCACTCAGCAGGACCCAAGCCCATTCCAGCCTATAAAGACCTTGGGCAGCAAGGGCCACTGTGTGATTTTCTCCAGCTCCCTACCTTGAACTGTAGTGGGGATGAGGGGGCGGGGTGGCTGGGAATTTCGCCTGAGAGCCAAATTCCAATAAAGCTTGCTTCTGCCGCTTTCTGTCCCATTTTATTTGGCCACTAGCTGTGCCCCAGAGCTTACAGCAGATACCACAGGAGGAAACAACATCACAGCCTGGCCATTAGGTCCAATTTTCAAAATAAGATTTCCTTTAATCTTCTAATAGAGCCTAACTGTTGAGGAAGATACCCCTCTTCCTTGTTAGCTGTGTGATATCTAAAGGGAAAAGGCTTTGTGCCCAGCATTAGGTGAGAATTAGTGGGAGACAGAGTAGTCTATTTTGGACACTTCCTGGTCAGAGCTTCTTCTTCTTTCTGAAGGTACTGTCTCTCCTGGGCTTTCTCCTAAAGCAGAAATACTGGTTAAAAAGTGTAGTCTTTTCCTTTGGCATTAAGGGAGGAGGTCAGGATCCTTCTCCCTAAAGTCAAGGGAGTCATAGCTCTGCAAGCTGCAGTGTAGCTGTTGTGAATGGAGATGTGTTGTAGACTCAAAATAGAGTGAGTTTTGAAGATATAGCTCCAAAAATGTTTATACTTTACTAATAATTTTATATTGTCCATATATGATAATATTCTGCATATATTGCTTAGACCTTCACTTAGTTGCTGAGTCTGGCTTTGAACTTGCCATCCTTTCTATTCAGCCTCCCAAGTTGCTGGGATTTACAGGCGTGGACCACTACACCCAGGTCTTTTCAATTTTTAATGTGAATGAGAGCAAGTCTTCAATTACACTTGAGATTCACATTTTGTTGGTGTGGGACATCACTGCCTTAGGGTACTATTCCTAGTTCAAAGCTCAAGTTACCTCCTGATAAGATCAGAGAGCAGAGAAGTTAAAATAAAATTTTAAAGTAATTGTTATCATTTACATTCAAGAAGAATGCATACACATTAATTAATAAAGCGATATGATCAAGGTCGATATGAGACAAGGTTAAATGCAAATATCTTCCTGGATAGGCTAGATCTCACTACTCAGTGAGATTCATGCCTTAAAATAGCTAGTTTGAAGCTCTGGGATCAATGTCCAAAACCTCAAAAGAAAAAGACAATAGGCATGGTGGAGCATGACATAAATCCCACGATTCAAAGTTAGAAGTCAGCTTGGGCAGCTGAGAAAGACCTGTCGCAAAATTTAAACAAACAAACAAAAGGACTGGGGATGTTGCTCAGTGAGCGAGTGCCCTGGGTTAAATACCTAGTCCTGCAGGAAAAAGACAAAAGAAAATCCAACAGTCGCCAAGAACCCGTCACTCTGCTCTCATTCCTTCCCTGGTTGGATGCAATCTACCGTCACTCAGAACGGTAACTCAATGGACGCTCTTCCAGGGGGCGGGCCCTGATGTTCTGTCCAATCAGCAGCTCGTGTATGGACGCTGTCCAATCAGGCATGCAGCCTGTGAAGAGGGGGCGGGCTTCCGCCATCCAGTGTCGTTCTAGTCTCCGGAACCCGCCATTCTTCAGATACCAGTGTCGATTCGCGCTCCTGCTCTCCTGCTGCTCAGGTGGCGGCACCAGGAGGTGCCGGAAACCCCGGAGAGAGCGCTGGGTTCCCGACTTCCGGAATGGTGAGTGAACGGCGGGCCTCTTGGGACTGGGGGCGGCTGTCCGGACCCCGAGGCCCTGGCCAGGCGGGAACTGGGGACAACCCTCCGTGGTCTCCAGTTCGCAGACCGAGTCCTCGGGCAGCTCATCCGCAGTGCACCTGGCCGTGCTGGTGCAGTGCAGGTCGGCAGCCCGGGACCCAGCACACCCTCTCTGGTCTCTGCACGGTTGCCTCAGCCCGTGACTGAACCCTGTCTGGCACCAGCTGCCCGCAGCCCACCGTGATCTCCAGTCTGCAGACTGAGTCCTGGGGCAACTCAGCCGCAGTGCACCTGGCCGCGCTGGTGCAGTGCAGGTCGGCAGCCCGGGACCCAGCACACCCTCTCTGATCCCTACACGGTTGCCTCAGCCCCTGACTGAACCCTGTGTGGCAGCAGCTGCCCGCAGCCCACCGTGGTCTCCAGTCTGCAGACTGAGTCCTGGGGCAGCTCAGCCGTGCTGGTGCAGTGCAGGTCGACAGGCCGGGACCCAGCACACCCTCTCTGGTCTCTGTACGTTTGCCTCAACCCCCTGACTGAACCCTGTCTGGCACCAGCTGCCCGCAGCCCGGCATCGCCACAGTTGTGTGGTGGAAATTGGGACGATCATCAGGAGAGAGTCCCGACTGTGTGTGGTTCCTGCGTGAGAACAGCCGTGTCTGCTGGGACCCCAGTTCCTCCTCCCTCCTGAGCCTCTAAATGCAGAGGAAGCCGCATTTCCAATGCAGAAGTCCGCCCTGCAGCCTCGCTCTTTATTGGTCTGTGAATAAAGTCCTAAGTTTCCAGCTCCCTGTCCACATTCCAGTGCCAAATTAATTATCTTTTCCAAATTATGAACTATTTGTTTCCCATGCTTCATTTCAAACGGACACAGCATTTTTCTATTTTTTTCCTCCAAGTACTGAATGGCACTTTTTTTTTTTTAAATTTTCTGTTTTTCTGTTGTGAGCATTTTTTATGAAAGGAAAGCAGAGAATTGCTTGGCCATTTGGGGAAAAAATGTGTCTGCTTTTCCCTTTGTCTTTCCTCTGCACAAAAACCTCAAGATTTTTTGAGTTGAGATTCCCCTTTGCAGAATTCACTGTGTGAGGTGTCCTCAACCCCCACCCCCGTCTTTTCCTGTCCCTGGGTTTCAGAACTGCCTGACACAAGGTGCCACGACTCCATGATGTCTGAAGCCTCCTGGAGTGTGTGGTGAACACCGTTCCCTGGGTCTTGAGGAGAGTAGTTGGGCATGGGGGGGTGGAGCCTCTGTCTGTGAGACTGTCCTCACCTGGTTTTTCTTTCATGTAAAAGGCTTGTCAGTTGTTTGTTTTTTTAACTACTGTGAATAGCACTAAAATAAAATGAGAGCGCAGCCTTTTCTTTGACATGCTGATTCCAACCCCTTTAGATATGGAACCAAAATCATGGTTACTTGATCATATGGTAGTTCTTTTTTCAGTTTTTTAAGAACCTTTGTACTATCATTTTAAAGATACTATAAAGTTTATATTCTAACCAGCTTTCTATGAGGACTTCCTTTTTTCCATGTCTATGCTGTGGACAACTTGTTATCTTCCAACTCTTTGATAGTGGTCATCTTGCCTGCATTGTACAGGGTGCTGGGGGTTTGCTATTTGGTGCATTAAGTCCCTCATGCAGGTTAGAATCCAGATTGTCATGTTTCCAGTGGAAGAGTGTGCTGTGACTTTTTCTGTAGTCTGTGCTTCTTAACCCCTTTTCTTCACTACTGGTGGGGATTGTGCCCAAGGCTGTACTTTCACACCAATGTAAAGCCACTAGTTTGTGATCTATGGAGATTTGCACTTGCTCAGTTACCATTGCTCACAGAACTCAGGAGGCTGGGATTGAATCCCAGGAAGCAAAGGTGTTCAAGTTGAGGCTGTCAGTGCATGGGCAAACTCCTTGTAGGAAGAATTGGAGTTATTACTGGGATGAACTAGGGGAGAGAGCTCAGGAAGTGCCAAACTCCCACTTAGGCTGCGAGTGGTGGCCTTTATTTTCCTCTGTAAATTCATGATTCCTGCTAGATAGGAGCTCAGTTGTCTGCAACAGCAGTTGACAGAATATGCTGGGAGATCCAGAGCCCTTCTTGGGATGAAGTGACACCCTTGTGATTTAGCTCATTGTTTTCCCTTTTTGCAGGTGATGGAGCCCATGGAAGTACTTGCATGTCCGTAAAACATCACTTCTTCTGTTGTGTTGATACCTGTGTGTGTGTGGTCCCTTCCTCTCTGAGCACTAGATAAATTAAGTTGCAAACCACAGAAAACTTTAGAAGTAGGATATGTACAATCTTAATCTTCCTCTCCTGTCTCTGAGCTCATTTGTGACATGTCTTTGACTCAGGACTTCAAATATGAGTAGATATTTATTCAGTGTATCCGTAGATGGAGGGAGAGTCAGGAGTCACCTGTTCTGCTGAATTTCCAACATTATCCTGCATTAACATCTGCCTTTTTTTTGTGGTGCTGGGTTTTCAACTCAGAGCTTGCATATTCCAGCAGCTGCACTTACCTTTAGATTGGGCTGACCATCCTTTCAAATCTAAAGTAATTCTTCCTTTTTTTTTGGGGGGGGAGGTGCTGGGAATTGATCCCAGGGCCTGTGGTTGCGAGGCAAGCACTCTACCAACTGAGCTGTATCCCTATCCCTAAAGTAATTCTTGATATGTTTGGATTCATATTGGCCTTTCTATTGCTCTTGACAATAGAATATTTACATACATGTAGATTCAGCTATGGATATTGTTTGTATTATGAATCCTTAGTCATTATTAATGCAATATTACAGTTTCATAATATACATTAGTGTCGGGTATTAATAACTACTTCTTTTGCTCCTAGCAATCAGAGGGATTTAGGGACTAATTTTTATGAACTTAGCAGTTGAATTGTAGGGTGTTTTGTCCCTCTTTCACTAAAAGGAAAGCATGCTGAAATTTTGATGGATAGTGTTGAAAATTAACTGGGAGGAAAATGATCATCTTTGTAAGGATGAGTTTTATCATCTCCATATAGTGTGTGTAATTGAGTCTGTCATTTGCTTCTGTAAATCTTAATTTTCTGGTAAATTCTACATATTTGCTTTTAAAGGATGCATACACATGAAGTATCACATTGATGAGACAGCTCTAGAATACTCATCTTATGTTTTGTTTGGTTAAACTGAATGTAATCTGACCACAACTGTGACTGGGCCTTATACACGATCTTTTCCCACTTTATTATTTGTCTCTTCTTAATGTACATCCTCTTTCCAGCCCTCTGGTTCTCAGTTGTTTGGGTCCATATGCTGTGTCCTCACATGTTTTCATGGTTCACATGTGCGTTCCCTTTTACCAGTCTGTGCTGATGTGTCTTCATAGGCAGTTTCTGTAAGTATAGAGCAAAAACTTACACTTCATCTTTAGTTCATGATAATTCATTTCTTCCAAATTGTTTTCAGTATTGTTTCATTTTATCTATCTGATCTGATTTTATTTTCCATTTCTCTAATTTCTTAAGATTTGGAGCCTTTTTATGATTATGGAATATTGAGATATGTCCTTTATAAATTGCTCAAGCCTGCATTTCTTTGATGTTTCTGTCTTTTCCTTTCCTTTTAAAAATGTTTGGTTATATTGGATGGAATTAGTTTCTTCAAGTGTTTCACTTCTCTTTATACGTTTTAATGGTAACATTTGATGAATAGAATCTTTATTTTAATTTTGCCAAAGTTTATGATTTTTTTGACATGTTGTTTTGTATAACTTTGAAAAGAACTCCCTTTTTTGTGGTGTGGAAATCAAAAGCAAAGGATCTCTACCACTGAGCCACATTTCCAACCTTATTTGAAATTTATTTTAAGACAGGGTCTCACTAAAGTGCCCAGACTGGCATGGAAACTTCCCTCCTCTTGCAGTAGCTTCCCAAGAAGCTGATAGTACAGGTGTGTACCACCATGTCCACCTTATAACTCCCTTATTTATATAACTTTTGAACGTTTTGTGTTTTTCTTTTATATGTAAGTATGTATTACCTCTGAAACTGACCTATGATGTGCTATGAGGAAGGCGACAACAGCACTCTTTGGTCACACAGATATCTGATTTTCCCAGCAGCTTTCTTTGGAAAAGATAATTTTTCTACTTTCCTGCACTTAAAGCTTTTGTCATTTGTCATTGTCTAATTGCAAGTGTCTTTTTGAAGGTTCTGTCTTTAGATCACAGGTCTCTTTGTCCCTTCATTATGAGGTGTACACTGAGTGCTGTAACTTTATCGCATATAGGCACGTGTGGCATAATGACGTTTTGGTTGGTGGCAGACTGCACGCACAGTGAGGGAGATCACATATAGCCTAGGTAGTGTGCCATTTAGCGTCAGAGTCCTGTATGATAATTGCAAAATAGAAAGTCACTTTACAGTGATTTACAGCATCATGTACACATTGTGTAATTCACTCTTTTCTTTGCTTCTGTACATTTAAATTTTCTGATAAAAGCAACATATTTCCTTTTTTTAGTTGTAGATGGACATGGTACCTTTATTTTGATTTACTTACTTTTATGCGGTGCTCAGGATCGAACCCAGTGCCTCACATGTGCTATGCACGTCTTCCACCACTGAGCCACAACCTCAAGCCTACATATTTCCTTTTAAACATGCATGCACATGATTTACAGGATTTCCCACAATTCATATTCAACATTAAATGTCATAGCCTTGAAAATATATGAGTATATGTTTATGTGTTTACATATATATGTGTATATATGTATGTACATCTTGAATATATATATAGTATAGATGATATATAATTTTTACTGCTCAGATTTAACCAGAGCCCTTTCGCTCTTCTATGTCTGTGAAAAGAATGAACAGTTGACATTGGAGACCCTCTGTGGATATGATCATTTTCAGTATCTTTAAATTTTGCTCTTTTTCCTAGGACTTTCTCTGTTGTCCTTGTCACATAATTTGCCTACTGCAAACCATTGAGACTTGATTAGCTAGTGAATTCTTAGGTTCCTTTTTGGTTTAAGTATTTAAGAATGTATGTTTTCACTTTTACCTCTAGATGCATCCTGTTTTTATAGATCTATCGTGGTGTAATTGGCATATGATAACCTGTGCATATACTTTCATCTTTTGACATATATTCATCCATGAAGCCAGCACCAACATAATCAGTTATCCACTTCCCTAAATCTTGAAATCAACATAATTCATATATCCACTACCCTGAAAATTTCCCTGGTCCTCTTTTAAAATCCTTCTTCCTGCTCTTCTTCACCACTTTTTAACATTCTTTTGATCTTATTGGGCCAAGCAAAAAAAATAGAATTAGTTTCCAAATGATATAGATCAGTGAATTATCACAAAGAGGACACACACGTAGCTACTGTATACATCAAGAATCAGAATATCGCTGGGCAGGTGGGCACATGCCTGTAATCCCACTCTGGAGATTGAGGCAGGAGGTTCACAATTTCAAAGGTAGCCTCATCAACTTAGCAAGGTCCTAAGCCACTTAGTGAGCCTGTCTCAAAATAAAAGATAAAAAGGGCTGGGGATGTGGCTCAGTGGTTAAGTGCCTTGGGTTCAGTCCCTGGTACACACACACACACACACACACACACACACACACACAAGAACCAGAACATGAACCATGCTACTGATGACCCGTGTCCCCTCTCCGTTCACTGTCCATTCTGTTCTCCTTTCTTGTCACTACAGAAGCTACCTTCCCGTTCCTATGAGTACTGTTAAGGTGTTCTTTAAAGCAAAGAACAGAAGTGTAAGAATGTCTTTATTAAATTATAAGAACAGGTGCTCTCGGGTGCGGCTGTGGACCCATTGTCACCGAGCTGCTGTATCCGGATATGTGCTCATACAAATGTGCACATCTCATTTATTTTCACAAATTTCTAAAGCACTAAGTACTTATTTTTAATTTAGAAAAGAGGAAAATGGTATTCCGGGAGATAAGTGTGCTGCTCACCATTGACGATTATTTATCAAGGAGCCTGTGGGCTTGGGGAACAGCGATCACCTCAGGTTTGTCCTGTGCGGATTTTCTTCAACTCTGAAGGTCATCTTTTCCTCATTGAGTATTACACAAGAAATGCAGTAAAAATGCCTAAGAAATGTTGACAGAAAATAGCTTCAGCAGCAATATTAATACAATGTTACTAGAAAAAACATGAGATGTAACAGACCTAACTCCTGTGACCTCCATAGAAGATTGGCTTCAGAACTAAATTCTCCCACGGGTCAAATGCAAATCTGCCTTAAGTAATAGAGTCATTTATACCATAGCACGGTCAGTCTGCCATAGGGCTTGAGTCATTTTATACCATAACTTGGTCAGTCTGCCATAGGGCTTGAGTCATTCATACCATAACATGGTCAGTCTGCCATAGGGCTTGAGTCATTCATACCATAACACGGTCAGTCTGCCATAGGGCTTGAGTCATTCATACCATAACACGGTCAGTCTGCCATAGGGCTTGAGTCATTCATACCACAGCATGGTCAGTCTGCCATAGGGCTTGAGTCATTCATACCACAGCACGGTCAGTCTGCCATAGGGCTTGAGTCATTCATACCACAGCACGGTCCGTCTGCCATAGGGCTTGAGTCATTCATACCATAACATGGTCAGTCAGCCATAGGGCTTGAGTCATTCATACCATAACACGGTCAGTCTGCCATAGGGCTTGAATCATTCATACCATAACACGGTCAGTCTGCCATAGGGCTTGAGTCATTCATACCACAGCACGGTCCGTCTGCCATAGGACTGAGTCATTCATACCACAGCACGCTCAGTCTGCCGTAGGACTGAGTCATTCATACCACAGCACGCTCAGTCTGCCGTAGGACTGAGTCATTCATACCACAGCACGCTCAGTCTGCCGTAGGACTGAGTCATTCATACCACAGCACGCTCAGTCTGCCATAGGACTGAGTCATTCATACCACAGCACGCTCAGTCTGCCGTAGGACTGAGTCATTCATCCCACAGCACGCTCAGTCTGCCATAGGACTGAGTCATTCATACCACAGCACGCTCAGTCTGCCGTAGGACTGAGTCATTCATACCACAGCACGCTCAGTCTGCCATAGGACTGAGTCATTCATACCACAGCACGCTCAGTCTGCCATAGGACTGAGTCATTTATACCACAGCACGCTCAGTCTGCCATAGGACTGAGTCATTTATACCATAACATGCTCAGTCTGCCGTAGGACTGAGTCATTCATACCACAGCACGCTCAGTCTGCCGTAGGACTGAGTCATTCATACCACAGCACGCTCAGTCTGCCGTAGGACTGAGTCATTCATACCACAGCACGCTCAGTCTGCCGTAGGACTGAGTCATTCATCCCACAGCACGCTCAGTCTGCCGTAGGACTGAGTCATTCATCCCACAGCACGCTCAGTCTGCCGTAGGACTGAGTCATTCATCCCACAGCACGCTCAGTCTGCCGTAGGACTGAGTCATTCATCCCACAGCACGCTCAGTCTGCCGTAGGACTGAGTCATTCATCCCACAGCACGCTCAGTCTGCCGTAGGACTGAGTCATTCATACCACAGCACGCTCAGTCTGCCGTAGGACTGAGTCATTCATACCACAACACGCTCAGTCTGCCATAGGACTGAGTCATTCATACCATAACATGCTCAGTCTGCCATAGGACTGAGTCATTCATACCACAGCACGCTCAGTCTGCCATAGGACTGAGTCATTCATACCACAGCACGCTCAGTCTGCCATAGGACTGAGTCATTCATACCACAGCACGCTCAGTCTGCCATAGGACTGAGTCATTCATACCACAGCACGCTCAGTCTGCCATAGGGCTTGAGTCATTCATACCACAGCACGCTCAGTCTGCCATAGGGCTTGAGTCATTCATACCACAGCACGCTCAGTCTGCCGTAGGACTGAGTCATTCATACCACAGCACGCTCAGTCTGCCGTAGGACTGAGTCATTCATACCACAGCACGCTCAGTCTGCCGTAGGACTGAGTCATTCATACCACAGCACGCTCAGTCTGCCGTAGGACTGAGTCATTCATACCACAGCACGCTCAGTCTGCCGTAGGACTGAGTCATTCATACCACAGCACGCTCAGTCTGCCATAGGGCTGAGTCATTCATCCCACAGCACGCTCAGTCTGCCATAGGACTGAGTCATTCATACCACAGCACGGTCCGTCTGCCATAGGGCTGAGTCATTCATCCCACAGCACGCTCAGTCTGCCATAGGACTGAGTCATTCATACCACAGCACGCTCAGTCTGCCGTAGGACTGAGTCATTCATCCCACAGCACGCTCAGTCTGCCGTAGGACTGAGTCATTCATCCCACAGCACGCTCAGTCTGCCATAGGACTGAGTCATTCATCCCACAGCACGCTCAGTCTGCCGTAGGACTGAGTCATTCATCCCACAGCACGCTCAGTCTGCCGTAGGACTGAGTCATTCATACCACAGCACGCTCAGTCTGCCGTAGGACTGAGTCATTCATACCACAGCACGCTCAGTCTGCCATAGGACTGAGTCATTCATACCACAGCACGCTCAGTCTGCCGTAGGACTGAGTCATTCATACCACAGCACGCTCAGTCTGCCGTAGGACTGAGTCATTCATCCCACAGCACGCTCAGTCTGCCGTAGGACTGAGTCATTCATCCCACAGCACGCTCAGTCTGCCGTAGGGCTGAGTCATTCATCCCACAGCACGCTCAGTCTGCCATAGGACTGAGTCATTCATACCACAGCACGCTCAGTCTGCCGTAGGGCTGAGTCATTCATACCACAGCACGCTCAGTCTGCCATAGGACTGAGTCATTCATACCACAGCACGCTCAGTCTGCCATAGGACTGAGTCATTCATACCACAGCACGCTCAGTCTGCCGTAGGGCTGAGTCATTCATACCACAGCACGCTCAGTCTGCCATAGGGCTGAGTCATTCATACCACAGCACGCTCAGTCTGCCATAGGACTGAGTCATTCATCCCACAGCACGCTCAGTCTGCCGTAGGACTGAGTCATTCATACCACAGCACGCTCAGTCTGCCATAGGACTGAGTCATTCATACCCCAGCACGCTCAGTCTGCCATAGGACTGAGTCATTCATACCCCAGCACGCTCAGTCTGCCATAGGACTGAGTCATTCATACCACAGCACGCTCAGTCTGCCATAGGACTGAGTCATTCATCCCACAGCACGCTCAGTCTGCCATAGGACTGAGTCATTCATACCACAGCACGCTCAGTCTGCCATAGGACTGAGTCATTCATACCACAGCACGCTCAGTCTGCCATAGGACTGAGTCATTCATACCACAGCACGCTCAGTCTGCCATAGGACTGAGTCATTCATACCCCAGCACGCTCAGTCTGCCGTAGGCTGAAGGGATGCATTTGTGGAACAAACCTGGGATACTAGATCAGGACGTTGTTGAGGGAAAGTGTCACATTGCCCGTCCCAGCACACGACAGAGGAGGGATGGAGGCTCGGTGGGCTCAGCATCCAGGACTGGCCTGCGTAGGTGGAAGAGCCAGTGCCCAGCCACTAAGTAGATTAGTCTTCTAAGGAAATGCTTTAAAATCTACAGGCAGACACGTTCAGTGGCTCCTCATGAATGTACTCATACTTTGAATAGAATCTGATGTAAAATAACACATCAGAGACCATCACACTTTTGAGTGTAAGTTTAGTTTAATTTTGTTTGAATTTTTCAGTGTTTAGGTGTGTCCTGGGATTTCATACAGTGTACTTTTTACCATTGACTGAATTCCAAACGTACCTGAGAGCCTCACATTACTCTTAGTTGTCTTAGCTACAAAGGGTCCTTGCCAAGTGGCCTCTTGTCACACAGCTCCTCTGAGGAGGTGAAGTTGGCCTCGGTGGGTCTCGGCTCTGTGCCTGTGTGTGTGACATTCCCTTGTGTCTGGCCCCACAGGTGCCCACTGCTCTGTGGCCCCAGGTCTGGAACAAAGATCTCCACGTGGTCTACCTTGTGCGTTGTTCAGGTCAGATTGCTGGGGTGGTGTGCCAGCAATAGAGTGGGCAGTGATGAAGGCGGAGGAGGCTAGTTCCTGATGGGCAGTGGCCATGAGGGCAGAGCCCATGTCTGACTGGAAGTGCTCCCTCCCCACAGCAGGAGCGTTGGGTCCTGTGACCTGCAGCTCTCTGCCTCCACCTTCTTCCCCAGGGCTCTCAGTCCTCTCCTCAGACAAGCCGAACCCCCCACCTTTCTCCCTGACCACTTGCACGTGGCCGCATGTCTCCCTGAGCTCAGTGCCAGCTTAGTTTTCTGCCTTCTGATGTCTGTCTTCTGTGGGGCTCAGGAGAAACTATATCTTATCGGCAGTCTATTCACTTTTTTCTTGTTTCATGTGTCAGAGCAAATCATTTTTGTCAGTTCTTTACATCTGTGTGGTGCTGGGGACTGAACCCAGGGCCTTGTACTTGCGAGGCAAACACTCTACCAACTGAGCTGTATTCCCGCCCCTGATTGTTTTTAAGTATATGCTGTTTTACTTTTGATTTATTTTAGAACTGGATTAGTGCTGATCTCCCTACTGTACTTTCTGTAAAGTATTTAACATGGTTATACAACTTTATCTCTATTTCAAAAGCAGATTTCGTCCTTGTTTACTTTTGGTTCTGGTGATTGAACCCGGGTGCAGTCTACACTGCCAGTCCTTTAAGGAGTTTTAAATTTGGAGGCAGGGCGTAGCAAGCTTTCCCCATTGGCCTTGTTGTTTCAAGTCCTGGCTTCAGCCTCCCGAGTCAACAAGAATTATACATATGTACCACTAGGCCTGTACTTAGTTTTTGTCTCTTAAATTCACTGCTTTTGTGTTTTCTTCTATTTTGTTTAGTTCAGTGTGTTGCTTTAGTTACTTTCACATGTTAAGACATTGGTGTTTGGTTTAGGCAGTTGCTCACGTTATACATTTATAGAACTCCTCTACCACTGAGTTTAGTAGCTTAGACCTGATTAAAAACAGCAGGAAGCTGGGTCTGGTGGCACTCACCTTAATCCCAGCAACTAAAGAGACTGAGGCAGGAAGGCCACAAGTTCAAGGCCAGCCTCAGCAACTTAGCAAGAGCCTAAGAAACTTAGTGAGACCCTGTCTCAAAATGAAGAATGAGAAGTTCTGGGAATGTCGCTCAGTGGTTAGCACCTCTCATTCAGTCCTCAGTACCAACATGGAAACAACGGGAAAGAAAAGCCAAGGCAGGGGCGAGGAGGCTGAGGCGGCCAGGACCGAGCCCCTGGTGAGGCTGAGCGCACTGAGGTGCAGGGAACCCAGGCTGGGCTCCAGGTGCAGTAACGAGGCCGCGCAGCAGTGCACGTGTGAGGCCCGCGAGGCTGTGGCCGACCTTGTGGAACTCTCAGCGTGAGTCAAGGAATAGTCATGGGTCATACTAATTAATAACAACAGTAGTAGTAATAGCATGTTACTTAATATGTGAGAAAAGGTCGTTTTAACACCAATGAGTGGTATAAAACAGTAAATATGAGAAAGTGACATTAGGTGATCTTGCAGAAGAAAGAAGATTATAAATGTATATTTGTGCTGAGTATGTGAGTTGGCTTGCTTGTGCAAGAACCTAGGTTTAATTTTTATCAGTACAAAAAATGAAAGAAAAGGAATGTTTTTAAAATTTTAGTATTTTAGAGCATTTTAGGTTTTTTCTGATGGTAACCAAACACACGGTTTTGCACATGCTAAACAAGCACTGCACCATTTAACTACAATAGTTCCAGAGAAGATTATTGTTTAACTTGTCTCTAAGTAAAAAATTTACAAAATATAGTGTTCATGCCTAAATTACATATAATCATATTATATATCATATAATTAATGATATGTGTAATTCATATATAATTTATTCATTTATATTTCTTATCAAGTTTTATTTAGGGTATAGGCCTAAACTATGTAATTCTGTACTATTTTATATATATGTCTAAATATACCTATATCTGTATATATTTAGATATAGATAAACATGTATATGCAGATAAATAAGTGAATGAACTCATGATAAACACTGCTCAGCAATCCAAAGGAGCTTATTACTGAAGCACAGAGACCGGTTGAATCTCGCAAACATTGTACACTGATGAGACTACCGGTTATCGATTACCTTGAGGAGTCCTGCTTCCTCTAATGTTGAAGTATAACACCAGAGACGCTCACCAAGGCCTGCGTGGCGTAGAAAGCAAGAAGCGTCATTAAAGGATGGTAAAACAGACTCCTGGGTGGAAGGGACCCAAAGGTGAAATCGTAGGACGAGGGAGTTGTGTCGCTTTTATACAAGTGAAGTCTCCTTCCTTCTCCTGCATTCTTCTCTCTCATCTTGTTCATTTCCCCCAACCTGCGGAGAGTAGGTTAGATGGCCAGGAGGGTGAGCAGGTGGCCTGGAAGGCCAAGGTGCAGAGCTGGGCAGGAAGGGAGAGGCAGCCCAGGGAGCCCTGAAGAGTGGCTCTGTCTGCTCAGGAGCTGCTTCATTAACGACCTTTTTGGGAGGGGTGGTGTCTAAGGACTCTGGGGACACGAACATTCCAGTCTTCCAGGGGCAATTTCCAACCTCCTGGACTCAAGTCAGCCTCCATTTTCTCAATTTGACCCAATTATCTATTCTACACTAACTGCCTGTCTTTAATTCTGGCTTCATTCCCCCTCTAATTTTAGGGACTCCTTACTGCTGTAAGGAAATGGGATCTGGCTGCTTCCAGCTGGAAGGTAGCGGGGTGGGGCAAGCAGTTTGGAGTTCCCCTTAGAAACAGGTTGGTCAAGAGGCCCACGTAAAAGTCTGATTGAAAAGTAATAGACTGGAGAGTCATTTGACAGATGGGTGGTCTATAAAAGGAACAGGAAGTTATGAGTGCTGGATTAAGATTAATTCAACCATAAATGCTTCAACATGGGGACATGGCAGTGAATATGATGGTGATGACAGAGGCTGACAGCATCTTCCACCAGGAGGTAGCAGAGAACCGGGAACTAAGAGTTTGTCCCATGGTAAGGCTGGCGAGGACATGGCCTCTATCTGAGAGTGCCGATCGTTATGGATGTCAGTCACATTGCCAGAGTTGCCAGCTTTCGGTTGTCATAAGGGCACAGGAGCTGCCTTGGGCTGGAGTGAGGACGTCTAAGGCTATTCAGTTTGGTAAGACAGCTTTCTTCATGAGTGTTACTTCTGTGCTAAGGAGAGAGTTTCCTCAACGTCGTGGGAGCAGTCTGAGTATGATTGTTTAGGGTCTCCACATGCCACATCACATCTTCTGATTTGGAATAAAAACAGTGAAGCTAGATGATCATACCAACAGAAAACAGATCGTCCCCATCTATGTTTGAGATTGGGGAGTCTTGCTGGCAGTTCTATACTTGGGGTCCATCTTCTGTGTGTCCAGGGGTACCCAATAGTACATTGTTCCATCCAGCCTGGGGGTAGCCAGGGACTTAAGTTAGTTCCACATGTCCATTGAGTCCCATTGGGTGCTGGCCAGCTATTTTCAGGGCTAGAGAGCCAGTTAGTCCCAAAGCAATGCTTGGCTCGTAAAATCACATTTTGTTGGCATAGTGACTCTGGGGTCCATCCTAATTCTCAGTAGTGTTAGGCCATTTGTCATAGGTGTGGTCACGTTGTTCCAAAGAAATTGGGGTTTCTTGGTTTAGATGCCCAATGATGGGTTTAAGCCACAAATACCCATCCCACATCTGATAATAACCATCCTTACACCTGTGACATGTTGGTGGTGATGGAGAGCGAGAAGGGGCGGGTCTTTATGTGACTTAACAGTGACACAAGTCTGAAGGTTGGTCTGCTCCAATGTGAAAATCCTTCGTGACCTGGTTGTGATACACTTTCATTTATAGGCCATAAATGAACATTGGCGTGAGTAACAGTT
Organism: Sciurus carolinensis; assembly: GCF_902686445.1. NCBI lineage: Eukaryota > Metazoa > Chordata > Mammalia > Rodentia > Sciuridae > Sciurus > Sciurus carolinensis. Next base: position 1,456,560 of record NC_062225.1, read on the forward strand.
TGTGAAGAGGGTTTCTCTTCCTTTTGTTCTGACATTAAGGATTGTAGATTTATCCAGTCACTTCTTCGTAAGGCACACAGGCAGTCCAGAAGTGCCGGAAAGGGGAAATAGTCCACATGTCTAGCAATTACCTTTTTGTAAGCTGGTGGCATACTGTTGGGCCCAAACTAGAAAAGAGTTAATTTCAGAGGATCCGTCTACAATAATAAAGGGAAGAAAAGTTTATATTGTTAGCACAAAAAGACTGGGCAAGACGCGAACTTCATGCATCATCTCAGGTGTTTATTCAGGGCCAAAGTCTCACACAGAAACGGGATGAGATGGTGTTGGCGGGCCCACTTTCTTGGTGGAAAGTGAGCCACTGAACAGAGGAAGCGACTGGGTGTACGCAGGTCATTGCGAGGGGTGGTCTAGTGAGCATAGCAGTTTTCCTTGGGCACTGAGGATTTGGGGGTCAGCTCTGGCAATCAGAGAAGGTGTCAGTTTGAGGGCTTAGGAATCTAACCTTGTGGGGCGAGCGTCTGCGGACAGCGTCTGGAGAGGAATGTTCTGGGGTGATAGGACTCTCTCCCTGTCTGCAGTTGGCATCAGGAGATGAAGCTGTCAGTGCACGCTCCTCTTTTTCACCCCCGTTTCCCAGTCCGCATCATCTTAGGGCTCTTCATTTCCCATATCTGATACACATCGTCATCGTCCCTGTGGAAGAGGTATTTCAGGTCTTCTGTTGGAGTGTAAGAGTGTCCTTTCTCCTCCGTGGGAAGAAGTTTGTTTGGGAGTCGACTCAGGATGACAGGTTTTAACCAGTTCTCCTGTCCCAGCATTTTAATGCAGAGAGGGTAGATAAGATTACAGGAGAAGGTCCTTTCCAAATAGGGTCTAGATTTGGGGAATTTGAAGGTATGTTCTTGATCATAACTGGATCTCAAGGTTCATACAGAGATGGAGAAAAGATTGACTCAGATATGGGCTATTTACAGATTTTAGTTTGTAATGTAGCCAATTTTGTAATATGAGCCACTAGATCTGCAGTTTCCTGACCTTTAAAAATATTATTCCTTAGGAAAGATCTCACAAATAAGAACTGAAATGGACTGAGCCCTAATGTTTTTGGAGTGTTCCTGATTCCGAATAGGCCAGGGGAAGAATCTTAGGCCATGGGTAGTGAGTTTCTTGAGTGAGTTTTTGTAGATGCCTCAGTAGGATTCATTAGTCTTTCCTACCCTTCCTGAGGATTGAGGTCTCTGTTGGCATCAGATCTGCCATTTTGCTGCTGCCAGTATTCCCCCCCCCCCCCGCCCCCTATTTTACAACCCAGATTGTCAGTCTGCGAACATCCTAGCCAGCCACTGGCCCACTCATCAGCTGCGAACATTTACAGCAGTCCTTGTTTCAGACTGTCAGCCCCAAACCTCCTCGCCTGTCACCAGTCCCTTGTTGTTAGCCCGCGAAATTCCACTACTCAAGAATAGCTCCACCACCATTCTCTCTCTCTCTCTCTCTCTCTCTCTCTCTCTCTCTCTCTCTCTCTCACACACACACACACACACACACACACACACACCCTGCAGGCAGACGCTCTGCCTGTTCGCGTGAGTTGCTGCCTGGAGTGGTTGCTGGCTGCTTTCAGTCAACACACAAGTTGGAGGTAGTATTTTATGCCTAGGGCTTTGGGTATGCCCTGAGTGACAGCTGCCTTGAAAGATGCGCTCCATTGTCACTCAGGAGGCTGTGTGGAGCCCAAATCAGGGAATTATTTCCTGTAATGCGGATTTGCTACCTCTCCTTCCTGTTCAGTTTGGGAGGGCAGGCCTCAGTCCACCCGGTAAAAGCATCTACCATGACCAATAACTGTCGGAGCCCGCTGCTCTTGGGCATGTGAGGAGAATGCAGTTGCCTGTCTTCCAGGGAATTTCTCTGTCTTTTGTAATCCTGGGGACTTTTTGGCACAGTTAAATGGGAGGCTAATGCAGGCAGACTGCAAGTTTGAGATCAGCCTTGGCAGCTTAGGGAGATTGTGTCTCAAAATCTTTTTTTTCAAAGTCAAAAGGTCTATGGATGTTGTTAGTGGTAAATCTATGTATAGTCCCTGGATTCAATCCCTACTTCAGGATAAAATCCCACTGAATGTGAATCTTTTACCTGTTAAGTAGTGGGTTCTCTCTCTTTGAAAACTAAATGAATACAATTGGGAAGCAGAGAGGTCTGAACTTAGTGCCTCCTCATTACGTTAATCTGGAGCCTACAAAGGAAGGCCCTTGGGAACAGTGAGTTTTATTCTTTGGATCCATATTTTCCAGATATGGGTTGAACTAGGCAGTCACTCCTGAGAAGAAGGCCTGGAGGAGGAGGAGGAAGGTGTAGCTGGTTCCCAGGTGCGTGACCATGTCAGGGGTGGCATTGACGTCCCCCAGTACCTTACATTTACCTTCCCTACCACTCAGGTTTGTGTTTAGCATGTTTTAGTCACTGTTTCCTTTTCTTCTCAGAGTAGTCAGCTGTAACTCTTCACAATATATAAGCCCATTTATACCCCTCCGTCTGGAGCCTTCTGTTTTACACTTGCATTTAAGCCATGCCAGGCCCACGTGACTTGTAGGATTGAAAAGGGTTTCCTTTTGGCAAGTGAACATTGGGAAATGTTGGTGTCCTAGGTTTCCACTAGGGATGTTCTTGAGTCATTAGATTTTGCTGAGGAAGTGAACCATGCTTTGTTTCCTTTACGTGTGGGTGCTCCGTCATCTAAAATGCACAAGTCTGGGGGATGCACACGGCTGGCCCTAAGAATTCAGTAAGTTCTAAAAGAACCAGATGATGGGAAGAGCCTCAATCTGTAGAACGACATGGAAAGTCCACTGAAATATCCCGTTATGTCACTGTGCTTTGATTTGGCCACTGATATTACAGTAGTGACGGTGTGTCCCCTTTGTTGATTGACACTTGGAACCAATTTGTTCTGTTGCAGTATTTTAAGCTTATTTACTTAGTGTGAATGCTGACTGCAGGACTTCCCCTATAAAGTTTAATTGTTTAGATAAAGTTGTCTTTAGGCATCTTCGTAGGGTTTTTCTCAGTGATCTACACACACCGTCACGCTCGATACAGAAACTCTTTCCTTAGTCGTCTTTCTTTGGCCCTTGCTTTGGGAATGCGGTCTCTGCTTTTTTTTAACCAGCGACACTGGCTCTTATGACTGTAGCTCCTGCCGCAGACCGCAGTCCTAGAGGCTTTCACTTTATCCCACCTGCCACTCACAGACAAACCTCATGACCGCCTTGCTTTTCAGTGAAAGAAACAAGAATTGTATCTTTTCAAGTTTCTGAAACTTAAAAAGTGTTCTCAAAATAAATTTGAATAACAGTGAAAAAATGAAGTGTAAAAGACTAAGTAACTGTGGCTCTTATGTATTCCCTACCTTGAAATGTGTGAATCTCAAGCGCTTTTTAAAATAACATCCATCCCAAATTGATTTACATGTTTTCTAAAGTGCCATATATGACTTATTTTCATTTCCATAAAAAAGTATCTGCTGTTTCAGTGTATTAAGTTGACATTTCTATGTGTGAGTACATGAATCATAAATATCATTTGATCAATTTGAACTTGTTTCTTCTTAACTTGTTACTGTTGGTCTTCTCAGTTATAATAAGTGCCCTGCTGAACGTTTTCTCTTGACTTCGATGCTCCCTTTTTTCTTTACAGTTCAAACAATCTTGTGTAAAATCAGGCTGTACCATTTACTGGGTGTTTGACAAAATGTCACAAAAGATGAATACCGTTACTGCTATCATATTCTTTTGGTCTTCTTCATTAAGACATGAAAAACTCTTAGAGTGAAATGGTCAAGGACCGTTGTGGACAGTTGCTGTTTTATAAAAGTATATATATCTCTTAAAACACTTCAAATTCATCATTTTTTTCTTATCCTGGTCTACATCATGCTATTCAAGAGCTTTCCTTGGCCCACTAGCATTAGGATCACTAGATTGGAATTATTACTACATATTCAGAAAACCATGTCCTGTCCTAGAACTACTGAACCAGATTCTGCATTTTAGTAAGTCTCCGATTCATGGTTGTGCATTTAAACTTTGAGAATCATCCTTACTCACTGTAACTTTCTCATCTGAGAAGCAGATCATTTATCTTATGATATGTAAAATCATAATTAAAATGTATATTCTTTGTTGAGGTCATAATTTTATGTTTTAGGTACAAAATTGGGGTCTATACAGTTTTTTGTGAACTTATGACTCTCTTTCCTCTGAGTTAGATAATAGAGAATATCACTGTGTTACCAAGTCTTTTCTTGAACATTTACAGTCCCTCACCTCCTTGAGAGCAGTTCTAACTCCCATTTCATCTCCAGTCAACCTAACAGCTTGGGAATGATCATGTGGTCAACGTGCTATGAAGTTACCCTTTCTTATTGCAGGAGCCGTTGACACTCAGGGACGTGGCCATCGATTTCTCTGAAGAGGAGTGGGAATGCCTGGAGCCAGCTCAGAGGAGTCTATACAGAGAAGTAATGTTGGAGACCTGCAGAAACCTGGTCTTCCTGGGTGAGCAGAGCTTCCTTCAGAATTCCTTTTTTTTTTTTTTTTTTTTTTTTTAAATTTTTTGTGATGCTGAGGATTGAACCCAAGGCCTTGTGCTTGTGAGGCAAGCACTCTACCAACTGAGCTATGTCCCCAGCCCCCTCTTCAGAATTCCTAATTAATCAGAATTTCTAATTGTATAATTTCCTTCCCTTGCAGAATATCTTTTGGGAGCTTCTTCTCTTCATGAATGAGTTTCAGATTCTTGCTTTCAAGAAAAAAGCCTAGGCAGTTTTTGTTACAGAGAAGAAAATGTTAATGCCATTTCTTTTAGTTCTTATTCTCTCTCTTTCTTTAGCTGATATATACCCTTCACTTTAGATTAGTAGTACTTAAAATAATTCAGTGATATAAAATGATGTGACCTTCACATCAAAATCCAGTTTCTTGGGCTGGGGATGTAGCTCAGTTGGTAGAGTGTTTGTCTAGCATGCACAAGGCCCTGGGTTCAATCCCCAGCACCACCCCCCAAAAAAAATAAAAAATAAAAAAAAATCCCAATTTCTTTCCTCTGTGGGACCAGAATAGAAATTTCAGTAATCACAGGGAGAATACCAACAATCATTTCATTTGTTAATGAACATATTTTATTGTCTCTAAGCTACATTTGAGCACCTTCCTCTTCAGCAAAGGAGAGAACCTTTGATTTCTCTTTCACTTGCCTTCCTTCCATTAGTATTTTCTCATTTGCTTTGGTATTTTATTAAAATCATTTAAAGCTTACACTATATTTTAAACTCCAAATTAATTTCCATTTCATAACAAAATTCAGTATATTTATCCTTTGAATATTATTATTAATTGCACAGTTATATTTATATTGCATACACATTAAGAAGTTTTTGATGATTTTTATGTTTTTGTCTTTCAAATTCTATTGCACAGTAAGTGGTGTATGCTTAAGCATTCCAGTAAAATTGATTTCTATATTGGTATATGACTTTTTCTTGCCAGGGTAACTTCGACCTGTATTGCTGTGCACATTCATTTCATTTTTCAATATGAACGATTCACTTTAGTATTTCCTGAAGGACAGGTCAAGTAGTCATGAAATTTGGATGCATTTCCATATATTTAAAGTCTTTATTTTTCCTAATTTTTGAAGGTTAGTCTTTCTGGTTGGGAATTCTTAGTTTATAATTCTGTTCTTTGACCCCTTTGCCAGCATTGCCCAGTTCCATCTGTATTTCGAGGCTTTTACTGAAAAATTGACTAATAATTTTATTCAAGTGCCTTTCTCAGTGGCACATTTTCTTTTGGCGCCCTCAAGATTCTCTCTGTGTGAATATTGAAAACTTGAGTAAAATATGCTTCAGTCTTTTTGTGTTTTTCCTACTTGGGAGAGAATAAGCTTTTTGAATTCTGATATCCATTTTATTGCTCGTTTTATGATACCTCAGACTTTTTTATTGATGGTAGAGATGGCATTCAGTTTCTTTTCCACTGCCCTTTTTCTCAGGCCTTTTTACTTGTTCACTTTGACAATATCTCACTAAGCTGCTGGGGCTGCCTTCAAAGTTGTGATCCTCCTGGCTCAGCCTCCCAGGTTGCTCGGATTACAGCTGTGCACAGCCATCTCTTCCTCCTTCAGAAACTATTTCTTAAGAAATTTTTCAAGTACACAGTTTTTGCTTGTTTCTATAAATAATTTTGTTCTGAATTTTATTTATTTTCTGTGTTCTGGTTTCGTTTACTAAACTTATTTCAAATGCATGTTTACACTCTTTGATTAATTTATAACTCTTACTTTCCTAATATTCAATGCCTAGAGTTTTATTTTCTTCCTGATTAAGCCAAGTGTCCCCTTCTCTTTGTGTAGTGTGCTATTTTTGATTTGTCCACATAGAAACCAGGCAATAGTAGGTTAATATTCATTTTGAAAAGCAATGTGGAAGGTGGTAAGGAATTGAAAAATAGGGAAGGAGGGTGCTCCATGCTTATAATCCCAGTTACTTGGAAAGACATGCAAGAGGATTTCATGTTCAAGGCGTGTCATACCATATTTGACACATTATTTCAAAATAAACATATTGAAAGGGCTTGTGTTGTAAGTCAGTGGTGCAGCACCATTGGGCTTAATCTTAAGCACCACACATAGAAATTTAAAAGAATGACCCCATGATCCAGAAATTCATGTTCCAAAACAGTATTTCTTTTAAAGAGATTAAATAAGCATGTGGAAGAGAAATCTCCACTAGTGTGTCAGTGCAAGCATTGTTCACAGTAGTCAAGACAGAGAGCCAACCTGTGTTCCTGTCAGTGGTTGAATGAGTGAAAAAGTGTAAGATCTTTACACACCATCAATTTGTCCTAGAAAAGACACACCTCGCGACTTAAATTGACATGGGATGAACATATAGAACTGTGCGTTACATGAAATGAGAGATGCAGTGATTCCCAGTCTCATTTCACTCACCTGTGGAGCTCAGAAATGCACAGAGTACAATGGTTACCAGCCACTATGTTTTTCAGAGTGTTATTCACAGTCTGCAAAATATTATTTTAATGGACACAGAAGGTCAAGAGTTCCATTGTTCCCATGGTGAGTGTAATGGATTATATTCTTGTTTTCGGAAGGGGGTACCAAGTTTTGAAACTAGAGGCCTTTAACCACTAAGCAACATCCCCGACCCTTTTTCTGTTTTTCGTTTTGAGACAGGGCCTCCCTAAGTTAATTTGTCCTCACTAAGTTGCTGAGGGGGGTTTTGAATTTGGGATCCTCTTGCCTCAGTCTCCCAAGTTGTGGGGATTTCAGGCTTGTTCGACTGCACTGGCTAATATATTGTATTCTTGATGAATGCTAATAGAAATGAATGCAGTGTTTCCTTAGCATTAATAATACATTATGATAATCATATGAAATAGTGCATTTGTTCATTAGCTAGATTTTGTCATTTCACCATATATTTATATTTTAAAATACCATGATAGACTTAGTAAATAAATTTGTTAAGTAAATGAATCAGTAAATAACCAAAATCATAAAATTTAGATGCAAATCATTTGTCTTGATCGCCATGTGTTGACACCCCCAGGCAATACTGACATAAGCTGTGTGTGCAGGTTCATGCACTTGCATGTGTATATCTTCCAGTAAAAAGGTTTGTCCGTATTTTTCTTTAAAGACCATACACTCTTTACTGCTATTGACTCTCTGTGTAATGTCATCCAAAATCTATCTTTTACATCCACGACTGTCGTGGAAGACAGAAATTGATTTTCAGACAATCCCCAAGAAAACCAGAAATGTTCACATTTCACATTGCCTTTTTTCTGTTGAGAGAGAAGGTAGTGGGTGGGTTTTTCTTAATTGCACCATAGTGTATTCTCAAGGAGGAAGGTTTATAGTGGATAAAAGTAGCACACTTTTATTTCCTCTGCTATTTTACTCTCCATAATGACAGAGTTATCTTGGATACAGAATTCTCAGATATTTTGGTTAATTCTCACAAAGTAATTTGTACATCTTTTTTTTTTTTTTTTTTTTTTGGTGGTGCTGGAGATTGATCCCAGGGCCTTGTGCATGCAGGGAAGCACTCTACCACCTGAGCTACATCCCCAGCCCTAATGATGGCTTTGGATGTGCTGCTGTGACACCCTGCTCATGTCCTGACTGCTATAATTTCACGTTATAGTTGCAGAGTATATTACTAGTCTGATACGTACAGTAATTGTTATTTTCTTTTATTTCAGCCATGAACCCTCATGATACCCAGGAAATTTTGCCAGAGCTTGACATAGAGCATTTATGTAAAAACGTGCTAACAAGAAGATATGGAAATTGTGACCTTGACCATTTACAACAAAAGGAAGTTCAGGACAGTGTAGGTGAGACTGAAGGTCAGAAATCATATTGTAAAAGACAAGACAAATTAGTAGTGACTGCCCATAATGAAAACTTTACTGTCAGTAGACCTCAAGAACATTTAATGACTCACAAAAGTATTCACTTTTTAACTAGAGGACAAACTTCTAAAAATCATCATTTTGAAAATTTCTTTACAAATGATCCATTATTCTGTAATAAACAAAGAACTCCTTCTTGTATCCAAACATACACTTTCAATGATTGCGGGAATGCCCCTGTGTACTCATTACTGCTTAATCAAAATTCAGATGGAGATTTCTGGAAAATACAGAACACATGTAATAAAACAAGCAATGTTGTTAGTCAGGACTGTACCCTAAGTAATTACCAGTGTCCTTATGTTGGAGGAAAAAATTGTGAATGTAGCAAAACACAGAAGAACTTCAGCTTTGGTTGCAATACGAGAAAACACGAGTGTGCTCACTGTGCCCAGAACCTTTACCATGACGACAGGTGTGGGAAAGTCCCTCCTCAGTGCTCAGAGCTCATTGCCCCTCCAGGTACTCAGAGCCAAGAGAAGCCTTGCACATGTGAGGAATGTGAGAGAGCTTCCCATCCAACTGCAAGTCCTCCTGGACACAGGGGAGCTCAGCCTGCAAGGGAGCCACGCAAAGTGAAGGAGCGTGTCCAAGCATGGAGTTCTGCACCCCTTTCTAAACAGGACGGGTACCACAGTAGTGATCAACATGACAAGTTTAAAGAATGTGGCAAAACTTTGAATCAAGGACCACCCCCTGTTAAGCAGCACAGAATTCATACTGCAGAGAAACCCTACAAATGTGAAGAATGTGGCAAATCCTTTAAAAATTGCTCAACCCTTTCTAAACACCTGAGATGTCATAGCAGTGGGGAAACCTACAAATGTAAAGACTGTGACAGAGTTTTTAAGAATTTTTCAACACTTATTCAACACCAAAGGATTCATACAGGAGAGAAGCTGCATAAATGTGAAGAATGTGGCAAAGGTCTTACTCGAAGAGCTTACCTTACTCAACACCAGAGAATTCACACTGGAGAGAAACCCTACAACTGTGAAACATGTGGCAAAGCTTTTAATCAAAGATCACACCTCACTCAACACCAGAGACTTCATACTGGAAAGCATCCCTACAAATGTGAAGAATGTGGCAAAGGTTTTAATCAAAGCTCAGACCTGACTGAACACAAGAGAATTCATACAGGAGAGAGGCCCTACAAATGTGAAGAATGTGGCAAATGCTTCACTCGACGAGCATACCTTCCTCAACATCAGAGACTTCATACTAAAGAGAAGCCCTACAAATGTGAAGAATGTGGGAAAGGTTTTACTCACAGAGCATGCCTTACTCAACACCAGAGAATTCACACTGGAGAGAGGCCCTACAAATGTGAAGAGTGTGGGAAAGGTTTTAATCAAAGCTCAAACCTTACAAAACACCAGAGAATTCACACAGGAGAGAAGCCCTACAAATGTGAAACTTGTGGCAAAGGTTTCACTCGAAGAGCATGTCTTACTCAGCACCAGAGAATTCATACGGGAAAGCATCCCTACAAGTGTGAAGAATGTGGCAAAGGTTTTAATCAAAGCTCAGACCTGACTCAGCACCAGAGAATTCATACAGGAGAGAAGCCCTACAAGTGTGAAGAATGTGGGAAGGGTTTTACACGAAGAGGATATCTTCCTCAACACCAGAGATTTCATACTAAAGAGAAGCCCTACAAGTGTGAAGAATGTGGGAAAGGCTTTAATCAAAGCTCTGACCTTACTAAACACCAGAGAATTCACACAGGAGAGAAGCCCTATAAGTGTGAAGAGTGTGGCAAAGGTTTTACTCAAACACAGAACCTTACTGAACATCAGAGAATTCATTCAGGAGAGAAGCCCTACAAATGTGAAGAATGTTGGAAATTTTTTACTCGAAGAACACATCTTACTCGACACCAGAGAATTCATAATGGAGAGAAACCCTACAAATACAAGGAATCTAACAAAGTTTTTAAGAATCATTCTTCCTTTACAAAACATGAGAGTATTCATGCAGGAGAGAATGAAAGTCCCAGCCATAGCCCCCCAGAACGTCTGCTGGCTTTCCTGCACATGCTACAAGTACCCAGAGCCCTGGATTGCAACGTGCTGCCCTAGAAACTAACCCCACACTCAAACACCTTCCAATGATGTGCTGATTTGCACAGCTGATGACTCGAAGTGAGGGAAGTTCCCTTCCCCTTCCCTTCCCTTCCCGTTCCCCTTCCCCCCTTTCCTTTCTTCCTGTCCATCTACATTTCTTTCCACCAGCCTATTCATCTCTTCCTTCTTTTCTCTTTCCCCTCCCTCCCATCCCTTTCCCTCTTCCATTGTCTGTCTCTGTATTTTTCTTTTTTTGGTAAATTTAAGTCCTCTTTTGATGAAGGTGGTAATGATGCATCTCCCTCACCATCCTCCTTCAAGATTCCACATGCTCTTGAAGAGTGTGTTTCTGGGACCTCCCTGCTCCTTTGTCATCCACAACAAGTTGACACACCGGGTCGAGAGTTCACCTCTGTCTACTGCTTCCCTCTTGACGTAGGAAGAATGGCTGACTTCAAGAGGCTGTTAAATATGTCTTGTTTGTGCTTTATTATGTGACTAGACCCAATCTCACAATCTCTGGATTGAACGGGGTAAAAGCTGGATTCGTCCACAGCAGAAGGATGGTCTTTTTCAGCAGCTTCTTTGCTACCTGAGGAAATTTCTGCAGCTATACCTTCCTTGGGTTCAGGAGAAGCTGACCAACAATGTGACATAGTGCACCAGCCAGCTGAGACTTGGACGCTTTCCTCAACACAGGAACAAAATGAACCTGTAAACTGCTTCCACCAGGAAGAGAACAGTCTTAGGTTATTTTGATAGTTCTTCCTTCTCATAATGCTGGTTACTTGCCAAAGAAAATCATTATTTTGCCTGAAGCCCTACAGAATAATTTCCTTTAGGACAAAGTCCTGCCATTCCCTGACAGACCTTGAGTAAGACACAGAGCCATCCCAAATCCAACATTGAAGCTGGATAATTTGATTGTGGATAGTAGTTCCTTCTGAGCCAATAAAAGTGCGTGAAATGGACTGGGGATGTAGATCAGGAATAGAGTGCCTGTGGGAATAAGGTCTAGCTTTATTTAAAAAAAAATAAAACAAAAACTGTACAGAAAGGAAGAAAAGAAGAATGGATAGTACATCGTAGGACTTGACAAACATCTCAAGACATAAAAGAGCCAGACCTAAGCTGGCACTGAACTAGACACCATGGGTAGTGAGCTTGACTGCCTCGATGCGTCACCATTAGAAATAAAACACTTCCTACCGCCTTCAGCTCCCTGGCTTCTGCAGAGGCTCAGAGGAGCTTTCTGTCCCCACTGGATTTGCAGCCCCTGCAGTGGGGTCTCCAGCAGACCCCAGAAGGAGCTCGGGAGGGAAGACAGTCCCTGGCAGCTTGGACTTTGTGCCCGGGGAACTGGCGTGGACAGCATTGTTTGCACCCCAGAAGACACAGAGTGTCTGGACTTGGTCACTCCCCCTTGTCCCTGAGCCGCGATTGCAGAGCTGGTGAAGAAACCAGATGGCCCTGGAGAGGCCCAATGGCCTATGTGAACTGAGGAGCGGAGCCTTCTCTGCAGGCAGCAGTTGCCACTGTGCATGAGTTGGACAGGAGTAGCCCAGACACCTCTCCAGGAATGTGGGGGCCATATTTGGGACAAATGAGTGCTTTTTGCACTAGTTTCTAATCTCATTTGCTCCAAAAGATTCTCAGGCTGGTGCATATGCACTTGAGGCAGCAGCAGACACAGCTGATAAATATGAGCTGCCTCAGGCGTTGTCCTTCCAGGAAGGAGCAGCCGTGGTGACAGCTTTGGTGCACTGGTCGAGCGGAGGCCCAGGGACTATTGAACCCCTTGTGGTCTGATGCAGGCCTGGGGCAGAGCAGTTGATGGCCTGTTCCATGCCATGTGTGCTGGAAATAGTGGGGTCCTGGGCACCCCAGAAGACAAAGGAAATATGAATTTTACTTCCACACACAGATTTTTTATTTGATGTCCATTGTTTCTGAAGTTTTTCTTTAGCAGGAAAAGATGACTTAAAAGATGAACTAGGACTGTTTGACAGGAGCTGGACTGTCCCTGACTTAATTTCCATGAGACCCAGAGGCGCATCACCTTCCCTGGAGCCCTCAGTGCTGAGTGGCCTCTGGGCTGCTGGAAGGAGCTTCTCTGGACTGCCCATCAGCTCATCTGAGGCTTAGATGCTCCTAGAGTTTTAAAATGGGTGCTGAGTCTTCTGCATGATTCAAGTGTCTGCACTGTGGTGACCTGAAGCCACACAGCAGCAGTACACACCACTTTAAAGTATCTTTTAATCATGAGGGAGGATCGCTAAATTCAAGGTGGCCAAGTAGAAGAAATCCACATGGAAGCTGTAATTTATGTGATCAGAGACATAAGGTGCTGTATTTATTAGGCTCGAGCATGGTGGTATTGAATATTGAAAAGAGGAACAACATTGAGAAACAAAGGGCAATGCAGCTCGCTGGCCGACTTCTGGGTGAGGACCAGCCCATGCACTGGGGACCTGACCCACTCGGCGATGCTTGGCAAGAGCTGTACCAGGGAGCTGCACAGCTCAGTGACATGTGGTTCAGTCAACAACTTGTCCCTCATCTCACCACCCCATTAATGAAGTGCACAGGAAACACGGACGAGCATTTGGACTTGCAAAGTAAAACGAAAAATCAACCAGGAGATCAGCAAACCAGAGTAGGTGTCCTTTCTCAGCTACCAGGGCCACAGCAAGTGACTACACTCAGACGGCAGCTCCAGGGCAGGAAGGCACAGGTGTCCTGGCCCAGAAGTTGTGGGGTAGCCACACAGCCAGGCTTCTGTGCTGCAGAAAAGCCTGCAGAGGGACGCTGGTGCAGCTCTGTGCCCGGGAGTCCTGACGCGCCGAGTCAGCCCCGCACGGAGGGCGGAGGAACCCTGCTGAAGCACTTTCCTGCCAACAAGGGAAGCCAGTGAAGGATGCATGAGCAGCACTGAGACCAGCTGTCAAGAGGGGGCAGAGAGTGAACCTCTTAAAATACAGATACGTAACGATTGGAAAATAAACCAGCTGTCGTGGCTGCCTGTGGGGAGACGCGGAGGGGAGGAAACAAGAATGAGGAGAGGCCGATTAATGATTTTATTATAGACTTTTAGCCATGGTCAGACTCGAAAAGCTATGTGCATATGTTTCTTTAAGAAAAAATTTTAAAAAACATTTTTTCTGGTGTCATGTTTATTTTTTAAAAATTATTTTTTAATTTTTTGCAGACTGCATTTTGATTCATTGTACCCGAATGGGGTTTCTGTGTTAGCATACAGTGTGGAGTCGTACCATTCGTGTAATCATACATGTACATAGGGTAATCATGTCTGTCTCATTCCACCATTTTTCATACCCACCTCCAAATGCCATATTATTATTCTTTATGGCCAAATAATATTCTATTGTGTATATATTCCAGTTTCTTTATCCATTCATCTGTTGGTTGGTTCCACAATCCAGCTGTTGTGAACTGAGCTGATATAAACATTGATGTGACTGTGTTACTGTATTATGCTGATTTTAAGTCCTTTGGGTATAAACTGAGGAGTGGGATAACTGGGTCAAAAGGTGGGTCCATTCCATGTTTTCTGAGGATTCTCCACACTGCTTTCCAGAGTGACTGCACCAATTTGCAACTCCACCAGTGATGTAAAAGTGTGCCTTTTCCCCCACATCCCAGCCGACATCCATTATTGTTTGTATTCCTGAAAATAGCCATTCTAATTGGAGTAAGATGAAATCTTAGAGTTGTTTTAATTTGCTTTTCTCTAATTACTAGAGATGTTGAACACTTTTTCATTTATTTATTAATCACCTGTATGTGTTCTGTAAAGTGTCTATCCAGTTCCTTGACCCATTTATTGATCGGGTTCTTCGTATTTTTGGTGTAAAGTTTTATAAGTTCTTTATAAATTTTGGAGATAAGTGCCCTACCTGAAGTGCGTGTGGAAAAGATTTCCTCCCACTCTGTAGGCTCTCTTCTCACATTATTAATTGTATTCTTTGCTGAGAAAAAGCTTTTTAGTTTCAGTCCATCCCATGTATTGATTCTTGCTTTGATTTCTTGTGCATGTCACTCTTCCTGCCCAGGATTGCTTTGGCTATTTGAGGTCTCTTTTTCTTCCTGATGAAGTTCATGATTGCTTTCTCTATTTCTATGAGGAATGTCATTGGGATTTTAATTGGAATTGCGTTGAATCTGTATAACACCTTTGGTAGAATGGCCATTTTGACAAAGTTAACTCTGCCTATCTGAGAACATGGGAGATCTTTCCGTGTTCTAAGGTTTTCTTCAATTTCTTTCTTTAATGTTCTTTAGTTTTCATTGTAGAGGTCTTTAACCTCTTTTGTTAGATTAATTCCCAAGTATTTTACTTTTTTTGATGCTATTGTGAATGGAGTGGTTTTCCTAATTTCTCTTTCAGAGGATTCATCACTTATGAATTGAAATGCATTAGATTTACGTGTATTGATTTTATATCCTACTACTTTGCTGAATTCATTTATTAGTTCTAGAAGTTTTCTAGTGGAGTTTTTTGGATCTTCTAAATATAGAATCATGTCATCAGCAAAAAGTGACAGCTTGAGTTCTTTTTTTCCTATTTGTAGCCCTTTAATTTCTTTGGTCTAATTGCTCTGGCTCGTGTTTCAAGGATGATGTTGAAAGAAGTGGTGAAAGAGGGCATCCCTGTTTTGTTCCAGTTTTTAGAGGGAATGCTTTCAGTTTTTCTCCATTAAGAATGATGTTGGCCATGGGCTTAGCATAGATAGCCTTTACAATGTTGAGGTATGTTCCTCCTATCCCTATTTTTTCTGGTGTTTTAAGCATGAAGAGATGTTGTATTTTATCAGACATTTTCTCAGCATCTATTGAAATAATCATGTGATTCTTAACTTTAAGTCTATTGATGTGATGAATCACATCCAGTGATTTCTGGATGTTGAACCAACCTTGCATCCCTGGGATAAACCCCACTTGATCACGGTGCACTATCTTTTTAATATATTTTTATATGTGATTCACCAGTATTTTGTTAAGGATTTTTGCATCTATGTTCATCAGGGATATTGGTCTGAAATTTTCTTTCCTTGATGAGTCTTTGTCTGGTTTTGGTATCAGAGTGATACGAGCCTCATAGAATGGAAGGGTTCCCTCCTTTTTTATTTCCTGGAATTCTTTGCGGAGTATTGATATTATTTTTTCTTTAAAGGTCTCGTAGAATTTGACTGAGAATCCATCTGGTCCTGGACTTTTCTTGGTTGGTAGGCTTTTGATGCCTTCTTCTATTTAGGTGCTTGAAATTGATCTGTTTAGATTGTGTATGTCTTCCTGATTCAGTTTGGGAGGATCATATGTCTCTAAAAATTTGTCAATGTCTTTGATATTTTCTATTTTGTTGGAGTATAGAGTTTCAAAGTAGCTTCTAATTATGTATTTCAATGGTGTCTGTCGTGATCTTTCCTTTTTCATCATGAATTCTAGTAATTTGAGTTTTCTCTCTCCTCTTCATTAGTGTGGCTAGGGGTTTGTCAATTTTGTTTACTTTTTCAAAGAACCAACTTTTTGCTTTGTCAGTTTTTTGAATTGTTTCTCTTGTTTCAATTTCGTAGATTTCAGCTCTGATTTTAATATTTCCTGTCTTGTATTTTTGGTGTTGATCTGTTCTTCTTTTTTTAGGACTTTGAGATGTAATGTTAGGTCATTTAGTTGTTGACTTTTTATTTTTTTAATGTATGAGCTCAATGCAATGAACTTTCCTCTTAGTACTGCTTTCAGAGTGTCCCAGAGATTTTGATATGTTGTGTCATTTTTCTCATTTACCTCTAAGAATTTTTTTATTTCTTCCTTGATGTGTTCTGTTATCATTGCATCATTCAGTAGCATATTATTTAGTCTCCAGGTGTAGGAGTAGTTTTTGTTTGTTATTTTATTGTTCATTTCTAATTGCATTCCATTGTGGTTCTGATAGGATACAGGGTAGTATCTATTTCTTTGTATTTACTAATGGCTTCTTTGTGGCACAGCATATGGTCTATTTTGGAGAAGGATCCATGAGCTGCTGAGAAGAAAGTATATTTGCTCAATGATGGATGGAATACTCTGTAAATGTCCATTAAGTCTATATCATTGATTGTATTATTTAGTTCTATAGTTTCTTTATTCAGTTTGTGTTTGGAGGATCTATCCAGTGGCGAGAGCGGTGTGTTAATATCCCCCACTATTAATTTGTTTTGGTCTATTTGATTCTTAAAATTGAGAAGGGTTTGTTTGATATACATAGATGCTCCAATGTTTGGGGCATAAATATTTAAAATTGTTATGTCTTGCTGTTTTATGGTTTCCTTAAGCCATATGAAATGTCCTTCTTTGTCCCTTCTGACTAACTTAGGTTAGAAGTCCACTTTATCTGATATGAAGATGGAGACCTCTGCTTTTTTATGGGGTCCATGTGTGTGGTATGTTTTTCCCCATCCTTTCACTTTTAGTCTGTGGATGTCTTTTTCTATGTGATGAGTCTCTTGAAGGCAATATATACTTGGGTCTTTCTTTTTAATCCAATCTGCCAGTCTAGGGCTTTTGATTATTGAGGTTAGGCCATTAACATTCAGGGTTGTAATTGTGATATGATTTGTTTTCCTGGTCATTTTGGCTTATTTTTGGTTTTTGACTTGGTTTCTCCTTTATTTGGCTATCCCTTCAGGGTAGTTCCTCCCTATGCTGATTTGTATTGTTGCTTTTCATTTCCTCCTCACAAACATTTTGCTGAGAATGTTCTGTAGTGCAAGCTTTCTATTTGTAAATTCTTTTAACTCTTGTTTATCATGGAAGGATTTTATTTCCTCTTCAAATCTGAAGGTCAGTTTTGCTGGGTATAGGATTCTTGGTTGGCAACCATGTTCTTTCAGAGCTTGAAATACGTTGTTCCAGGCCCTTCTAGCTTTTAGGATCTGGGCTGAGAAATCTGCTGATATTCATATTGGTTTCCCCTTATATGTAATCTGATGCTTTTTTCTTGCAACCTTCAAAATCTTATCTTGTATGTGAGGTATTTTCATTATAATGTGTCTTGGTGTGGATCTGTTGTAATTTTGTGCACCTGTCTGTAAGCCTCTTGTATTTGATTTTCCATTTCAGTTTTCAGGTTTGGGAAATTTTCTGATATTATTTCATTGAAGAGGTTGTTCATTCCTTTGGTTTGAACAAAATCTCTGTGCCTTCCTCAATCCCAATAATTCTTAAATTTGTTTTTTCATGATATCCCATAATTCTTGGAGGGTTCCATTCATGACTTCTTAACCACTTCTCAGTTTGTTCAATTTTATTTTCAAGATTAAATATTTTGTCTTCATTGTTTGAGATTCTGTCTTCCACAAGATCTATTCTGTTGGTTATGCTTTCTATTGAGTTTTTAATTTGGTTTATCATTTCTTTCATTTCAAGTATTTCTGTTTGTTTGCTTGTTTTTTTTTCAGAATCTCTATCTCTTTATTGAAGTGTTTTATTGCTTCCTGCATTTACTCTTTTAACTGTTTACTGGAATGCATTGCCTACATTTGCTCTCTTATCTCGTCCTTGCTTCACGGATCATTTTAATTATGCAGATTTTAAACTCTTTCTGTCATTTCTACTGCCATGATGTCATTGGATTCTATCACAATAGCATCTTGGTTTGTTAGGGACAGTTTCTTCCCCTGTTTTTTCATATTGTTTCTGTATATTCTCCTCTAGCAGTGAAGATCAGAGATACTGAAGTTCCCCCCTGCGGTCTTATTATGATCCTGCAATTTTCCAGTACTTCTCCTTTGAAGGGGAGACCAATACCAGTAGCACCCAATACAGAGAAAATGCAGCCCTGAACCAGACAGCCCATAAAGACTTTAACCTTATTGTAATGAACAGGATGAGTTCGATTACTATTTAGAGTGTTTCTAGTAGTGAACAAGAGGATGGGGATGGGTGTAGGATGTGAGTAAATAGAGGTACCTGTCAAAGGGCCTCCA
Organism: Sciurus carolinensis; assembly: GCF_902686445.1. NCBI lineage: Eukaryota > Metazoa > Chordata > Mammalia > Rodentia > Sciuridae > Sciurus > Sciurus carolinensis. The sequence goes on from NC_062225.1 coordinate 1,475,115, forward strand.
GTCTCCTGTAGGTGTCTCAGGAAGGGAGCCGCCCTTCCAATGATGGCCACACCCTCAGAATTAATTCAAAATGCCTGCACCAGCCTCCAAAGGAGCTGGGGAGCCCCAGCAAGGGTGCACGGAGGCAGGCACAGTGTCCCTCTGCGGTGGGGGGACTGGCCTCCATCCACGGCGGGCAGGCCAAAAAACACTTCTGAAAAATGTGAACATCACCTTTAAAAATTGTGTAAGATAATATTCTGTAACATGTGGTTAAGATTGTTAGATTCGGAAAATGAAAAACCCCAGGATATTGTGTGGCCTGGGAAGAGTGAGAAATAAAGCCACACATTGATCGCTTTCCTCTCTTCCAAGATAGACCCTCTTCAGATGCTGGCCACCGACCCCCAACCCAAAACCCCAATCCCTGAGTGCCAGCCTGACCTGTATTACCTATATAGGCCCAAACTCCTCCTCTGCCCGGTGGCCCAATTCTCACCAGGAGATTGGGTCCTCTGGAGGTGTGTTCCCCTCCCTGAATGAGAAGCTGGGATTATCCATGAAGTTTGTGTTCGTCCCAGTCCCTTTCTGCTAACAAAGTCACCTGGTTTCTTGGTTACTTATCTCTGAGGTTTGTTTCATTTAACCATCCCATATCCTTTCCATAAGGTTCCAAAACGCAGAGATTGTGTTCTACCCTGAATGTACTTTATTCCTAACTTCATAACATTAAATGTAGTGTTAAGAAAATTTAAAAAGAAATCACACTTGGAGAAGCATACACAATGAAAGTCCTTACAGTTCTCAGGTCCTAGCAGAGGGAGGCCCAGCATGCCCAGGTGGCCAGTCATCTGACAGCCTGGCCAAGGCCTGGGGCCAGTGTGCCTTCACAGAGGGTCATGGGTGGAGGACATGAGGCGAGAGGGAGGCATTCTTGCTGAGTAAAAAATTTTTTTGGTACTGGGGATTAAACCCAGGGGCACTTATCACTGAGCCACATTCCCAGTCCTTGTTTTTTATTTTGAGACAGAGTCTCAGTTGTATGAGGCCCTGATAAGTTGCTAACGCTGGCCTTGAACTTGGAACCCTGCCTCACCACCCCAGCCACTAGGATTACAACTGCACATCGCCACGTCTGACCTCACTGGGTAATTTGAACGTACCCAGGTTAAGAGCTGTCTCAGGGCTTTTGTGGGGCTGCATCAAAACCCCTGAGGCTGGGAAATTTATAACAGCAGAGATTAGTTTTCTCACGGCTCTGGAGGCTGGAACGTCCATGTTCAAGGTGCCGGCAGCGCCAGTGTCTGTTGAGGGCTGTCCTCTGCCTCAGAGAGGGCACCTGTTGCTGTGACTCCCCGGGACGTGCACACTCTGCTCCCGTGGTGGGGTTGGGGCCACAGCGAAGGGGCTGCACCACTTCTCTAGATCCCTCGAGGATCAGGCGCTGATCCCTCATGAGGCTCCACTTGCCTGAGGTCCCACTTGTAATACCACCATGGGGCTTTCAATTTCTTTCTTTTTTTTTTTTTTAGTTTATTTTTATTGTAAACAGATGGGATACATGTCGTTTCTGTTTGTACATGGAGTAACAGCATAACATTTGCATATTCATACATTTACATAGAGTAATGATGTTTGATTCATTCCATTATTTTTTTCCTTCCCCCCACCCCTCCCACCCCTCTTTTCCCGCTATGCAGTCCCTCCTTCCTCCATTCTTGCCCCCCTCCCAACCCCCATTACATGTCATCATCCGCTTATCAGTGAGATCATTCGTCTTTTGGATTTTTGAGATTGGCTTATCTCACTTAACATGATATTCTCCAATTTCATTCATTTGCCTGCAAATGCCATAATTTTATTATTCCTTATGGCTAAGTAATATTCCATTGTATATATATACCACAGTTTCTTTATCCATTCATCAATTGAAGGACATCTAGGTTGGTTCCACAGTCTGGCTATTGTGAATTGAGCAGCTATGAACATTGATGTGGCTGTATCTCTGTAGTATGCTGATTTTAAGTCCTTTGGGTATAGGCCAAGGAGTGGGATAGCTGGGTCAAATGGTGTTTCCATTCCAAGTTTTCTAAGGAATCTCCCCACTGCTTTCCAGAGTGGCTGCACTAATTTGCAGCCCCACCAGCAACGTATGAGTGTACCTTTCTCCCCACATCCTCTCCAACACCTGTTGTTGCTTGTATTCTTGATAATTGCCATTCTAATTGGGGTGAGATGGAATCTTAGGGTGGTTTTGATTTGTATTTCTCTTATTACTAAAGATGGTGAACATTTTTTCATATGTTTATTGATTGTTTGTAGATCTTCTGTGAAGTGTCTGTTCATATCCTTAGCCCATTTGTTGATTGGGTTATTTGTATTCTTCATGTAGAGTTTTTTGAGTTCTTTATATATTCTGGAGATTAGTGCTCTATCTGAAGTATGAGTGGCAAAGATTTTCTCCCACTCTGTAGGTTTTCTCTTTGCATTACTGATAGTTTTCTTTGCTGAGAGAAAGCTATTTAGTTTGAATCTATCCCAGTTATTGATTCTTACTTTTATTTCTTGTGCTATGGGAGTCCTGTTGAGGAAGTCTGATCCTAAGCCAACAAATTGAAGATTTGGACCTACTTTTTCTTCTATAAAATGCAGGGTCTCTGGTCTGATTTCAAGGTCCTTGACCCATTGCAAGTTGATTTTTGTGCAGGGTGAGAGATAGGGGTTTAGTTTCATTCTGTTGCATATGGATTTCCAGTTTTTCCAGCACCATTTGTTGAAGAGGTTATCTTTTCTCCACTGCATATTTTTGGCACCTTTGTCTAGTATAAGAAAATTGTATTTATTTGGGTTTGAGTTCATGTCCTCTATTCTGTACCATTGATCTACCTATTTTGGTGCCAATACCATGCTGTTTTTGTTACTATTGCTTTGTAGTATACTTGAAGTTCTGGTATTGCGATATCCCCTGTTTCATTCTTCCTGCTAAGGATTGCTTTAGCTATTCTGGGTTTCTTATTCTTCCAGATGAATTTCATGATTGCTTGCTCTATTTCTGTAAGGTATGTCATTGGGATTTTATGGATTTGCATTGAATCTGTATAGCACTTTTGGTAGTATGGCCATTTTGACAATATTAATTCTGCCTATCCAAGAACATGGGAGATCTTTCCATCTTCTAAGGTCTTCCTCAATTTCTTTCTTCAATGTTTTGAAGTTTTCATTGTAGAGATCTTTTACCTCTTTGGTTAGATTGATTCCCAAGTATTTTATTTTTTTTTTGAGGCTATTGCAAATGGGGTTGTTTTCCTCATTTCCCTTTCAGCTGTTTCGTCGCTTGCATATAAAAATGCTTTAGATTTATGCGTGTTGATTTTATAGCCTGCTATTTTGCTGAATTCATTGATGAGGTCTAGAAGTTTTCTGGAGGAGGTTTTTGTATCCTCTAAATATAGAATCATGTCATCCGCAAATAGTGACAGCTTAAGTTCCTCTTTTCCTATTCGTATCCCTTTAATTTCCTTAGTTTGTCTAATTGCTCTGGCTAGAGTTTCAAGGACAATGTTGAATAGAAGTGGTGAAAGAGGACATCCCTGTCTTGTTCCCGTTTTTAAAGGGAATGGTTTCAGTTTTTCTCCATTAAGAATGATGTTGGCCATGGGCTTAGCATAAATAGCCTTTACAATGTTGAGGTATGTTCCTCCTATCCCTATTTTTTCTAGTGTTTTGAGCATGAAGGGGTGTTGTATTTCGTCAAACGCTTTTTCTGCGTCAATTGAAATAACCATGATTCTTATCCTTAAGTCTATTGACATGATGGATCACGTTTATTGATTTATGAATGTTGAACCATCCGTGCACTCCAGGGATGAACCCCACTTGATCGTGGTGCACAATTTTCTTAATATGTTTTTGGATACAGTTTGCCAATATTTTGTTAAGGATCTTTGCATCTATATTCATCAAGGATATTGGTCTAAAATTTTCTTTCCTTGATATGTCTTTTCCTGGTTTGGGTATGAGGGTGATATTAGCTTCATAGAATGAGTTTGGTAGGGTACCCTCCTTTTCTATTTCCTGGAATACTTTGAGAAGTATTGGAATGAGTTCTTCTTTGAAGGTCTTGTAGAACTCAGCTGAGAATCCGTCTCGTCCTGGACTTTCCTTGGATGGTAGATTTTTATTGGCTTCTTCTATTTCATTGCTTGATATTGATCTGTTTAAATCATGTATGTCCTCCTGGTTCAGTTTGGAGGAGCATATGTCTCTAGAAATTTGTCAATGTCTTCGGTAGTTTCTGTTTTTTTGGAATACAGATTTTCAAAGTAGCTTCTCATGTTCTGTATCTCAGTGGTGTCTGTTGTGATATTTCCTTTTGCATCATGTATTTTAGTAATTTGAGTCTTCTCTCTCCTTCTTTTTGTTAGTGTGGCTAAGGGTTTGTCTATTTTGTTTACTTTCTCAAAGAACCAACTTTTTGTTTTGTCAATTTTTTGAATCGTTTCTTTTGTTTCAATTTCATTGATTTCAGCTCTGATTTTAATTATTTCCTGTCTTCTACTACTTTTGCTGTTATTCTGTTCTTCTTTTTCTAGGGCTTTGAGCTGTAATATTAGGTCATTTAGTTGTTGACTTTTCAGTCTTTTCTGGAATGCGCTCCATGCAATGAATTTTCCTCTTAGTACCGCTTTCATAGTGTCCCAGAAATTTTGATATGTTGTATCGTCGTTCTCATTGACCTCTAAGAATTTTTCAATCTCCTCCCTGATGTTTTTTTGTTATCCATGTTTCATTCAATAGCATATTATTTAGTCTCCAAGTGTTGGAGTAATTTCCCTTTTTTATTTTGCCATTGATTTCTACTCTCAGTCCATTATGATCTGATAGAACACAAGGCAGTATCTCTATTTTTTTGCTTTTCCTAAGGGCTGCTTTGTGGCATAACATATGGTCTATTTTCGAGAAGGTTCCATGTGTTGCTGAGAAGAAAGTGAATCCGCTCGTCAATGGATGGAATATTCTATATATGTCTATTAAGTCTAGGTTATTGATTGTGTCATTGAGTTCTATGGTTTCTTTGGTTGGATTTTGTTTGGAAGATCAATCTAGTGGTGACAGCAGTGTGTTAAAGTCGCCCAGAATGATTGTGTTGTGGTCTATGTGATTCTTGAAATTGAGAAGGATTTGTTTGATGTACAGGAATGCACCATTGTTTGGGGCATAAATATTTACTATTGTTATGTCTTCCTGATTTATGGTTCCCTTAAGCAGTATGAAATGTCCTTCTTTACCCCTTCTGACTAACTTTGGCTTGAAGTCCACTTTATCTGATATAAGGATGGAAACCCCTGCTTTCTTACTGAGTCCATGTGCGTGGTAGGTTTTTTCCCATCCTTTCACCTTTAGTCTGTGGATGTGCTTTTCTATGAGATGAGTCTCTTGCAGGCAGCATATTGTTGGGTCTTTCTTTTTAATCCATTCTGCCAGTCTATGTCTTTTGATTGATGAGTTTTGATTGTCTTTTGATTGATTAACGTTCAGGGTTATTATTGAGAAATGATTTATACTCCCAGTCATTTGGCTTATTTTTGGTTTTTATGTTGGCTTGGTTTCTCCTTTGAGTGGTTTTTCTCTAAGGTAGTTCCTCCCTTTGCTGACCTACATTGTTGTTTTTCATTTCCTCCTCATGGAATATTTTGTTGAGAACATTCTGTAGTGCAGACTTTCTATTTATAAATTCTTTTAACTCGTGTTTATCATGGAAGGATTTTATTTCATCTTCAAATCTGAAGGTTAGTTTTGCTGGGTATAGGATTCTTGTTTGGCAACCATGTTCTTTCAGAGCTTGAAATATGTTGTTCCAGGCCCTTCTAGGTTTTAGAGTCTGGGTTGAGAAGTCGGCTGCTATCTGTATTGGTCTCCCCCTATATGAAATCTGATGCTTTTCTCTTGTGGCCTTCAAAATCCTATCTTTATTTTGAATGTTAGGCATTTTCATTATACTGTGCCTTGGTGTGGATCTGTTGTGATTCTGTGCATTGGTGTTCTGTAAGCCTCTTGTATTAGATTTTCCATTTCATTCTTCAGGTTTGGGAAATTTTCTGATATTATTTCATTGAATAGGTTGTTCATTCCTTTGGTTTGTATCTCTGTGCCTTCCTCAATCCCAATACTTCTTAAATTTGGTCTTTTCATGATGTCCCATAGTTCTTGGAGATTCTGTTCATGATTTCTTACCATCTTCTCTGGGCAACTTTATTTTCAAGATTAAATATTTTGTCTTCATTGTCTGAGGTTCTGTCTTCCAAGTGGTCTAGTCTGTTGGTGATGCTTTCAATTGAGTTTTTCATTTGGTTCATTGTCTCCTTCATTTCAAGATTTCCGTTTGGTTTTTTTTTTTTTTTTTTTTTTTTTTTTTTTTTTTTTGAGAATCTCTATCTCTTTGTTGAAATGATCTTTTGCTTCCTGCAGGTGCCCTTTCAGCTTATTGGTATTATCATTCATTGCCTGCATTTGCTCTCTTTTCTCATCCTTTGCTTCGCGAATCATCTTAGTCATGTATAATCTAAAGTCCTTTTCTGACATTTCTTCTAACATACTATCATTGGATTCTATTACTATAGAATCTAGATTTGTTTGGATTATTTTCTTCCCTTGTTTTTTCATGTTGTTCATGTATCTTCCCCTCTAGCAGTGCAGATCTGGGGTATTGCAGATTTCCCCCTATAGGCTTATTGTGGCCCTATAGGTTTCCAAAACCCTTTCTTTAAGGGGAGATCAATATTAGCAGTGCCCAAATCAGACACTATGCAATCCTAGAGCAAATAGCCCCTACGGGGACAATAATAAAATTGTCATAATAAACAAAATGAGTTCAAATATTATCTTCGGTAAAACAAACAGGTTTGCAATAAGGTCTGCAGTTTCTAATGGAGGACAAAGAGGATGCAGAGGGATGTAGAATGTGGCTGTTAATGGGATAAGAAAAGAATATACAGAAGTTCTAGAATATAGAAAGGGTGAGAGTGTAATCAAAAGAAATCGGATGTTAGCATGCAAAAAAGGGAGAAAGAGACTCTGAGGGAACAGGTAAACAAAAGGAAAAGAGAGCAAGAAAAGTAAAGAAATAAAACTTAAATTTTTTTTAAAAAGGAGAAAAAACAAAATCTACTGTATAATAGTCATATACTAATGAAACCTCCCAGTGTTTAGTAGCCTGATGCATGAGAGGTACCTGACAATGAGCTTCAAGCCTCCAGCAGGCGTCTCAATTTGCCCCACCTAAAGATCAGAGCTCCGGCTTCCAGGATTATCCAAGATGGCCACTCTGGCTTCAAAATGTGTTGGCAAATGGGGAGCTGCAGCTCAGGGGTGGACATGGTCAGCTGGAGGTCCTGGAAACGGGATGCAGTTGGTCAGGCAGGGGTCCTGGAGGTGGGGTGTGTTTGGTGTGGTTGTGGGATCCTGGAGGCTGGGTGCAATCAGTCGGTCTGGGGTCCTGGTGATAGGGTGCAGTCAGTTGGTCTGGGGTCCTGGTGGCAGGGTGCAGTTAGTCGATGTGAGGGCCCCAGAGGCAGGGAGTGATTGGTCGGGCTGAGGGATCCTGGAGACGGGGCTCAGTCAGTCCGGCCAGGGGTCCTACGGGGCCTGGCTGTTGTCTCAAAATGGCAGCAGCCACGTGTAATCAAACCTGCAGGTACTGTGACAGTGAACTTCCAGGCAACAGCAGGCAGCTGGTGTTCCACTGGTGGTTGGCGATCAGTTTGCTGACTGTTGTCGGACGATCGGGAGGTGAACCTCGGAACGTTGGGTGATGGATAGGAGTAAGGCAGTTGATGGACAGGCAAGAGGCAGGCAAATGGCGGATGATAGACGTCTGACAGTGAGCAATCTGCTCTCAAAAAAGGCGTTGATATGCTGGCAGACTGCAGGTCATCACAGCAGACAAATGGGTAAACACCAGGGGATCGATAAGCAGCAAACCTGCCTCACTGAGAAACAGATATCCTCTGCTTGAAACCGGTGTTATGGAGCGACAAGGAATGCAGCCTCCCTCTAGTCCGCCATCTTGGATCTCCCCCGGAGCTTTCAATTTCAACACATGGATTTTAGAGGAAACTCGACAGATTTGATAAAGGGCTCAGTGGGAAGGATATCAAGAGGTTATATAGCTCAACCCCACCTCCACCCCTTGTTAGGGACGAACACTCAGTACTGGACAAGGACCAAGTGAACGTCTTCAGGGCAGCTTCAGGCCCTCGGGAGTCAGGAATCAGGAGGAGCAGCATGGGCCAGATGCCCGTCAGCTGAGGAGTGGGCGGATGCGTGTGGCGGGTCCTCGCCTCGGAGTCTTATGTCAGGGACGTCAAGCTCTGGTCCACGCTGCTGCAGGGTGAACCGCACACACATCATGCCCAGGGAGAGGAGTCGGTCAAGAGAGACTGCCCCTGGCCAGTGCCATCTGTTGGAAGGGTTCCCGACAGGCAGACCTGTAGAGAGAGCAGTGGGCTGGCTGCCAGGGGCTGGAGGCAGGAGGGCGGATGGGAGTGACTGGTAATGGGAAGGGTGCCTCTGGTTCCTGCTGCTGTCTGTAGGAATATGCAAGGGGAGAAATTTGAATTCAAGGAAGGAGTGGTTTTTTTTTTTTTTTTTTTTTTTTTTTACTAGAGATGACGTGGTACATGACTTTAATTCCAGTGACTCAAGAGGCTGGGGCAGGAGGATTACAAGTTCAAAGTCAGTCTCAGGAAGTTAGTGAGATCCTGTCTCAATTTTTTTTTTTTTTAAACAATGGGGTTATGGTTCAGTGCTTAAGTGCCCCTGGGTTCAATCCCTGGTACTAATAATCTATCTACTTGTACTTTTAATTCTCTATCCACAGCAGCTGGTGCTTAAACTCAGGTTTACAGCGGATGCTTCCCTGCCTTGCACAGAACCTCCTCTGGGCATCGACATAGCAACTGGGCAATTTTGTCCTGCACCTTTACAGAGGAGGTTCCCCGTGCAAGTGCCTTTGCAGCCAGGAGGCAATCAAAGACCATGATCCAAGTCAGCTCTCCCTGGGGATTGAATCAGGGTGCTCTGCCACTGAGCTACGTGCCCAGTCCTTTTAATTTTATATTGAGTCAGGGCCCAGCTGTCTTAACCCACAAGCTTTATTCTCTCCCTAGTAACCTTGCACTCAGTGGGGACCCTGAGGAAGGCTGGTTTGGGCTTCCCTGAAATCTGATTGTTGGGGGCTCCAGCGGCCTGGACTCCAGGGCTCTCACCCAGGGGGTGTGTGTTTCCCCAGCCCCTTCTCCTGGACAGGGGCTGGTGCCTACCAGATGTGAGGCTGCCAGGTGCCCTCATGGACATATCTCTGCTCATGACAGCCGCTGGCACTCATGGGGCAGGAGCAAGGCTCAGAGTCAAGCTGCGCCAACCTCAGAGGTCTGGGCCTGCTCGGGGATTGTTCCCAGGTCTGGTGCCTCCCAGGCATGGTCCTGTGTCCCCACAGCAGCCTCTTGACAGCATGGAGCCACTTCCCGGTGCTGATCCCGTCTCACAGAACAAGGAGGGAGCAAGGCCCCTCCCTGCACACCCCGTGACCGCTGAAGCAGGTCTTGCACCACAGACACAAGAGGAGACTCCTCAGGGTCTGCTGCCTCTGGTTCCCAGGAATGAGCCAGCTGGTCATCTTGAGGACAGAAGAGGAGCTGCAGGTCAGGGTGGCAGGGGAATGCTGGGCGAGGTGCCACAGTTCCAGGGTCCCTCCTGGAGGAGGGCATCCTGCCTCAGAAGCCATGGCGGCCATCCTGGAGACAGCATTCCAACGCAGCCTAAAGAGCACCAGATCGACTTCCAGCCCTGTGAAGAAGTTTGCACGTGTTCCTCTCCAGTGCTTCTGAGGTCTTGGGTGGCTTATTTGAGAGTCCAACCAAGAAGTTCCCCTGGGACCACTGTCCTCATGCCTGCAGGACACTTCTGTGTTGACTGTTCTGAATCTGTTATAGTAAAGCTAAGGCCGAAGTCTGGAAGGGTCAGAGGGCCCTAGAACAAAGCTCTTGTTTCTGGAATGGCCTTCACTCTTAGTCCCCGTCACACCAGAGAGCTCGCCAGACAGATTTCACTCTCCAACTTGAGTCAGACCCCCTGCCACAGGACCTGCTCCCACAGTGGTGGACCTGGGAACATGGATTTCTCTCTGCGTCTCTTGTTAAGTGTGCCCACGGCAGCAGCCTGGTGGCCCTGAGGGTCACATGGACCACCTGCACTGGCCAGTCACTCTTCACAGGTGGGCAGCGAGGAGTTGGCACATCACATGGTGTTAGATACACAGGACACCAGACAGTGAGCAGTGAGCATGGTGTTCTCGTCCTGCAGGATGACAAGAGCTGGGGTCCGAAGAACAGATGGCAGAGCAGCAGATCACTCTGCTGGCAGAAGCCAACTCCTGACTGCTGCCAAGCAGCAGCTTGGACCTCGATGGAGCTGCAGACCATGGTGCAGAGGCAGGTGAGTCTGCAGAGGGCTGCTGTCCACAGAGGCAGAGGACACAGAGGAGCACTGGCCTGGCGACAGAAGCCTGGGAGGGAGCCGAGAGGTCTCCTTGCATGAGGCTCACATGAGGTAGGTTCTCCATAGAGGAAACGTGGTGTCCTTCCAGGACCAGGCAGGCTGGCCAGGCTCCACCTGTTTCTGCCGTGTAGACATATCAGGTTGCTGGGCATCAAAGCCAAGCAGGTCCCTAAAGCTTGTCTCTTCCTCTGCTGCCCTAATGGAAGACACCAGGAGGGAAGGCTTCTGGCAGTGGTTGCAGCAGGATCCTGGGCCAGGAGGGGTGGCCTGGGCCAGGGCAGTGGTAAGATGTCAGGCAGGGCCAGCCCCACAAAAGCTGTGGAAGTAGCCAACAGGATTAGCTGAAGTAAATATCAAAAGCAAAATACAGCCGGACTTGGTGATGCACGCCTGTAATCCCAGCAGCTCAGGAGCCTGAAGCAGGGTGATCATGAGTTCAAAGCCGGCCTCAGCAAAAGTGAGGTGCTAAGCAACTCAGTGATTTTCTGTCCAAAGGGCTTGTGTGACTCTGGCCTATAACCAAACAAATTTTGTGGAAACTATAGAAATCAATTTATGTTGAGCAGCTAATGCAATTGCATTTACAAAAAGATTCAGTTTTCTCCTTGCAGAGGTTTTTAAGATGAAGAGATTTCTTTCTGGGGCTTCAATTTTAGACTCTCCTAGCTGTGAGGGTGCTTGTGTGGCACAAACGTCACCGTCTTTGCTTGCTCTCAGCTCTGGCTCACACTGGCCAGACTCATTAGGGGAGCAGGTATGCTGAGCTCTGTCCCCTCCTTGGGGGAGCACTGTCATTTAAGAGCATGATTTGCCCTCCAAGAGGCTCTGTATTGTGACTGGGGACAGGAGCGTAACTCTCCAGGCTGTTCCCAGCTCTCTCAGCAGTGCAGCCTGTGGACCCATCCAGATGGCGCTGCACCCTTGTTCCAAGACCCTCAGTCCATGTGCTGGGGGAGGCCTGGGGGACACGCCGGCCCATCCCATGTGACCTTGTGTTCTCACGGCAGGAAGCTGCAGAATCACTCCTTCCCACCCAGCCCTGGCCCTCCCAGTCCCCCTGTCGGCTCTGCTCCTCATCAGAGCTCAGAGCCCCAGCTCCAGATGAAAGCCCCCTCCCCTTCTCCACTCCTCAGGCTTGCAGAGTGGAGCCATGACTCCATTGCCCCAGAGCTTCCCTCAGGTCTGTGCTTGTTTCTTTCCTGTGCCCAGATGGACGGGCAGCTTGGACACTCACCAATCCAGGTAAGTAGAGCCTAAGTGCCTGTTGATCTTGGGGACTCAAAAAGAAAGTGCACCAAGAAGAAGACAAAACACACAAAATTCAAAATAATCAAAATGGAGCAACAAAGGTAAACTGCCGGGATTTGTAATCACTCACTTGGGAAATCCTGGCAGAGTCCTCTCGAGCTGTTTCTGCTATCCCACTTAATCTAACCCTGCTAGAAAGTGCGTCACTCTTTCCCATGCTGGCTGACGTCATTGCACCCGAGTGTAAAATTCTGTATCTCGTTTCCATTAATAGAGGGAACCAAACCAAACTACGGTGAATGGACTGTGGTGGAAACAGGCCTTTGACATGGTATTCAAGTCTAGACTTTCTATTTGCAACAAATATTGCTCTAACCAGCAGTGGACATTTGCCTTTTGCTTTTCATGCTGTCAGTTGCCCATCGCAGTTCCCAAATCCTTCCCCTTAGAATTCCTGTTCCCCATCTCCCATGGCCTTGTAAGGTCCAGGATGAAGTGGTAGATGGTACTTTCCGTGGCATGAGATTGGAGGGCAATGGGACTGACCTCAAGGCCAGGTGATGAGTGTGGTCCCTAAGAGGGCCTCTCTCTCCACTCCCTGTGAGTGCTTTGTACATGGTGGGCACATTGTCCTGCCCTCAGTGGGCCCTAGGATGGACTGTTTGGTGAAGTCTGAGAAAGGCTAGAGTGGAGGGAGGAGAGGCCAGGATCTCTGTGAGGGTCTAGGCCAGTGTCCAGTGTCACCAGGAGAGATCTGCAGGGGTCAGAGACAGTGGGGGAGGGGTGCTTGGACTGGCAGGTGGTCAGAAGCGGCCGCCTGAGCACCAGCCACCTGCTAGTCTGAAAGTGCTGCACCTCGGCCAGCAGACCCCAGGGAGAGGTCCTCAGAAGATGCCCCTGGCATCTTTTTATGCTGCTCCAGGAATTCAGGTGATGAGAGGAAGGAGGTTCTGGGGTGCTCCCTGGCAGCTGCAGATGAGCTGACAACTCAGTTTTCTATTTTTTAAAAAACTGTAAAACTAAAAACAGAAGAAAAACATTATAATAATATGTGAAGATTAACTAGTTTGTTAGGTGAGGGGAAATAATTGTAGCATATAGAATGAAGGCTAATTAACTCACTAATGATAAGGGTATCATTCTAGTGTGGAAGACAAATTTGTCAGTGCTAAACAATTATGTAACATAATGGAGGGCTCTGTTATTTCTTGTCAAGGTCCAATCAGATTTGGGGTGCTATTCCCATGAGTTCATGGGCTTGGTTCCTTTGGAGCACAGCAAACAAGATCAATCTTGGAACCATATTTTCCTCATGGTTGAGTCATTTCCATCCTGCTCAACAAATTACATAAAATAAGGCCAGAGATACAATTAACAGTATCATCAAGGCTAGAAACCCAGCTACATGTGTAGAAAAGTACTTAAAAGGGTTAAGGGAAGATAGCCCTTCAGCTAAATTGCTCTAAATTTCTCCATCATCAAAAGTAGGTGTTTGGGCATTAGCCAGGACCAGGACCAGAGACTGTAATTTTAATACATCCAAAGAGGCATTATGAAAAGGATCAAGTCCCATTGAAGGATTGCATGCACTCTACCATTGAACCTCAGTGTCATTGAGTATTGAATGGAATCCTAGTAACACAAAAAAATATTGCACCTGGGGAGAGCAGCACTGGGCCTTAGACTGGGAAACCCGGTATCCCCAGGAGGCCAGGGAGCTAAGTAGTATGCTAGTGTGATGAGTGGAATATTCTAGAGAGGGGCTACCGAGAAGTAGGTCATCTACATACTGTATTAGGTGGCTAGGGGATAAATATAGTGTGGCTAGGTTGCATTAGAAGGCCTGGCCAAAATGGTGGGGGCTCTCTCAAAAACCTTGGGGGAGAGCAGTCCAAGGGAGTGGCTGGGAGCAGTTAGTGTCTGGGTCTGTCCAGGAAAAAGCGAAAAGTGTGTGTGAGGCTGGACGGAGGGGATAGGAAAGGAGGCGTCTTCAGGTCTGATACTGAGTAGTGTGCGGTGGAGGCTGGGATGGGATCAAAGCGGGCAGGGGCTGGGCACCGCAGTGAATGTGGGCAGGATTGTCTCAGTGGCCTTTCTGAGGTCCTGGACTAGCCCAAACTGACCACTGGATTTCTTTCCTCCAAGAATTGGACAATTGTGAAGTGAATGTGTTGGTTTGAGGAGTTTGGCCTGAAGTAAATGGGAGATGATGGACTCTAAACCCCTGAGGGTTGAGGCGGTCAGAGGATATTGGGGAAGGGTTACCTGGTGGGTGGGGTCCCTCAACTGGATATGAATTGGGGAGTGACATCCTGCTATTTCAAGTTGACAAGTGTCCCAGATTGTGGGGTTAATCCCAGCAAGGTAAGATCAGTTGGGAAGCTTAAGAAGCAGGGGTACCTGGTCAGGACTGGATTGAAATAAAAAGATGGTAGTGAACTTTAAAGAGGGAATTGTAATGGAAGCTTTTAATTCATGTAGAAGATTTTAAGTTCATGCAAGTATAAAGGCTGGGACAGTGAAACAAATTCGAATGTGCAAAAAAGAGGGGGTGTTTTTTGGGGGATAGGTTAGGGTCCCTGAAACACCCATAATTGGGGTCTTTGATTTAAAAATATATCCACGACTTTCTGTCAATAATGAAAGTATTGTCCCCCTGTCAACCTTAAGTGAAGCCTCATTGTCTTCCCGCATCCCTGTAGCCCTGGGACCACCTCAGTGGCACAGGAATGGAGTCCAGGCCCCTCATTCTAATAATCCTGTGCGAGGGAGTTGGGGATCAAGTGGATAAAGCCGAGGGAGGGGTGTCCTTCCCTGGGATGCTCAACTCTGCAGTGTGTCCATTGTTCACACTTGGGACCGTGTTGGTGAGGAGGACGGACCTGGGTAAGAGCAATATTTCGCACAATGTCCCTTTTGCCCCCGTGGGTAGCAGGGCCTTGGGGTGCTTTGAGGACTCGTTGGGATCATGAGGGATTAAAAGATCAGGTCAGGGCATAAGTGGTGGCGCCTGCTGGATGCCCTGCATTGCAGAGGTTAGGGGCTGACATTTAACCTTTAGGTGCTTCTCTTTTGCCTTTTTGGCTTCATCCTCTCAGTCGTTAAAAACCTTGAAGCTGTATCCAGTAGTGACTGTTGAAGAGACTCAGGACCTGTCACTAGCCGCATACGTTCCTTGCTGATGTCAGGTGCAGACCCGCTGATAAAGCGTAAAGAGACTGCCACCAGGACCATTCGTATCCAAGTTTGAACGTTTGGTGACTGCCTCACTTTGTTGGACCAAAAATAGGGCAGGATTTTCATCAGGTCTCTGGGCGATTTCCTTTCTCTTTTCCCGGTTTAATTGGCTGTGAGGGTTTTTTGACATTTTCTCTAGGAAGCAAGTGACCATATGTTGTAACCTGATAACCTCGGGGTTTGAGGTTGGTTAGTCCAATCAGGTTCAACTGAGGGAAGATTTCGTGTGCATTTCAGGGTTTTGGCTGTGTAAGAGATCCCCATGATCGCTAGCAGCCTGCCAGATCATCACTGGTCATGGCGGAAGTTAATATATGATATGTCTGCCCAGGTGAGATGATAACCTGAGTCAGAGCGTGGATTCCTTCCTAGATTTGGCAGGGTTTTCAGAAAATGGGCCGAATTTGTCTTCTGTCCAGGGCACATCTGTCACGTAGAAGGGGATGTAAACTTGCAGGATCCCTTTAGGTCCTGCTACTTCTGGTAGGGGAAATATGTGTTTAGCTGGGAGAGGTTTTGGCCACGTATAGGGAGGGGATGGCAAAGGGAAAGGAGAGTGTGGAGTTTGTGAAGGGGAGTTTGATGGGGGAGCTGTATAACTATGGGGAGGGGGATCTGATGGGGGAGCAATGGGCTTTGGGGCAGGGACCCCAGAGGGGACAGGGAGACCAAAGGGGAGGCTGTGGGGCCAGGGAGCAGTAAGGAGGGTGGTCATCTGCTATCTCCAGGGCTGTGATTGAAGAAAGGGGTTGTACATTTGTAAGTAGTAACTGCAAAGTAGTGCAAGGCTGATATAGGGAGGGATTTGAGTGGAGGAGGGCAAAGGTCTGGAGGTTTGGAAGTTCCAAGGATTTGCCATTTCACATGAAATATTTTTCTAAATCTTGTAGAACCTCTTTATCAAGAGTCTCATATTTGGGCCACATATGCTGGCTATCCAATTGGTACCATTGCCAGATTTGAGTACTGAGCCTAAGGAGGCATTTAATTTGGAGATCATTATGGGAATAGAGGGTTTTTAAATTGGTGGAGAGACAGCCCAAGGGTGTGTCTCTGGGAATTGATTGGGTAGTTTCCGTCCTTGGAGGGACTGGACAGGGAAGGTGACAATGGAGAGTGAAGCATCCTCTGCACTCTTTATGTCACCAATGTGCCAGTCTTGGACTGGATTTCTCCACGAGGGACTGGGGAAACATCTTTCCCTCAATCCCAGCGGTCAGGGACAGGGCGTCAGTTAGCCTAAGGGCAGAGTCTCTGTCCAGCATGGAGGAAATGAGTGATGGACAGGTGTTGCTCCCTGTCAAGCAACAAGGTCCGATGTATCTCCTCAGGGCCCGCCTGAGGAGAATACGGGGCCGAGCAGGATGATGAGTGTCGGCAGCAATGGAAACCCACCAGAGCTGGGAGGTCTGTCAGCGCACGAAGCACAGCAGGAACTCGTTTATTGAGAGTTACACAGCTTTTATGTAGGGTGGGGGCTGGGTGGGAACCACTCAGCTTAAAGGTCAGCACGGCACGGGGAATCCACGAGGGAGAGAGTCCCATAGGACTAAATGGCGGGCACGAGCTGATCACGTTCAGGAACTGCTGCTAACCAATCCCAGACAGTAGGGGGTGGGGATGAGCAGGCCAATCAGGGAGTTGCTGGGTAGGAACACATTTTTCAGTTTCCGGGGGAGAGTGGCATACAAAGAAGTCCAGGTAAACTGTTGGTGGATCAGGCAGTGCCACGTATGAGGAAGAGGTTGCCACGAGGGTGCAGCCGCCATTAGGGTGCGTCCCCTACAGACAGGGACCTGGCTAATTAATGAGGTCTTACCTCTCCAAGGAGATGAGAAGGCAGGTGGTGGATGCAGAAGCCAAATGGCAAGTAGATCTCTGATTCACAGAGTTTGCTGGGTGCACAAGGGAAGGGCAGATTGGGGAGGGAGTAGAAGTAGGCCTCCTTTAATGCCAACAAAGGGTTTGATACAGGTCCCTTTACTGTTCATGTGGTGTAAGCCACAGAAGTTTAGCAGGTGGCTGATGGCTGGTACCCCTGAGGCTGTCAGAGGCAGGTTTTGGACTCAAAGCCTTCATGCAGCACTAGGGAGTTGCCCCAGCCAGATGCCCTCAGTTGCTTTGAGCCTCCCTCCTGTCTCCCGCACCAAACTTCCCCCTCACAGCAGTCGACATCTGGTACCCCTAAGGGCTATCAGAGTTAGGTTTCAGACCGGAGACCTTCATACAGCACCAGAGAGTTGCCCTGGCCAGTTGGACTCAGTTGTCTTGGGCCCTCCGTCTATCTCGTGCACCAAATGTCTCCAGAAGTGGACAGCAAAGGGCAGGGGAGGCCTATGTTCAACAGGGCAAGGAAAAGCAGTTTGGAGATTCCACCACAGGTCGTGTGAGTGGTAGCTGGAGGTCCTCCCAGCTTTCAGAGGACCTTAGAGGTGCCCTCAGATCACAGTCACTTTCCAGGCCTCATTAGTTGTCTAACTGATTGCTGTCTAACTGGATGGGGTTGGGGAAGTAGGGAATATTACCTTGTTCTCGGTTCCAGTCAGGAAACCAAATGTTAGCACGAACAGACTAGGCAGGACACAAACCTCATGAATCAGCTCAGCTGTTTATTCAGGAAGAGTTTCATGCAGGAACAGGGGATGCAGGGATGCAATGGCATCGGTGGACCCACTTCCCTAGTGAAAAATGAGCCCCCAAACAAAGAAAGGGCCTGGGTTTATATGTCATTTTGAGGGGTAGTCGAGTGAACATATCAGGCTTTTTCTGGCACTCATGAATTTGAACTTTTTGGGTTGGGCATCTGTGGGAGTGACAGGAGAGGATTTACTGTGAAGGAGATGAATGCCTCCTGTTACTTTAGGCGTGATAAAACACCTCCTCTCCATCTCAGCCTTTGTCCTGGGAGGTGAAGTCTGTCAGGGCCTGGCCTTCTTTTTCACTCCCTTTCCCCATGCCACAGTATTTGGGGGATTTTTTTTTTCATTTTCAATATATATTAAAGGAAATTTAGAAGGTTTCTAGGTATGGAAATACTTTTAGTAGAAGAAAAAATGTTTCTAGGTAAAGTCTTCATGTGGTAAAATCATAATATATCTAAGTAAACAATAGGAAGATCTAATTAAATGATAAGAAGGTCTAAGTAATTAATAGGGTAAATTAAAAAAAATTGTGTAACTAAGTTGGTTGTGTATAAGTAACACAATCAGTAAAGCTATTCAATGATTTTCCACTAGGGTCAAGTATTAATGTACTGATATAAACCACAGTGTATCTATATGTTAAAATGACAAGCATTTCTTTTTTTTTTTTTGTGGTGCTGGGGATTGAACCCAGGGCCTTGTGCTTATGAGGCAAGCACTCTACCAACTGAGCTATATCCCCAGCCCTGACAAGGATTTCTTAAAACATTAATTCGCTCTGAACATTGTGTCTGTTAAGTTTTATTCTTTAGAGCAACTAGTCTTGAAGAAATTAGGGTTTGTACAACTGTGGTTAAATATCAACTGTTATTTTAGAGTATTGTACTACATTAGAGTCTAGATTTTTCTTGAAAAGCTACACTTGGTTAATATAAAAACATCAAGGTCATTGTGGTGCTATTACTCTTCTTTGTATATTAAATATGTTCATATATTCCAGGTATACAAGTCTTTAAAGTAGAAGGTTTAAAAAAAGAACATTTTATCAAACTGGTGTTCTCCAACCTGAAACTGTTTGTAATTTTAGACTTATAAGGATAACAAATTTTATTGGGAATTTATTTATAATATGTAATGTTCTATAACTCAACCTGTTATGAATAAGGTGTATATAAAATTTTGTTGCTTTTTATACTGAGGTAAAAATTTTTGTATATTTTTAAAAGATAATGAGAGTCTAATCTATTTAAAGATTAATGTTCTGAAACATAAAAGTGTTTTGCCACTTCTTCCACAAACAGGAAAGTTAAAAGTTCTTTCAGCCTTTCTTTGATTCATGTTTTAAATGTAATGTTATATTGTGTTAGTTAACATTCATATAGACTCAAAAAATATGTAAACTTTGTAAAATAATATTTAAGAAAGAGACAAAGATCAGTTTCAGAACTAGAACACTTTACCTAAGATTTGTGAAATGCCCTGTCTTACCTGAGATAAGGCTCTGCCTCCCACCTTAATGCATGTTAGAGTGGCTCCAAAACAAGCCAGACTTTAGCTCATTTAAAGTTATATTCAAATGAATGATGTTTGTTATAAAATTACTGTGACCTCAAACAGGGGATATAATGTATAACTTAGCCAAAATTCAAGATAGCTATTACTCAAACCTAATATGTTTTTACCCTTCTTAATTCCATTTGGTATTTTCCTTGCAAACTCTATAACTGTTGCCTATTAATGTTTTACAAAGGTACTGCTTCAAGAGCAAACGCCCTGGGTTAATTCAAGATAGTAAGCCATCACCTATAGGGCAGATAGGATAATACAGACCCCAATTAAATAAAATGGATAAATGACTGTAAAGTTATAGACATTGAAGTTAAAGCCCAGTACTCTAACTTTTAGACTGGTGAGACTGGCTTGCTGGATGCTTAAGATCAAGATTAAAAACATTGAGATTAAAATAAAGGGGCCAAGAAAACCAATATTGGGTTCTTGTCCTCTGAGTCAGCCTGAACCCAGGGAACAAGAGAATTTCTCTAAGGAGCTTTGCAAGTCTGGACCACATGACCTCCTGATCAGGGAACTTGATGAGAACACTGGAGAATGAGAAGCCAATCAGTGCACTTGCTGCAGAGAAGGACCAATGAAGAAGGGAGGCATCCGTGATGCTTCCAAGGGAAGCCACCTCATCAAGGAGACCCTACCAAGCAGATGGCACTAAAAGAACTGAGAAGCTGCTCTCAAGTTCCCCATCAGTGACCCCTGGGGGAACTCAACTGACTCTTAACAGCAGATAGAAACAGGTCAATTTGACCAACTTGATCTTAAACACCTAGTAAAAGAGTTATAACCAAAACACAGTCATTCCCGGGCATGAAAGAAGAAACAACAGTTAAATGTAAATTATGATGTACACTTGTGTTACCGCTCGAGAATAAGTAAGACTGGAGGTTACAAAAGAGAGATTCTTAGGCAGGAGTGCCTGACAACTATCAAGAGAAATTGCCAGAGTTAGAAGTTCTCAGTGTAAGGCCTACAGATCTTCCTAACCTCCTATACAGGTAGGCTTAATCACTGTTTGCCAATATGATTATCTAGCCTAAGTCACAAAATCAAGGGATCTCTACTAAACACAGAGGTCATACCAATAAAAGCATATTGTGCAAAAATCAGATGACATTAAGTAGCTTAACTATACCTTATGGGAACATCTATGACCTTAAAAATTAAATGTGTTTACATTCCTGATGATCCTGGCAATGTTAAAGATTTACATTCTCAAATAAAGTCCTGTCCTCTCCAGCCGTTGTTAGGCCTTGTTATGGGAACTTCTCAGCTCTTCCACCCCCGGGTGGGAGATTATTGACTTCTGTCATCTTCATGATATTCACTGACATGTTCCAGATGCTGCAGCATTTATTTTGTATTAATCTCATTTCAGTATCCATGTCTTTTTGTTTCTCTCTCATAGAAGCTCTGACCGCCAGATGATTTTACAAGCCATTTTTCCCTAACCAGACTCTTACCAAGGACCCCCCAGTCAAGGGGGAACCACCAACTAAAAGGGAACCACCAATTGCTGCCCCAAGCCATTCCCCTCCAGTCTGAAGCAGCCAGAGCTGTCCTCGTCCCATTTCCTTACAGCAGTAAGGAGTACCTAAAATTAGAGGGGGGATGAAGCCTGAATTAAAGACAGGCAGCTAGTGTAGAGTGGGCGACTGGGTCAGAAAGAGAAAATGGAGGCCAATTTGAGTCTAGGAAGTTGGAAACTCCCCCTGGGAGATTGAAATGTTCATGTCCCAGAGCCCTTACACTACCCCTCCCAAGAAGGAAGCACCTCATGAACAGCAGGCAGAGCTTTGAATCAGTGTCCCCGGGCTGCCGCTCCCTTCCTGATAGCAGTCCACCTGGGCTTCCGGCCCACCTGCTTTCCCCCGTCTCCACCTGCTCCTCCCCGTCACTCTGCAGAATGGGGGGAAGTGAACAAGAGAAGGAAGAGTGCGGAGAACAAAGGAAACTCCCGCCTACAAAAAGGGCAGGCGCTCTCTCTTCTCGGGACACCACAACACCTGCCATGGCCCCTTCTCCCTCCTGGAGAAGTCTGTGTTACTACCTTTAAATTAAACCTGCTTCGATGCTGGCCCTGGCGTGTTTCTCCAACGTTCAAACTTCAACACTTGAAGGAGCAGAAGTCGTCACCAATGACCAGTGGTATTAAAACCACAATGAGCTCTCTGCAGAAATCCTAGTGACATTTTTCATAAAAATCTTGGTGAAAAGGAGAGAAGCTATTATGATTTTGGTTGTTATTGGGGGGGGCAACATCATATTGTGAGGGTGGTCCGAGGTGGCAGCTGGATAGGGGACAGGGCATCAGGCAACCTGCGTGTGCCAGAGCATAACCACTCGGACACTGGCACACAAGCCCAGTGGACCTGGCACCTGCCTGTCTCTCAGCCAGACCCCCAGTCAATTCTGGAGGGACATGAGTCTCAGCAGGGTCCTCAACCAATCCCAGGGGGACACCAAACCCTCAAGCCTTCCCTGGCTTATCCCGGACAACAAAAAGTGCTGCCCCACCAGAGCCACGCGACTTCCCCAGCCCTTCACTCGGGCAGGCTGGCGAATCTCCATCCCAATAAAGCTTTATTCAGCTGCCTTTGGTCTGACTCCTTTTTGGCTACCGATCTTACACATATCACTACTCTCACTAAATTCTAAGAAGAAAAGATGTTTTGTGCCAAGGATTGAACTCAGGTGCACTTACCCACTGAGCCACATCCTCAGCTGTTCTGAAAAATATTTAGAGACGGTGTAAGTGCAAAAGGATGGGAAGCAGACCTGGACAGATTCAGAGAAGCCTTTATTCCTTCAAGGACTCGGGCGCCACCAGACCCTTTTTCTGAATGGGAAAATGGCCCCCAGTTACAGAGGGGATTTTGGTTTTATAGGGTCTAGTGATGTAATCACTGGGAGCCGTGTATGTGCAGTTTTGACCATTAGGGGCTAGTTGAACAGGTTGAAACTTTAACTTAGGAGGGAGGTTGTGAAAAGGCTGAAACTCATTGTTGTCTGGGGAGATAGGAGTCCATATCCCGAGGGTTGAGTACTCAAATCTTGCCCATTGTCATTTAGGACTAATTTCCCATGCAGGAGGTCAAGGATTAGGACCCAGCTTTCAGTATCCGCCCCTTTCCCCCAGGGCCCTTTGTTATCAGGGAAGAGTGCTCTGGGAGGGGTTGAATGTTTGGCCAATTTCCCCTCCTTCCAAGTCACACAGACCCTCTATTTTTCTTCGGGAGCTGTCTCATAGGAATATTATTTCCCATAACGCTTCAACAGGGTCTTGCTAAATCGCTGGCGATGGCTTTGAACTTTCGATGCTCCCGCCTCAACCGCCATGGTTCACCGGGGCTCTTCTCCACCTGAGCTTTGCTCTGCCGCCCCCGCCCCTGCCCCAGCTTCCTGGGCGCCCTGGATCCACTCACCACCCTTTCCTCAGAAGCCTGGTTCCAGGTTCCTGCCCACTGCACGAAGCCCAGGTGACTCGTGAGGCTGTGACGCACTGGTGAGGGTGGTTGGGCCTCTGCGTGTTCAGTGGAGGGAGAGCTTTGTCCCAAGCGGCTGCGTGATGGACTCATCTGCCTGATTTCTTTCCAGGCCATTGTGAGGACAGGGTTGTGACAGAGACAGGAATTCCTGCGAGTTGAGTGGCGCATTGCAGTTCTTAATGGCCCGGCATGGAGCCAGCTCTCCGCCAATTTCCTTCTGGGTTCTTTTCTCACGAATTGGAAGAATGAACTTCACGGATAACAATGGAGGGTGGGAGTGAAAGGAGTAGGATTTATTGAAGTGAGAAGAAAAGAGAGCACTGTAAGGCTAAAGGGAGACTGGTAGCAGGTTTCCACTTGGGTGTACCAGCCTAGGGGCTGATGACCTCCCGGGTAAGACATTGGTCAGAATTGGTGCTGAACAGGTATTGTAAAATTGAAGCCAGTATTAAAGACAGGCAGTTAATGTAGAATAGGTGATCAGGTCCAATGGAGACAATGGCGGCTGATTTGGGTGCAGGAAGTTAGAAACCACCCCTGGGAGATTGGAATGTTCATGTCCCCAGAGCCCTTTGATACCACCCTCCCAAAAAGGTTGTTAATGAAGCAGCTCCTGAGCAGACAGAGCTACTGATCAACTCCCTGCCCAGCACTCCGCCTCGGCCTTCCAGCCCACCTGCTTCCTCCCTGCCATTTCACAAACATCTCCCAGTCACTATGCAGGATGGGGGAATGAACAAGATCAGGGAGAAGAATGCAGGAGAATGAAGGAAACTTTATTCTATAAAAGGAGCAAGGCGCTCCCACTTCTTGAGATACCAGAATACCAGCCATGGTCCCCTTTCTCCCTCCCAGATGTTTGTTACTACCTTTAAATAAAACATGCTTTATATGCTTGCCTGGGCACGCTTCTCTAATGTTCAAACATCAACATTTAAGGAGGCAGAACTCATCATCGATAGCTGATGGTATCACATTTGGAGGTCCCATCAAGAACTACACCGAGGTAAGCTCCTGTCCACACAACCCTCATCTGTTTGAGGTGCATCTTTCTGTCTCTTTCTTTCTGGAGGGAAAGCTGTGGGGAGCCATCTTTAACTATGATGAGACTCAAGACCTAACCCCAACCCTAACTTGAGGACAGGAATTAGAATTCATGGTGTATCATCCTTAAAGAAAGGGAGACTATAAAACACCATGTCCCTGTATGTCCACTTTTCTGTTCTCAAAATGCCTAGCCATGTTAAAGGAACAGTGAGAGCAGGCCTGGGCCAGGAAGTCCAGACACAGCTACCCTGAAGGACGTGGGCTTTCCCCCGTGCACACTGGGACCGAGGGCAGGCTGGTGTCCTCTGTGTGAGCCTCTTCCTTGCATGTACCACAGGACTGTTGCTCCTTGGGATGCAGATCAGACAAGCACACCTAGCAGGCTAAGGCTGATGATGTCACTAACAAAGACCCCTCTCTGAGTGGGGACACCTAAGGATACTTGTCCCCTGTCCACCAGCCACCACTGCACAAATGCCGTGAGGGAGGCAGGCACACGTGGCCAAGCCCCAGGAGGGATGGGGAGCTCCCTGTCAGCCTGTGGCCACTGACCTCTCCCTGGGGAGGCCCTGATCTCCCACGAGCTTTCTCCAGTGAGCCACACGTCTCCCTGCTGTCTCCAGGCACTTCCTTCAGCTGTGTCACCACGTGCTCCACGGCCCCAGCACAGCTGGACTGCTGACCTGCTTGTCCCCAGGAGCAAGAGGAAGACCTGGTGTTCTCTGATGAAGTGGAAGGACCTGCCGTTCACAGCCGGGATTAAGAGACACAGACTCTCCACACAACCTGTGTGTAGAGCAGCACGTTCCACAAGAGCCACGTTGTGCCACCAGCACAGGAGCCATCGATACACAAAGGATAAAGAAATGTGGCACGTGCACGAGGGAGTTCTGCTCGGCCATGAAGAATGAAGTGAGGGCGTTTGCTGGTAACTGGACGGAACTGGGGAACACGCTAAGGGAAAGAGGCCCGACTCAGAAGTCACGGGTGAAGGTTTTCTCTCACGTGCGAAAGCTACAGAGGAAAAAAGAATAAAAATGTTTATCTTGTGAAAGAGAAGGGAGAGGGGTAGAGCGGAAACGGGGGACAAAGGAGAGGGTGGCGGGAAGGAAAGGGGAAGAA